>NC_041380.1:335509935-335522658 GCF_002162155.2 Triticum dicoccoides | reverse complement strand
AGAGGGAGTAGGACTCTCCTGGCGCGCCACACCTTGGCCGGCCAGCCTCCCCCCTCTAGTCCTTTATATACTGAGGCAGAGGCACCCCAGAAACACACAAGTTGATCCACGTGATCTATTCCTTAGCCGTGTGCGGTGCCCCCAGCCACCATAGTCCTCGATAATACTGTAGCGGAGTTTAGGCGAAGCCCTGCTGCTGTAGTACATCAAGATCGTCACCACGCCGTCGTGCTGATGGAACTCTTCCCCGACACTTTGCTGGATCGGAGTCCGGGGATCGTCATCGAGCTGAACGTGTGCTCGAACTCGGAGGTGTCGTAGTTTCGGTGCTTGATTGGTTGGATCGCGAAGACGTACGACTACTTCCTCTACGTTGTGTCAACGCTTCCGTAGTCGGTCTGCGTGGGTACGTAGACAACACTCTCCCCTCTCGTTGCTATGCATCACATGATCTTGCGTGTGCATAGGAATTTTTTTGAAATTACTACGGAACCCAACATATATATAGTGGAGGCAAAGGGGCAGCCCAACACATGATTCGATCTCCCTGTTGGAGCAGCCCTACCCCTCTCCCTCCTCGTCTCTCGTAGTGCTTGGCGAAGCCCTGCTGGAGTCCCGTGCTCCTCCACCACCACCACGCCATCGTGCTGCTGCTGGACGGAGTCTTCCCAAACCTCTCCTTCTCCCCTTGCTGGATCAAGGCATAGGAGACGTCACCGGGCTGCACGTGTGTTGAACGCGGAGGCGCCGTTGTTCGGCACTTAGATCAGAATCAACCGCGATCTGAATCACTACGAGTACGACTCCTTCATCTGCGTTCTTTTAACGCTTCCGCTCAGCAATATACAAGGGTATGTAGATGCACTCCCCTTCCCCTCATTGCTAGATTACTCCATAGATTGATCTTGGTGATGCGTAGAAAATTTTAAATTTCTGCTACGATCCCCTACACTATGGACCCGAAGGTCTGAAGTAAACTACTCACACATCATCGGAGAGGCCATGGAGTTGATGTAGAGGCCCTCCATCATCAATGCCCCCTCCGGCAAAGCTCCGGAAAAGGCCCCGAGATGGGATCTCTCGGGTACAGAAGGTTGCAGTGGTGGAATTAGGTTTTCTTGGTGCTCCTGGATGTTTGGGGGGTACGTTGATATATATAGGAGGAAGAAGTATGTCGATGGACCAACAAGGGGCCCACGAGGGTGGAGGGCGCGCCCCCTGCCTCGTGCCCTCCTCGATCGTTTCTTGACGCCCACTCCAAGTCTCCTAGATCACGTTTGTTGAGAAAATCACGTTCCCGAAGGTTTCATTCCGTTTGGACTCCGTTTGATATTCCTTTTCTTCGAAATCGTAAAATAGGCAAAAAAACAACAATTTGGGTTGGGCCTCCGGTTAGTAGGTTAGTCCTAAAAATGATATAAAAGTGTAAAATAAAGCCCATTAACATCCAAAATAGATAATATAATAGCATGGATCAATAAAAAATTATAGATACGTTGGAGACGTATCAGGGAGACTATCATTTGAAGCACAAGAGCAAGGAGTTCATCATCAACACACCATCTATTACCTTTTGGAGAGTGGTGTCTCCTAGATTGGTTAGGTGTCACTTGGGAGCCTCCGTCAATATTGTGGAGTTGAACCAAGGAGTTTGTACGGGCAAGGAGATCGCCTACTTCATGAAGATCTACCCTAGTGAGGCAAGTCCTTCATGGGCGATGGCCATGGTGGGATAGACAAGGTTGCTTCTTTGTGGACCCTTCGTGGGTGGAGCCCTCCATGGACTTGCGCAACCATTACCCTTCGTGGGTTGAAGCCTCCATCAACGTGGATGTACGATAGCACCACCTATCGGAACCACGCCAGAAATCTCCGTGTCTACATTGCGTTTGCTTCCTCCAAACTCCTCCCTTTACCTTCATGTGTAATGTTTTACATTAAGCTGCTATACTCTTAGACTTGCATGTGTACGTTGTTTACTTGACTAGTGCTAAGTTGCTAAAATCTACCAACACTTAAAATTGGGAAAAGGCTAGATTTTTATTTGGTCAAGTAGTCTAATCACCCCCCCTCTAGACATACTTTCGATCCTACAGGCGTTTATTGGCAAAAAGCTTTGTAAAAATGAAGTGTGTGGAATAGCTTCGTTTATAAGTTTACCTGTGGGTGATGAGGTCAAAGTTACACAGAAGGGTGATGATGGACACTCGAGTGCGATAGTTAATTATGTGCTCTACAGGGCACTGATGACCCACAAGTATAGGGGATCTATCGTAGTCCTTTCGATAAGTAAGAGTGTCGAACCCAACGAGGAGCAGAAGGAGATGATAAGCAGTTTTCAGTAAGGTATTCTCTGGAAGCACTAAAATTATCGGTAACAGATAGTTTTGTGATAAGGTAATTGGTAACAGGTAACAAGTAATAAAAGTAAATAAGGTGCAGCAAGATAGCCCAATCCTTTTTGTAGCAAAGGACAAGCCTGGACAAACTCTTATATAGAGGAAAGCGCTCACGAGGACACATGGGAATTATCGTCAAGCTAGTTTTCATCACGCTCATATGATTCGCATTCGGCACTTTGATAATTTGATATGTGGGTGGACCAGTGCTTGGGTACTGACCTTACTTGGACAAGCATCCTACTTATGATTAAGCCCTCTTGCAAGCATCCGCAACTACAAAAGAAGTATTAAGGTAAACCTAACCATAGCATGAAATATATGTATCCAAATCAGCCCCTTACGAAGCAACACATAAACTAGGGTTTAAGCTTCTGTCACTCTAGCAACCCATCATCTACTTATTACTTCCCAATGCCTTCCCCTAGGCCCAAACAATGGTGAAGTGTCATGTAGTCGACGTTCACATGACACCACTAGAGGAAAGACAACATACATCTCATCAAAATATCGAACGAATACCAAATTCACATGACTACTTATAGCAAGACTTCTCCCGTGTCCTCAGGAACAAACGTAACTACTCACAAAGCATATTCATGTTCCTAATCAGAGGGGTATTAATATGCATAAAGGATCTGAACATATGATCTTCCACCAAGTAAACCAACAAGCATCAACTGCAAGGAGTAATCAACACTACTAGCAACCCACAGGTACCAATCTGAGGTTCTGAGACAAAGATTGGATACAAGAGATGAACTAGGGTTTGAGATGAGATGGTGCTGGTGAAGATGTTGATGGAGATTGACCCCCTCCCGATGAGAGGATCGATGGTGATGACGATGGTGATGATTTCCCCCTCCCGGAGGGATGCTTCCCCGGCAGAACAGCTCCGCCGGAGCCCTAGATTAGTTCTGCCAAGGTTCCGCCTTGTGGCGGCGGAGTTTCGTCCCGAGAGCTTGCTTATGATTTTTTCTAGGGCAAAAGACTTCATATACCTAAACATGGGCACCAGAGGCCTGCTAGGGGGCCCACGAGACAGGGGGCGCGCCCAGGGGGTAGGGCATGCCCCCACCCTCGTGGATGGTGGGTGCCCCCCCCCCTCTGGTGCTTCCTTCACCCAATATTTTTTATATATTCTAAAAATAACTCCCGTGGAGTTTCAGGACTTTTGGAGTTGTGCAGAATAGGTCTCTAATATTTGCTCCTTTTCCAGCCTAGAATTCCAGCTGCCGGCATTCTCCCTCTTCGTGTAAACCTTGTAAAATAAGAGAGAATAGGCATAAGTATTGTGACATAATGTGTAATAACAGCCCATAATGCAATAAATATCGATATAAAAGCATGATGCAAAATGGACGTATCAGGCACACGGTGGAAGAAACCAACTGTGTGCAATAATGTCGAAGATCGCAGCCGAGTTAGCTATACAGATCATTGTGCAATTGTTGTTTAGCTTCTAATATTAACTTGGTGCTTTTAGGTACATATGTCATTGGTAAAGATCCGCGCTTCGACCCTTTCTGCTTATGGGGCAATGAGATATCGATGAACCAACATCAAGTGAGGAAGATGATAAAGATTGTTAGTAAAATGGGTCAAAATATGACAATTAAACTATTTGTTTACACTTTATGTAAGACAACATCAAACTGCAGAATGGTAAGTAAGAACTCTGCAGCCTTCTTTTTATTGCCCATAATGAGTTTTGTTAGATGACAATGTCTGAATCTTTTTCCTTTGCAGTGGCTGCCAAAGTAGTTTACTCAAGATTACCTCTCAAACTACATGATTGGTGGGCATGCAAAGGTTAAAGTATTTCTAGCAGAACATGATGATTATCTAGATGTTTTCATGAAGACCGTGACAGATGGGCGGTCGGCCATCACAAGGTGTTGGACTAGAGTCATGCGCGCCTTCTGCGTGGAGGAGGGCACAATATGGGCATTCCGATTCACCTTGTTCAGCAACCAGAATGTATTTCGCCTCTTTCTTTACTGTCTTTAATAGTACAAGTATACAACTATGGTTCATCATTCTTTATTTAGTTCTTATGTAATTCTTGAACATATGTACCTATGAATCGAATAATGCATTGGTTGTTTGAACCTGATGGATATGAATAAAGCTATAGAATACATTCAAATTCAAATCCGGTACAATTTGAAATAGTAGCAATTAATTAACGGTGAAATTACGCTCTCCAGGTCGTTACGGCACACACGGTTGGTAAAACACAAGTGTTTGCAATATACACCATAATCCGAGATGGTTCGTAGAGAGGAAACATGTGCAAGCATGCACACAGTTGCCGTTAGCAAAGCGTGTGCGATGTCAAACAATATCACAAACGGTGCGTGCAAACTAAATGTTTGTGTACTTGCCTTGTCATACACGATTTGCAACCATGAACTGTTTCTGATGAAGTATGCAACGTAAACATTGCACCACGGAATAGCGTGTGCGATAGTTGTCGTGTACGACGATGTTACGACGGTCCGACGTTTCGTAATCCTGTCCGACACTCATACGACGATTAGTTAATCTTCTTAATTAGTTACCGCATATGGTTTGGGAAAAGCGAATGTGTGTGATTGTATGCTTATCATACACGTGAAGGAAATATGCCCTAGAGGCAACAATAAAGTTATTATTTATTTCCTTATAATCATGATAAAAGGTTTATTATTCATGCTAGAATTGTATTAACCGGAAACATAATACATGTGTGAATACATAGACAAACAAAGTGTCACTAGTATGCCTCTACTTGACTAGATCGTTAATCAAAGATGGTTATGTTTCCTAACCATGAACAATGAGTTGTTATTTGATTAACGGGATCACATCATTAAGAGAATGATCTGATTGACATGACCCATTCCATTAGCTTAGCACCCGATCGTTTAGTATGTTGCCGTTGCTTCTTCATGACTTATACATGTTCCTGTAACTATGAGATTATGCAACTCCCGTTTACCGGAGGAACACTTTGGGTACTACCAAACGTCACAACGTAACTGGGTGATTATAAAGGAGTACTACAGGTGTCTCCAAAGGTACATGTTGGGTTGGCGTATTTCGAGATTAGGTTTTTTCACTCTGATTGTCCGAGAGGTATCTCTGGGCCCTCTCGGTAATGCACATCACATAAGCCTTGCAAGCATTGCAACTAATGAGTTAGTTGCGAGATGATGTATTACGGAACGAGTAAAGAGACTTGCCGGCAACGAGATTGAACTAGGTATGGGATACCGACGATCGAATCTCGGGCAAGTAACATACCGATGACAAAGGGAACAACGTACGTTGTTATGCGGTCTGACCGATAAAGATCTTCGTAGAATATGTAGGAGCCAATATGGGCATCCAGGTCCCGCTATTGGTTATTGACCGGAGACATGTCTCGGTCATGTCTACATTGTTCTCGAACCCGTAGGGTCCGCACGCTTAAGGTTACGATGACAGTTATATTATGAGTTTATGCATTTTGATGTACCGAAGGTTGTTCGGAGTCCCGGATGTGATCACGGACATGACGAGGAGTCTCGAAATGGTCGAGACGTAAAGATTGATATATTGGAAGCCTATGTTTGGATATCGAAAGTGTTCCGGGTGAAATCGGGATTTTACCGGAGTACCGGGAAGGTTACCGAAACCCCCCGGGAGCTAAATGGGCCATGATGGGCCTTAGTGGAAAAGAGAAGAGGCAGCCCTACATGGGCTGCGCGCCTCCCCTTCCCCTAGTCCTATTAGTACTAGGAGAGGTGGCCGACCCCCTCTCTCTCTTTCCCCCCTCCGCGAATCCTATTCCAACTAGGATTTGGGGGGGGGGGGGAATCCTACTCCCAGAGGTAGTAGGACTCTCTGGCGCGCCACACCTTGGCCGGCCAGCCTCCCCCCCCCTCTAGTCCTTTATATACTGAGGTAGAGGCACCCTAGAAACACACAAGTTGATCCACGTGATCTATTCCTTAGCCGTGTGCAGTGCCCCCAGCCACCATAGTCCTCGATAATACTGTAGCGGAGTTTAGGCGAAGCCCTGCTGCTGTAGTACATCAAGATCGTCACCACGCCGTCGTGCTGACGGAACTCTTCCCCGACACTTTGCTGGATCGGAGTCCGGGGATCGTCATCGAGCTGAACGTGTGCTCGAACTCGGAGGTGCCATAGTTTCGGTGCTTGATCGGTTGGATCGTGAAGACGTACGACTACTTCCTCTACGTTGTGTCAACGCTTCCGCAGTCGGTCTGCATGGGTACGTAGACAACACTCTCCCCTCTCGTTGCTATGCATCACATGATCTTGCGTGTGCGTAGGAAATTTTTTGAAATTACTACGAAACCCAACAGTGGCATCCGAGCCTAGGTTATTTATGTTGATGTTATATGCACGAGTAGAACACAAGTGAGTTGTGGGCGATATAAGTCATACTGCCTACCAGCATGTCATACTTTGGTTTGGCGGCATTGTTGGACGAGACGACCCGGACCAACATTACGCGTACGCTTACGCGAGACCGGTTCCCCCGACGTGCTTTGCACATAGGTGGCTTGCGGGCGACTGTCTCTCCAACTTTAGTTGAACCAAGTATGGCTACGCCCGGTCCTTGCGAAGGTTAAAACGGAGTCTATTTGACAAACTATCATTGTGATTTTGATGCGTAGGTGAGATTGGTTCTTGCTTAAGCCCGTAGCAGCCACGTAAAACTTGCAACAACAAAGTAGAGGACGTCTAACTTGTTTTTGCAGGGCATGTTGTGATGTGATATGGTCAAGACATGATGCTGAATTTTATTGTATGAGATGATCATGTTTTGTAACCGAGTTATCGGCAACTGGCAGGAGCCTTATGGTTGTCGTTTTATTGTATGCAATGCAATCGCGATGTAATGCTTTACTTTTATCACTAAGCGGTAGCGATAGTCGTAGAAGCACAAGCTTGGCAAGACGACAACGATGCTACGATGGAGATCAAGGTGTCACGCCGGTGACGATGGTGATCATGACGGTGCTTCGGAGATGGAGATCACAAGGACAAGATGATGATGGCCATATCATATCACTTATATTGATTGCATGTGATGTTTATCCTTTTATGCATCTTATCTTGCTTTGATTGACGGTAGCATTATAAGATGATCTCTCACTAAATTATCAAGAAGTGTTCTCCCTGAGTATGCACCGTTGTGAAAGTTCTTCGTGCTGAGACACCACGTGATGATCGGGTGTGATAGGTTCTACATTCAAATACAACGGGTGCAAAACAGTTGCACACGCGGAATACTCAGGTTATACTTGACGAGCCAAGCATATACAGATATGGCCTCGGAACACGGAGACCGAAAGGTCGAGCGTGAATCATATAGTAGATATGATCAACATAACGATGTTCACCATTGAAAACTACTCCATCTCACGTGATGATCGGTTATGGTTTAGTTGATTTGGATCACGTAATCACTTAGAGGATTAGAGGGATGTCTATCTAAGTGGGAGTTCTTTAATTAATTTGATTAATTGAACTTAAATTTATCATGAAACTTAGTACATGATTAGTATCTTGCTTGTTTATGTTTGATTGTAGATAGATGGCTCATGCTGTTGTTCCGTTGAATTTTAATGCGTTCCTTGAGAAAGCAAAGTTGAAAGATGATGGTAGCAATTACACGGACTGGGTCTGTAACTTGAGGATTATCCTCATTGCTGCACAGAAGAATTACGTCCTGGAAGCACCGCTGGGTGCCAGGCCTGCTGCAGGAGCAACGCCGGATGTTATGAACGTCTGGCAGAGCAAAGCTGATGACTACTCGATAGTTCAGTGTGCCATGCTTTACGGCTTAGAATCGGGACTTCAACGACGTTTTGAACGTCATGGAGCATATGAGATGTTCCAGGAGTTGAAGTTAATATTTTAAGCAAATGTCCGGATTGAGAGATATGAAGTCTCCAATAAGTTCTATAGCTGCAAGATGGAGGAGAACAGTTCTGTCAGTGAGCATATACTCAAAATGTCTGGGTATAATAATCACTTGATTCAATTGGGAGTTAATCTTCCAGATGATTGCGTCATTGACAGAATTCTTCAATCACTGCCACCAAGCTACAAGAGCTTCGTGATGAACTATAATATGCAAGGGATGAATAAGACTATTCCCAAGCTCTTCGCAATGCTGAAAGCTACGGAGGTAGAAATCAAGAAGGAGCATCAAGTGTTGATGGTCAACAAGACCACTAGTGTCAATAAAAAGGGCAAAGGGAAGAAGAAGGGGAACTTCGAAAATAATGGCAAGCAAGTTGCTGCTCAAGAGAAGAAACCCAAACCTGGACCTAAGCCTGAAACTGAGTGCTTCTATTGCAAGCAGACTGGTCACTGGAAGCGGAACTGCCCCAAGTATTTGGCGGATAAGAAGGATGGCAAGGTGAACAAAGGTATATGTGATATACATGTTATTGATGTGTACCTTACTAATGCTGGCAGTAGCACCTGGGTATTTGATACTGGTTCTGTTGCTAATATTTGCAACTCGAAACAAGGACTACAGATCAAGCGAAGATTGGTTAAGGACGAGGTGATGATGCGCGTGGGAAACGGTTCCAAAGTCGATGTGATCGCAGTCGGCACGCTACCTCTACATCTACCTTCGGGATTAGTATTAGACCTAAATAATTGTTATTTGGTGCCAGCGTTAAGCATGAACATTATATCTGGATCTTGTTTGATGCGAGACGGTTATTCATTTAAATCAGAGAATAATGGTTGTTCTATTTATATGAGTAATATCTTTATGGTCATGCACCCTTGAAGAGTGGTCTATTCTTGTTGAATCTCGATAGTAGTAACACACATATTCATAATGTTGAAGCCAAAAGATGCAGAGTTGATAATGAGAGTGCAACTTATTTGTGGCACTGCCGTTTAGGTCATATCGGTGTAAAGCGCATGAAGAAACTCCATTCTGATGGACTTTTGGAACCACTTGATTATGAATCACTTGGTACTTGCGAACCGTGCCTCATGGGCAAGATGACTAAAACACCGTTCTCCGGAACTATGGAGAGAGCAACAGATTTGTTGGAGATCATACATACAGATGTATGTGGTCCGATGAATATTGAGGCTCGTGGCGGATATCGTTATTTTCTCACCTTCACAGATGATTTAAGCAGATATGGGTATATCTACTTAATGAAACATAAGTCTGAAACATTTGAAAAGTTCAAGGAATTTCAGAGTGAAGTTGAAAATCATCGTAACAAGAAAATAAAGTTTCTACGATCTGATCGTGGAGGAGAATATTTGAGTTACGAGTTTGGTGTACATTTGAACAATTGTGGAATAGTTTCGCAACTCACGCCACCCGGAACACCTCAGCGTAATGGTGTGTCCGAATGTCGTAATCGTACTTTACTAGATATGGTGCGATCTATGATGTCTCTTACTGATTTACCGCTATCGTTTTGGGGATACGCTCTAGAGACGGCCGCATTCACGTTAAATAGGGCACCATCAAAATCCGTTAAGACGACGCCTTATGAACTGTGGTTTGGCAAGAAACCAAAGTTGTCGTTTCTGAAAGTTTGGGGCTGTGATGCTTATGTGAAAAAGCTTCAACCTAATAAGCTCGAACCCAAATCGGAGAAATGTGTCTTCATAGGATATCCAAAGGAAACTATTGGATACACCTTCTATCATAGATCCGAAGGCAAGACTTTTGTTGCTAAATTCGGAAACTTTCTAGAGAAGGAGTTTCTCTCGAAAGAAGTGAGTGGGAGGAAAGTAGAACTTGACGAGGTAACTGTACCTGCTCCCTTATTGGAAAGTAGTACATCGCAGAAAACTGTTTCAGTGACACCTACACCAGTTAGTGAGGAAGCTAATGATAATGATCATGAAACTTCAGATCAAGATACTACTGAACCTCGTAGATCAACCAGAGTGAGATCCGCGCCAGAGTGGTACGGTAATCCTGTTCTGGAAGTCATGCTACTAGATCATGATGAACCTACGAACTATGAAGAAGCAATGGTAAGCCCAGATTCCGCAAAATGGCTTGAAGCCATGAAATCTGAGATGGGATCCATGTATGAGAACAAAGTATGGACTTTGGTTGACTTGCCCGATGATCGGCAAGCAATTGAGAATAAATGGATCTTCAAGAAGAAGACTGACGCTGACGGTAATGTTACTGTCTACAAAGCTCGACTTGTCGCAAAAGGTTTTCGACAAGTTCAAGGGGTTGACTACGATGAGACCTTCTCACCTGTAGCGATGCTTAAGTCTGTCCGAATCATGTTAGCAATTGCCGCATTTTATGATTATGAAATTTGGCAAATGGATGTCAAAACTACATTCCTGAATGGATTTCTGGAAGAAGAGTTGTATATGATGCAACCAGAAGGTTTTGTCGATCCAAAGGGAGCTAACAAAGTGTGCAAGCTCCAGCGATCCATTTATGGACTGGTGCAAGCCTCTCGGAGTTGGAATAAACGCTTTGATAGAGTGATCAAAGCATTTGGTTTTATACAGACTTTTGGAGAAGCCTGTATTTACAAGAAAGTGAGTGGGAGCTCTGTACCATTTCTGATATTATATGTGGATGACATATTACTAATTGGAAATGATATAGAATTTCTGGATAGCATAAAGGGATACTTGAATAAGAGTTTTTCAATGAAAGACCTCGGTGAAGCTACTTACATATTAGGCATAAAGATCTATAGAGATAGATCAAAACGCTTAATTGGACTTTCACAAACAACATACCTTGACAAAATTTTGAAGAAGTTCAAAATGGATCAAGCAAAGAAAGGATTCTTGCCTGTGTTACAAGGTGTGAAATTGAGTAAGACTCAATGCCCGACCACTGCAGAAGATAGAGAGAATATGAAAGATGTTCCCTATGCATCAGCGATAGGATCTATCATGTATGCAATGTTGTGTACCAGACCTGATGTGTGCCTTGCTATAAGTCTAGCAGGGAGGTACCAAAGTAATCCAGGAGTGGATCACTGGACAGCGGTCAAGAACATCCTGAAATACCTGAAAAGGACTAAGGATATGTTTCTCGTATATGGAGGTGACAAAGAGCTCGTCGTAAATGGTTACGTTGATGCAAGCTTTGACACTGATTCGGACGATTCTAAATCGCAAACCGAATACGTGTTTACATTAAACGGTGGAGCTGTCAGTTGGTGCAGTTCTAAACAAAGCGTCGTAGCGGGATCTACATGTGAAGCGGAGTACATAGCTGCTTCGGAAGCAGCGAACGAAGGAGTCTGGATGAAGGAGTTCATATCCGATCTAGGTGTCATACCTAGTGCATCAGGTCCAATGAAAATCTTTTGTGACAATACTGGTGCAATTGCCTTGGCAAAGGAATCCAGATTTCACAAGAGAACCAAGCACATCAAGAGACGCTTCAATTCCTGTGACGCCCCCGATTCAATCGTACACTAATCATGCACGCAAATGTGTATGATTAAGATCAGGGACTCACGGGAAGATATCACAACACAACTCTAAAACATAAATAAGTCATACAAGCATCATAATACAAGCCAGGGGCCTCGAGGGCTCGAATACAAGTGCTCGATCATAGACGAGTCAGCGGAAGCAACAATATTTGAGTACAGACATAAGTTAAACAAGTTTGCCTTAAGAAGGCTAGCACAAACTGGGGTACAGATCGAAAGAGGCGCAGGCCTCCTGCCTGGGATCCTCCTAAACTACTCCAGGTCGTCGTCAGCGGGCAGCACGTAGTAGTAGGCACCTCCGGTGTAATAGGGGTCGTCGTCGACGGTGGCGTCTGGCTCCTGGACTCCAGCATCTGGTTGCGACAACCAGAAAGAAAGGAAAGGGGAAAAAAGGGGGGAGAAAGCAACCGTGAGTACTCATCCAAAGTACTCGCAAGCAAGGAACTACACTACATATGCATGGGTATATGTGTAAAGGGCCATATCAGTGGACTGAACTGCAGAATGCCAGAATAAGAGGGGGATAGCTAATCTTATCGAAGACTACGCTTCTGGTCACCTTCGTCTTGCAACAGGCAGAAGAGGGTAGGTCGACGTCCTCCAAGTAGCATCTCCAAGTAACATCTCATAGCATAATCCTACCCGGCGATCCCCTCCTCATATCCCTGAGGTAGAGCGACCACCGGTTGTATCTGGCACTTGGAAGGGTGTGTTTTATTAAGTATCCGGTTCTAGTTGTCATAAGGTCAAGGTACAACTCCAAGTCGTCCTGTTACCGAAGATCACGGCTATTCGAATAGATTAACTTCCCTGCAGGGGTGCACCACATAACCCAACACGCTTGA
>NC_041380.1:335506399-335507928 GCF_002162155.2 Triticum dicoccoides | reverse complement strand
TTTTCTGTTTTTAGTTTACTTAAAATGCCAAAGCATTTTACCAAAATTAGTGCACCCCACCATAATTAGGTTAGCTATTTTAGACAACCCCCGAACATTTTTAGTCTTTGTTTTGAAACCTTTTATCTTTGCTTTTGTTTTGATTTTGAATTCGAACCGGTTTCGAACTAACGCGAGTTTATCCACAGTAACCGAGGTGACGTGGCAACATTAGTGGGGATTACTGTAGCATAATTACCCGGGCGTCACAATTCTCCTCCACTACAAGAAATCTCGTCCCGAGATTTAAGAGGGAAGTAAGGGGAAAGTTCTGGTTACGATATTCTAACGGATCTTCTCGACGAAGTTAGTTCCTTTCGTTGATGTCTTCAATCCTTTATTCCGATGCATCATGATAAACTCGCCACCATTTCTTCGTGAACTCCATCGTACTTACGAATAGGTAAGGGGTAGCTCTACAATGCAAGGATGTTATATGTGAAAATCATCTGGGGGTATCCCCAGAATGTACTTATGAGTATCTCGCGAGTTGAACAAACGACACACATCGAGAGCAAAGTAAGACAGGGCGATAAGAAGTTTCAAGCGGATAGGCAATCGTTCATTGCCTGAAGCAGGGTGCGAAAGGGTTCAGAGCAACGGGTATAAGTATTGCGTCCGATACCAGAATAGATCTACAGGCAAGTGGCCCGTGAATTACATACAAAGTCAAGCGTGAGGAATAACTTTGGGAACAGGGGGTGTACAGGAGAGTCAGGTTTCGATCCTGTGAAACTGTGGGTTATGGGCCCACCATGTGGTTAAAAGTAGAAGGTTGGTGACATCTTGCACGATCATGTAAGCAAGGCATGTTAGAGGAGAGTCTGAGGGTCATGTCGGCAACAACATAGGTACCAAGGGCGAGGGACGAAGAGAACCATTTTCCTGCTCGTTGAACGAGGCGGACCAATAGGCAAGGTTCTCGTCCATCAGTGGTTACTGGAATGTCATCAACAATAGTAATAGGGTCTTACTTACAGAGTGGTACAACGAGGTGCTTACCTAAGCAGGGGATTATCACTGCTTAGATTATATAGGTCACAAGAAGGGTCAAACAGACCCATGGAAAGGAAAATGTGATCATTAGGTTATACAGAACAATGGAAAGGAAAAATGTGTTTAAACACATATTTCGGGGGTATATCCTTCCCAAGGATAAGCAGAGCATGATATCCATGACAGGATATAATGTAGAAAACCCTTTAGGTAAGGGGAGAGAAATTTCATGACATTACCCATACAACGGTGTTCGGATAATTGAGCAAGAAACATTTAGCATTGGGCTTCGGATGTTCTTGTTGAAAATCAGAGTATCGCAGACATGCTTCGAGATAGCATTGACATGGCCTTCAGGTGAAGATCAGACTTTGGAATCACGAAGGATCCATCTGGAATAACTTGTAGAATAAGTCTTACAATTTCCTCATGGATGAATGGATAACCTTGCTGAAAAGGAATCTATAATGATAGGTCCTCCAGCCGGGGGGGGG
>NC_041380.1:335500075-335505387 GCF_002162155.2 Triticum dicoccoides | reverse complement strand
TCAGATCAAATGGTATAATGATGTATGCTCGAGGAAAACATACACAATTAAACATTGGTTGAAAGGTGCACCCGAAATATGGGCCGGGTTGCACGACCAATGTCAGAATGGTGATTCAATAATCAATAGTCTAAGAATGAATGGCCGACCATTAACTTCAAAGCAATAGGGTTGCTAGAAGGGCAGAATCCAAACAGCACCGTCCACTTGTTGGTACCCCGTTTGGAATCAACTCGAGGACCAAGAAAGAATGATGATGGGGAGAAGTATCACTATACCAAGAATTCTTAAGAGGTGGAGCAATCCTTACAACATTCTTGACATCAAAGATGGTAATACTCCGCGGTAGATCATAACATAAGTTGGATAGCATGGAACTCAAGGTACAACACAAAACAAGAAGAAGTTTTGTGTTGGAGGGAATGCAATAAAGTGGTCGATGAGAACAGGAATCATCGAGGGGCAAGGATGGTATTACCCATCATGAATTCAATTGAATTCCTGGAAGAGCTCATAAGGTTGATGATGATCACGACACAGTTGTCGAGAGATTTCATGCCGTTGTAATCAATCAGCAACGACATCAAGTCAAAGGAAAGACGAAGCAAGAGGTTATTGGAACCACAGTTACGACACAGACTGGAACTCAAGCTTGTTGTTTAAGGTGAAAGGTTATGACGAGGAAAATCGACGTAAGCTTAGCTATCGTCGCAAATTGGTGCTCCGAGAATCAAGGACCAGGTAGCACGGTTAGAATCATCACGTCAATGATATAGCCAAACAGGCTAGGAATGGCGTGATCGGGTTCAAACTCATACTTATAGAAGCTTACTGAAGAGTTGTTGAACCGTAGTGCGGACTTGGTTCAGTTATCGGTGTCTTTGAGTGTTTAATAACTCAGAGCCCGTGAAAAATTGGGATCAGTGGGAAGGTAGCACTTGATGAAGAACTCATAAGAGGTTATGCAGTTCCATGATAATCTCGAGATACTAGGGGTAACACTCAACGACAGATCAAAGTAGAGGTTGGACTGGGGTAATGCTCTGCAGAAGACAAGTACTCTAACTTGTCTGAGAAATAGAATCAAGGGAGAACAACATGGTCGGAACCACGGTTGCGTAGGATCAATTCACAGATACCAGATGATATTTATCAAGAAAATAGTTATTATTACAAGAAGTTTCCATGATAGGATCTACATCGTGTCAATGGGCATGAACACAAAGTTCAAGGTCGACTCCCACTTCTCCAAAGCATAACCTTACATCCACTTCTCGTTTCGATAATGGCATTAGTGTTGAAAGTTATACCTGGTGAAATACCAGATGAGTATGACCCGTGAAAACTTCCGAGTTCACACATAGTAAGGAAGGCATAGGTTCAACCCATCAGGGCGTCTTACGAACATATACCACAAACTTCGGGGTAAATTATACCAGCTCGAAAGTAGAGCATTGTTCAAAAGCAGATGATACAATTTACCAAGGCATTATATACCCATGGAAAGGCTCTCAAGGTTATTCAATATGAAGGATACTGTCGGATAAAATCCAACAAAGGAACCGATGGTCCACAAGGGATCTGAGGTGAGCACCGGTACTCAACCAGAGGAAGAAGAATGCACGGGCATCATATTATAGAACATCGGAATGATTCGATGCTTAGATAATAAAGGAATTTCGATTTCCAAAACAAAGGATCAGAAGCAGTCGCTCTGATCAAGGATGGATAAGTTGGATATACCAGAGGCACAATTGACGACAAATAGCTTGATCGAGAACCAGCTCATGTTCAAAAATGATGTCTGAGCCGGAAGGATAATTTAGAAGGGTTGATAGATGATTGTGTGCATTCGCACACATGCTGAATCAATAGGATCAAAATGACGATGCCTAAGGATACTAACGAATATTGCCAGACATATGGAAAGCATCCATAATGCAAGCAGACAAGTATTGCAGAGCAATAAGCTATTAAGGATTTTTTTTTGGAGGATCAAATAGTATTTCGAAGACCATTGTGAAACACATGAACAACTGGGGGATGAGCGTATACTCGATAAGTGCGAGAATTATCCATTGGGGTGTTCAGGTGACAAGGAACAGCAAGGCGATAAGCTCAAAGGATTATCGAGACAACGACGAGTGTTTCGAGGTATCTGGTAATAACAAGACCAACTGGGGATGAATGTAAGAATAACAACTGCAAGTAATTATCCATAAAGGTTGACGGTGGAAGGGGAATTGCAAATGCGATGAACATAAGTTCTCGGGTTAACAACGGAGAGTATCTTCAGGGTCTTCACGTGCCGCAGACGATCATCATTAATAAGGGGCTCTCCGGGTGAAAGTGATAACGAGATCCTAATGTTAGATTTAGCAAAAATCATTTAACCCGAATAGAAGAGAGCTCAGAGTCCTAGAGTAAAGGTCGAGGAGTAAAAGATCCTAGTACCACCCAATGGCGACGTGGGCCCGTAAGGCACACAGCCATGTTAGTAAAAGTTTTGCAATGTCTAGACTCGACGTCGGCCAAGGAGTTGGAAGGGGGATTCCTACAGGCAGTCGGCTCTGATACCAACTTGTGACGCCCCCGATTCAATCGTACACTAATCATGCACGCAAATGTGTACGATTAAGATCAGGGACTCACGGGAAGATATCACAACACAACTCTAAAACATAAATAAGTCATACAAGCATCATAATACAAGCCAGGGGCCTCGAGGGCTCGAATACAAGTGCTCGATCATAGACGAGTCAGCGGAAGCAACAATATCTGAGTACAGACATAAGTTAAACAAGTTTGCCTTAAGAAGGCTAGCACAAACTGGGATACAGATCGAAAGAGGCGCAGGCCTCCTGCCTGGGATCCTCCTAAACTACTCCAGGTCGTCGTCAGCGGGCAGCACGTAGTAGTAGGCACCTCCGGTGTAATAGGGGTCGTCGTCGACGGTGGCGTCTGGCTCCTGGACTCCAGCATCTGGTTGCGACAACCAGAAAGAAAGGAAAGGGGAAAAAGGGGGGAGAAAGCAACCGTGAGTACTCATCCAAAGTACTCGCAAGCAAGGAACTACACTACATATGCATGGGTATATGTGTAAAGGGCCATATCAGTGGACTGAACTGCAGAATGCCAGAATAAGAGGGGGATAGCTAATCTTATCGAAGACTACGCTTCTGGTCACCTTCGTCTTGCAACAGGCAGAAGAGGGTAGGTCGACGTCCTCCAAGTAGCATCTCCAAGTAACATCTCATAGCATAATCCTACCCGGCGATCCCCTCCTCATATCCCTGAGGTAGAGCGACCACCGGTTGTATCTGGCACTTGGAAGGGTGTGTTTTATTAAGTATCCGGTTCTAGTTGTCATAAGGTCAAGGTACAACTCCAAGTCGTCCTGTTACCGAAGATCACGGCTATTCGAATAGATTAACTTCCCTGCAGGGGTGCACCACATAACCCAACACGCTTGATCCCATTTGGCCGGACACACTTTCCTGGGTCATGCCCGGCCTTGGAAGATCAACACGTCGCAGCCCCACCTAGGCAAAACAGAGAGGCCAGCACGCCGGTCTAAACCTAAGCGCGCAGGGGTCTGGGGCCATCGCCCTGAGCACACCTGCACGTTGCGTGGGCGGCCGAAAACAGACCTAGCCTAGTGGCGTTCCAGTCCAATTCGGCGCGCGCCGCTCCGTCGCTGATGTCTGAAGTGCTTCGGCTGATACCACGACGTCGGGATACCCATAACTACTCCCACGTAGATGGTTAGTGCGTATAGGCTCGTAGCCGACTCAGATCACATACCAAGATCTCGTTAAGCATGTTAAGTATCCGCGAACGCCGAACAGGGCCAGGCCCACCTGTCTCCTAGGTGGTCTCAACCTGCCCTGTCGCTCCGCCACAAAGTAACAGTCGAGGGCCGTCGGGAACCCAGGCCCACCTCTACCGGGATGGAGCCACCTGTCCTTTCAGCCCCCTCGTCAGAATCACTTGCGGGTACTCTTCGAGCTGACCCGACTTTAGTCACCATCTGTATAGTATATATGTATGTATAGTAAATACCCGTGATCACCTCCCAAGTGATCACGGCCCGATAGTATAGCAAGGCAGACTGACAAGAATGTAGGGCCAATGATGATAAACTAGCATCCTATACTAAGCATTTAGGATTGCAGGTAAGGTATCAACAGATGTAGCGACAATGTCAGGCTATGCATCAGAATAGGATTAACGGAAAGCAGTAACATGCTACGCTACTCTAATGCAAGCAGTATAGAGAAGAGTAGGCGATATCTGGTGATCAAGGGGGGGGCTTGCCTGGTTGCTCTGGCAAGAGAGAGAGGTCGTCAACTCCGTAGTCGAACTGGTCAGCAGCAGCGTCGGTCTCGTAGTCTACCGGAGAGAAGAGGGGGAAGAAATAATGAATACAGAGCAGACAAAGCACCACAAAATATATCAAGGCAATACGCGGTGTTCGGTGTGCCCTAACGCGGTAGTAGGTGATACCGGTGAAGGGGGGAAAACCCCCGGGAAAGTATTCCCGGTGTTTCGTGTTTTCGGGCCGAGGAGCCGGAGAGGGAAAGTTGCGGGATCGATAGGTTAGGGGTGTGTGGCGGACGAACGGATCGCGTATCCGGATTCGTCTCGTCGTTCTGAGCAACTTTCATGTTGAAAACATTTTAATCCGAGTTACGGATTAAAAGATATGATTTTCTAAAGATTTTATTAATTTCTGAAATTTAATTGTTTATTTAATTAATTCGAAAAAATGTATTAATGACGTCAGCATGATGTCATGCTGACGTCAGCAGTCAACAGGGGTTGACTGAGTCAACCCTGACATGTGGGTCCCGTTTGTCATACTCTATTAACTTAATTAGCCTAATCAAAGTTAATTAACCTTAGTTAATTAGGTTAATTAGTGGTTAGGGTTAATTAAACAGAATTAATTAGATTAATTAAATACTTAATTAATTAATTAATTAACTAATTAGTTAATTAGTTTTAATTCATTTTCATTTTATTTTTATTTTTGTTTTAATAAAAACCGTTCTTTTTAGGGGGGTGGGGCCCCCATGTCATTGGCCCAGGGCCAAACGGGTGCGGGTCCAATGGGTAGGCGGGCGACGGGCGCCCGTAGCCTGCCCGGGGCAGGGCGTGGCCGTGGCCACGGCGGGGTTGCCGCAGCGGGGCACCAGGAGCACCGGGGAGGCGTGGCCGTGGGCGCGGCGAGGGCGGTCGGCGCAGGCCACCGGGGCACAGTGGGGCGCCGGCCAACAGTCGCCGGCGCAAGGTCGAGGCAAGGCACGGCC
>NC_041380.1:335437188-335498885 GCF_002162155.2 Triticum dicoccoides | reverse complement strand
ATCTGGATCGGGCGAGGGAGCAGGGGAGCGTGGGTCGGGGCGCGTGGGGGGGGAGTGTGGGGCGGCTAGGGTTTGCCGCGGGGAGTGAGGGGATAAGCGACCGGCGCTGGGCCGGGCCAGGGGGGGAATGGGCCAGGGGGGAAGGGGCCAAGTGGGGAGGGGGAATGGGCCAGGGGGAATGGGCCAGGGGTTTTCCCTTCCCCCCCTTTTTTTTTCTTTCCTTTTTCTTTTATTATTTCTCTTTTCTGTTTTTAGTTTACTTAAAATGCCAAAGCATTTTACCAAAATTAGTGCACCCCACCATAATTAGGTTAGCTATTTTAGACAACCCCCGAACATTTTTAGTCTTTGTTTTGAAACCTTTTATCTTTGCTTTTGTTTTGATTTTGAATTCGAACCGGTTTCGAACTAACGCGAGTTTATCCACAGTAACCGAGGTGACGTGGCAACATTAGTGGGGATTACTGTAGCATAATTACCCGGGCGTCACAATTCCATCCGGGATCTAGTCCAGGTCGGAGACATAGAGATTTGCAAGATACATATGGATCTGAATGTTGCAGACCCGTTGACTAAGCCTCTTCCACGAGCAAAATATAATCAGCACCAAGGCTCCATGGGTGTTATTATCATTATGGTGTAATCTAGATTATTGACTCTAGTGCAAGTGGGAGACTGAAGGAAATATGCCCTAGAGGCAATAATAAAGTTATTATTTATTTCCTTATAATCATGATAAAAGGTTTATTATTCATGCTAGAATTGTATTAACCGGAAACATAATACATGTGTGAATACATAGACAAACAAAGTGTCACTAGTATGCCTCTACTTGACTAGCTCGTTAACCAAAGATGGTTATGTTTCCTAACCATGAACAATGAGTTGTTATTTGATTACCGGGATCACATCATTAAGAGAATGATCTGATTGACATGACCCATTCCATTAGCTTAGCACCCGATTGTTTAGTATGTTGCTATTGCTTGCTTCATGACTTATACATGTTCCTGTAACTATGAGATTATGCAACTCCCGTTTACCGGAGGAACACTTTGGGTACTACCAAACGTCACAACGTAACTGGGTGATTATAAAGGAGTACTACAGGTGTCTCCAAAGGTACATGTTGGGTTGGCGTATTTCGAGATTAGGTTTTTTCACTCCGATTGTCGGAGAGGTATCTCTGGGACCTCTCGGTAATGCACATCACATAAGCCTTGCAAGCATTGCAACTAATGAGTTAGTTGCGAGATGATGTATTACGGAACGAGTAAAGAGACTTGCCGGCAACGAGATTGAACTAGGTATGGGATACCGACGATCGAATCTCGGGCAAGTAACATACCGATGACAAAGGGAACAACGTATGTTGTTATGCGGTCTGACCGATAAAGATCTTCGTAGAATATGTAGGAGCCAATATGGGCATCCAGGTCCCGCTATTGGTTATTGACCGGAGACATGTCTCGGTCATGTCTACATTGTTCTCGAACCCGTAGGGTCCGCACGCTTAAGGTTACGATGACAGTTATATTATGAGTTTATGCATTTTGATGTACCGAAGGTTGTTCGGAGTCCCGGATGTGATCACGGACATGATGAGGAGTCTCGAAATGGTCGAGACATAAAGATTGATATATTGGAAGCCTATGTTTGGATATCGGAAGTGTTCCGAGTGAAATCGGGATTTTACCGGAGTACCGGGAAGGTTACCGAAACCCCCCGGGTGCTAAATGGGCCATGATGGGCCTTAGTGGAAAAGAGAAGAGGCAGCCCTACATGGGCTGCGCGCCTCCCCCTTCCCCTAGTCCTATTAGGACTAGGAGAGGTGGCCGGCCCCCTCTCTCTCTTTTCCCCCTCCGCGAATCCTATTCCAACTAGGATTTGGGGGGGGGGGAATCCTACTCCCAGTGGGAGTAGGACTCTCCTGGCGCGCCACACCTTGGCCGGCCAGCCTCCCCCCTCTAGTCCTTTATATACTGAGGCAGAGGCACCCTTGAAACACACAAGTTGATCCACGTGATCTATTCCTTAGCCGTGTGCGGTGCCCCCAGCCACCATAGTCCTCGATAATACTGTAGTGGAGTTTAGGCGAAGCCCTGCTGCTGTAGTACATCAAGATCGTCACCACACCGTCGTGCTGACGGAACTCTTCCCCGACACTTTGCTGGATCGGAGTCCGGGGATCGTCATCGAGCTGAACGTGTGCTCGAACTCGGAGGTGCCGTAGTTTCGGTGCTTGATCGGTTGGATCGTGAAGACGTACGACTACTTCCTCTACGTTGTGTCAACGCTTCCGCAGTCGGTCTGCGTGGGTACGTAGACAACACTCTCCCCTGTCGTTGCTATGCATCACATGATCTTGCGTGTGTGTAGGAAATTTTTTGAAATTACTACGGAACCCAACAACACGTTCTATAATAGTGAACCGTTTGTGATGGGTCGCGCATCGTAAACGTAGCACCACAGAATACCGACTGCGATGGCAATGCGAGCACAAACGAGTAGGAGTACTGTACGGTCCCTATTGTAGCGCCCAAGATGCGATTCTATCCCAATCACGTGATGAATTCATGATTGGGGCACAACCACATTTTGAGCGCATAGCAAGGTGGTTATCATTACAACATATCATGTACTGAATAGAAGAGGATACAAGATAAAGGCTTACACTCGCCACAAGTTACAACATTCAATACAATAGTTCATCAATACATAGCAATCACCATACAGAAGAGCAGGATCCGACTACGGATGAAATCCAACGAAAAAGAAGAATGACATCCACCCTGCTAATCCCAGGTTCTCCCGACCCGGAACCTATCCCTTGATCAAAGAAGAAGTAGAACTCCAAAATCAAGCAAGCATCACACTCGCATCAGATCATTGCATTACCTGTACCTGCAACTATTGTTGTAGTAATCTGTGAGCCACGAGGACTCGGCAATCCCATTACCATGGGTATCAAGACTAGCAAAGCTTAAAGGGTTTGGAAAGGATAAGTGGCGAGGTTGCAGAAGCGACTAAGCATTGTATGGTGGCTAACTTACGAGTACAAGAATAAGATAAGAATATACGCAACGGTCGCAAACTAGTAATGATCAAGAAGTGATCCTGAACTAGTTACATTCAAACATAACCCAACCGTGTTCTCCTCTCGAACTTCCCCGAAAGGAGACAGTCACGGTTATGCAATGCGGTTGGTGTATTTTAATTGAGTTTACTTCAAGTTCACTACAACCGGATATTAACAAATTCCCATCTGCCACATAACCGCGGGCACGGCTCTCGGAAGTTTAAACCCTGCAGGGGTGTCCCAACTTAGCCCATGACAAGCTCACGATCCGCGGAGACAATTCTCCATCGCGGGACACCCGACCAGACTCGGAATCCCGGTGCACAAGACATTTCGACAATGGTAAAACAAAACCAGCAAGACCTCCCGATGTGCCGACAAATCCCTATAGGAGCCGCACGTACCTCGTTCTCAGGGCACACCGGATGGGCCAGACGTCGGGTTGGCTGAGACCCTAGTCGCCCAGGGGGAGCCGGACATCGTCCGGTTTGGACCAACACTCAGACGAGCACTGGCCCGGGGGTTGATTAAAAATCCACGGGGGCCGGCAAGTCCCAATGGAAGTTTTGTTGTTATTAGGCAAATGGTAAAACCAATGTTGGGCCTTGCTGGAAGAGTTTAATTCAAAGCAAACTGTCAAGAGGGTCCCATACCCCTCATCGTGTTAGGGACGCAAAATCAAGGAACATGACACCGGTACGACGGAAACTAGGGATATTGTGATATCCCAAGATATCCATGAAATCCATGACCCAACATGGAACAAACTGCACCTGCAACTAGCAACGCTATAAGAGGGGCTGAGCAAAGCGGTAACATAGCCAAACAACGGTTTGCTAGGAAGGGTGAAAATGGTTAGAGGCTATCATGGCAATTTGGGAAGCTTGGTAAACAAGTGGTAGGTAGTGCGACATAGCAATAGCATCGAGACAACTAGCATAGCAAAGATAGTAGTGAGATCCAAGGTGACGGTCATCTTGCCTGAAATCCCGCTAGGAAGAAGAATGAGTCCATGAAGAAGACGAACGGACGTAGTCGAACGAATCCTCACAATCGCAACATTATCGAAACTATCAAGAAGAAGAAACACCGGAAAGAAACAAACAACATGGTAAACCAACAAGCATAGTCATGGCATGATCACAATCAAGTATGATGCATGTCTGGTTTAATGACTCGTGGCATGACAAAGTGCCACAAACAATACTACAAGTTAAGTGGAGTTCAATATGCAACGAGTTGCATATTAACGAAACACCACATGACTTATTTAGTTCTCTCTCGGTTATGTACCCAACAATATTAAATGTTATTAAACATGGAAAGGGGTGAAGCATAATAAAACTGCCTATCTAGGCAAGTTTAAATGAGGTCAGAACAACAAACAACAAGTCCGGAAAATCCCCATGTGCATATTTCAAAGTTGGTACTGTTCTGCCCTAAACCATATTTTAGAGTTGTTAAACAGCAAAAGTAAGTGCATCATGTTAAACTATGCATTATTCCACCCCATTTACATATAAAGTTTATTTAATTCGGAGCTACGGTGATTTAGTTATTAAATAAATCATTTTAACATGGCATCTAAGAAAATTTAAACAAACAACATTTTAAACATAGATGAAAGTGGCATATTATGAAACTAGATGAAATTCTAAGCATTTTACATATATAAAACATTTTAATCCGATGCACGGTTCAAGAGTTATTAAATGCATGAAGCATGAGGTTTTTTTTGTAAAACTGTAATTCTCCGGATAATAGATAATTCGCAGAACAAGAAAAAAACATGCGGGCCGAATCTGGTAGGCTGGCCCAATAAGCATGGGTGCAGAATAACAACAAGCGCACTGAGCACTAAACAACACTAGCGCTATTGGGCCAAAGCCCAACAATAGATGGAGGTGGATCTCACCTTGCGGCCCAGCGAGGCCGGTCGGTGGGGATGGGCTGCGGATGTGGCTTGGGCCGGTTTGAGCTGCGCGTGGAGATAGACTGAGGCGAGGCGAGGCGAGCTGGGCCTTGGCGCTGGCGGTGGCTAGCGACGCAGTTGACTGCTGCCTCCAGATCGAAACGAGGACCGAGGTCAACGCGGTCGAGGCAGGGGGAAGGAGTGGGACTTGGCGCTGGCCTCGTCCTTGCGTGCTTGCATGACAGAAGCAGGCGACGGCGCCGTGCTGACTTGGCGCGGGACTTGGCAAGGCTCCGGTAGCAGGGACTTGTGCGGGGTCTCCAGTGACAAGGGGCAAAGAAGCAGCGAGGCAAGGGACTTGGCGCTGCGATGGAATCCTGCCGGATTCGGTGTAGCGGAGGTCACGAGCGAGGTGGGGGAAGGCGGGGCGTGGAGCTCCGGGTGGGCGTCCATGGCGATGCAGAGGACGGGGATGGCCTAGAGACGGCGGGTCTGCTTGCGGGAGCTCCGGCGACGAAGGGAAAACAGCAGGAGGGGACATCCACGGGCGGCTATCCATGGCGCTCCTGCTCGGTGAAAGGAAAAACGAGGGAGAGAGAGGTTAGCGGAGGCGGGAGGAGCAGGGGAAGAAGGAAAAGCAGTAGGGACGGCTCTCATCTGCTGGGTGCGCCGACGACGTGGCTGGCCGAACGGAGGCGGGGACGCGGGGCTCTGGGAGAGCACCTGCTCAGGAGAGGATCGAGGAGGCTTGCGAGGTTGGGGATGAGGTCGAGCACGGGAGGCCGGTGCTGGGTTGGTGTGGGAGCTCCTAGATAGGGGCTCGATCGGCGCGAGCGGGGGGAATCGAGCGAGGTGGGTCGAAGGGGGGGTGCTGATTGGCCTGGTGCTGAAAACGAGGGACGGAGAGAGTGGATGCGGGTTGGATCCCGAGGAAGAGGAGTGGCGGTGGCGAGGAGGATTGGTGGATTGGACAGGATAGGCTAGGGTTTGACTGTATAAATAGGTAGGGTGCCTTGACTAGGGGCTAAAAGGACCCTTCGATTTAGATCGGACGGTCGAGATAACTAGGTTGGGGAGTCCAATGAAAAAGCCGGAGATGTTTTATAGATGTTTGGGGATGATCCGGACCCGACGGTAATGATAGTCGGGTTTAGGTTCGGGGAAGTTTCGGACACGGGTGAGGGGCCGATGCACTGTGCAAAGAGACTCCGGTTTAGGCAAGAGGGAAAACGAAGAACAAGGTTGGTCTCGAAACGGTCAACGAAAGCAAGGGGGGACGCGGCAACTATGAGGGGATGCAAGTTTGAAAACAATGACGGCAACGGAGTGCCGATGCAATGTAGATGATGCAATGATGAAATGCAACAAACAAGTAAACACACAACAACAACGAAATAACTGGAAGGCTTCTGGAGGGCCGGTCTTGGGGCATTACAACTCTCCTCCACTTACAAGAGATCTCGACCCGAGATCTAAGGATGGCACCGGAGAAAAACGAAAGAGAAAGAGGTAAAACAAAGTTGCTTCTTTGACAACCAAGTGAAACCAACAAACCTTGAGAGGTAGAAAACTTGAAAGAAAGAACACAACAGAGTTGAATGAAGTTGAGAGCACTGCGGTAGAAAGAGAAACAAGGAATACCATGTGAACCTTGGAGGTTGCAAAGCTATGAATGACGAGCACAATGGACAAGAAAGGATTGAAACCACTCTGGTTGAAACGAGATAACCAAGGAACAAGGAAGAACAAATTCGAACAACACTCCGGTTGAAAAGAGATGCAAGACTTTGATAAGATGAAAAGAACTTGAGCAGAGGACACAACACTCCTGCTAAACGGATAAGCAAGGAAAAGAACATGATATTGACAAAACGAGGTGATGGGTGAAGAGAGCAACATCACAATGCCTCCGGAACAAATGAATGGAAAACTAGATGGTTGGAAAGAAAAGAACGGAGAAGCAGAATGACAAATCTCCCAATTAAAATTGAAAGAGCATCCTTACGAAGAAGGGTTGAACGGAGTTGTTTAAGAATCAACAATCAAATGATATACTCCTTGTGGACTTATGAAAACATCTCAAAATTGTGAGGTGACAATCGGCTGCTAACGGAAACAATTGATTGGATTGATATCAACAAGGAGACGAAAAACTTATTTCACCGAGGGGATAAGTGAAGAACTTGGGTCATTTATGAGCACCATAAATAGCAACAATCCTTAGGGAAGGCTTTAGGTGAAATATAACCCAGGATAACTCCAATGAAGAGGTTGACGGGTTGCAAAGGATCTCCTGAACGAAGAGAAAATGATGGGTTTACATATCTCATCCATGACAACTTGCGAATCATGAAACACGAAGGGAAATTGTCAAGAATGACATAAGACCACCTCAAAAGATAATGTAGAAATAATTGCACTTCACAATGCAAGATGACGAATACTTCAGCTCCTCCAAGAAGAATCTTGAAGAACACTTTGAGAATGAATTAAATCCTTGATGAACCACCATGAAGAGCCTCCATGAAGAACTCCGGCAATGAAAAGAGGGTAGAAAAGACATGAAGGTTTGAAAGAATAAGATTGAAGTCTTGCAATGATTTAGCTGGAGCTTCGTGACCATATAACCGAGAAAACATGGAACTCCGGAAAAGAAAGATGAACAATTGAAACCGAGAATTTTGATGAACGTCCGGAATGAGGAATTGAATTTACTCGATGAAACAAGAATAATAATTACATTATGCTTATCCTTCATCAATTAGATTGATGACCCACAATGGATTTAGCATACTACTCATTCTCATTGGAAAGGATTAAGGAGAGATATAGCGTAAACTTGGTAAGGTCTTGAACGAACCACCGGTAGGACTTGAAAAGAACAAATGAATTGATATGATAACAAGAGGAAAGGAATCTTGAACGAACCACCGTAAGAATTGAAAATGAAAGTAGCAAAGGCACAATTCACTGGGAAGAATTGGAAAACGAATAAAGATACTTCACGGAATTTAGATACATGAGCACAAATAGATCATGAGCTGACTAGAGAATAGTTGAACGATGCACCGAAACAATTTGAGAGGATGGCATCAAGCTTGGGCTACACATCTTTAAGAGAACGGACCAAGATTTAGAAAAAAATCTTCTTCGGTCTTCAAAATCTGAGAATGACGACGAGAAACACCACCATGATTTGTTGAGGCACTCCGAATAATGAAGATTAGAAAGATTGAGCCAACAAGGAAAAGCATTTGAAAGCGGTCCTGGAGAGGGCATCTGACTGATGAAAATTCATTCTTACGTCAAACTTTGAAAAGAATTTGAGAATGACTTCGAAAAGAATTAGAAGAGTCAGGTAAGATCCTGGGAAAGACATGTGGGTTAGGGCCCACTCAAAGATAAACACCGTTGAAATGATTTTGAAGAGAGATTGCACCGGTTAAATTAAATGACTTGAATGAGATAGTAATCTCCAAATAGCTTGAACGGATTAAGAATGGAAACACGAATCTTCCGAGATATCTTTAGCACTTCAGATACGAATAGACAGAGGTGAATGATTAAGAGGTGCACCGGCATGGGGAAGCATTTGAAATGAGGAAAGGGGTATGATCAACAAGGCTTGAATTTAGCCCACCGAAGAAGAAACAAGAACGAAGAATGAAAAAAACTTGTAGGTCCTGAGCATCTTCACGAGAAATCACTGATTAAGAATATTGAAGGAAAAGAATGTAGAGGCTTCACGTGAATTAATCGGATACATGATTGAGATGTCTGACTCTGCAAGGAAATAGGGTGGGAGGGTGGGAAAACAAATGCAACTTGGGACGGATGGAACAAACACCATTGAGAAAACTTAGAATTGATCTTGCGGATGGGGAAAATGATGGGATCATCTCGAAGCGAAGCGCACTGGTTGGAAATAGAATTGGGATGACAATCTCGATAAATAAGAAGGATTAGTGTTCACATAGGAATATGAGAACATCGCTTAGGAAAGGTATATAATCAACACTTGACATTGAAGCAACTCGAATACCACAACTCAAAACAAAACAAAGATTTGGCTTGCAGAATAAGCCGGAAACAAACATATGATAGATCTCATATCGTATCATGTGTCTGTTGGAAAGATATCCTATGTGATACTTGAATTCCCACCTAAAAACTCCCAAAACTTTCTGGTTATGCAATCTGGTATTGGGGATACAGGGAGGCACAATATATATCACACAACTAACAAGCCCTACGCTCCAAATGTATCCATCCATCAACACATAACCAAGAAATCTCCAAAAATCGTGTACCTCAACCTTCGAAAAGCATCTGTTTTACAAGCTATGGCAATACTCCCGAACTCCCTCCCCAGTACTGGGTGACGTCGAGGTTATCTCACCACTAACTGCATAAAAGAGATTTCGATGTCGGCGAACTCAGGTATTCCATAACTGCAACGATAAAATTGTGACGGCAACACCTCGGAGCTCAACTCCTCGGGACACTGCCACATAACCGCTAAATGTCAGGAGGCACCAAGAACAATGCTCGTCACAAGAATATCAGAACGATCCCAACATACTCGTGTGATCCTAATTTTTTATAGTGAAAATGAGGAGAGGAAAGTCAAAACATCTACATCAGTAGTCCTCACCAGAGCGACGAAGAGGTTGAGGAGTAAAAAGAATCCTACTCTCCGATATATATGATCCCAAGACTCAAAACAGTTTTGTTCTAGACTCAACAACGGCAGCGATTCGATCAATCAAGGGGGATCCTAAGGTTGGTAAGGCTCTGATACCAACTTGTAGCGCCCAAGATGCGATTCTATACCAATCATGTGATGAATTCATGATTGGGGCACAAACGCATTTCAAGCGCATAGCAAGGTGGATATCATTACAACATACCATGTACTGAATAGAAGAGAATACAAGATAAAGGCTTACACTCACCACAAGTTACAACATTCAATACAATAGTTCATCAATACATAGCAATCACCATACAGAAGAGCAGGATCCGACTACGGATGAAATCAAACGAAAAATAAGAACGACATTCACCCTGCTAATCCCAGGTTCTCCTGACCCGGAACCTATCCCTTGATCGAAGAAGAAGAAGAACTCCAAAACCAAGCAAGCATCGCACTCGTGTCAGATCATCGCATTACATGTACCTGCAACTGTTGTTGTAGTAATCTGTGAGCCATGAGGACTCATCAATCCCATTACCATGGGTATCAAGACTAGCAGAGCTTAAAGGGTATGGAAAGGACAAGTGGTGAGGTTGCAGCAGCGACTAAGCATTGTATGGTGGCTAACTTACGAGTACAAGAATAAGATAATAATCTACGCAACGGTCGCAAACTAGTAATGATCAAGAAGTGATCCTGAACTACTTACATTCAAACATAACCCAACCGTGTTATCCTCTCGAACTTCCTCGAAAGGAGAAAGTCATGGTTACGCAATGCGGTTGGTGTATTTTAACTGAGTTTACTTCAAGTTCACTACAACCGGATATTAACAAATTCCCATCTGCCACGTAACCGTGGGCACGGCTCTCGGAAGTTTAAACCCTGCAGGGGTGTCCCAACTTAGCCCATGACAAGCTGACGATCCGCGGAGACAATCCTCCATCGCAGGACACCCGATCAAACTTGGAATCCCGGTGCACAAGACATTTCGACAATGGTAAAACAAAACCAGCAAGAACTCCTGATGTGCCGAAAAATACCGATAGGAGCCGCACGTATCTCGTTCTCAGGGCACACTGGATGGGCCAGACATCGGGTTGACTGAGACCCTGGTTGCCCAGGGGGCGCCGGACATCGCCCGACTTGGACCAACACTCAGAGGAGCACTGGCCCGGGGGTTGATTAAAAATCCACGAGGGGGGGGGCGGCAAGTCCCTATGCAAGTTTTAGTTGTTATTAGGCAAATGGTAAAACAAATGTTGGGCCTTGCTGGAAGAGTTTTATTCAAAGCAAATTGTCAAGAGGGTCCCATACCCCTCATCGTGTTAGGGATGCAAAAAAGGAACATAACACCGGTATGACGGAAATTAGGGAGGTAAGAGTGGAACAAAACACCAGGCATAAGGTCGAGCCTTCCACCCTTTACCAAGTATATAGATGCATTAATTAAATAAGAGATATTGTGTTATCCCAAGATATCCATGAAATCCATGACCCAACATAGAACAAACTGCAACTGCACCTGCAACTAGCAACGCTATAAGAGGGGCTGAGCAAAGCGGTAACATAGCCAAACAATGGTTTGCTAGGAAGGGTGAAAAAGGTTAGAGGCTATCATGGCAATTTGGGAGGCTTGGTAAAAGTGGTAGGTAGCGAGACATAGCGATACAATCGAGACAACTAGCATAGCAAAGATAGTAGTGAGATCCAAGGTGACGGTCATCTTGCCTGAAATCCCTCTAGGAAGAAGAACCAATCCATGAAGAGGACGAACGGACATAGTTGAGCGAATCCTCACAATCGCAACGTTATTGGAACTATCAAGAAGAAGCAACACCGGAAAGAAGCAAACAACATGGTAAACCAACAAGCATAGTCATGGCATGATGCACAATCAAGTATGATGCATGTCCGGTTTAATGACTCATGGCATGACAAAGTGCCACAAACAATACTAGAAGCTAAGTGGAGTTCAGTATGCAACGAGTTGCATATTGACAAAACACCACATGACTTATTTAGTTCTCTCTCGGTTATGTACCCAACAATATTAAATATTATTAAAGATGGCAAGGGGTGAAGCATAATAAAACTATGTATCTAGGCAAGTTTAAATGAGGCCGAACAACAAACAACAAGTCCGGAAAATCCCTATGTGCATATTTCAAAGTTGGTACTGTTCTTCCCTAAACCATATTTTAGAGTTGCTAAACAGCAAAAGTAAGTGCATCATGTTAAACTATGCATTATTCCACCCCATTTACATATAATGTTTATTTAATTCAGAGCTACGGTGATTTAGTTATTAAATAAATCATTTTAACATGGCATCTAAGCAAATTTAAACAAACAGCATTTTAAACATTTTAAACATAGATGAAAGTGGCATTTTGTGAAACTAGATGAACTTCTAAGCATTTTACATATATAAAACATTTTAATCCGATGCACGGTTCAAGAGTTATTAAATGCATGAAGTATGAGGGTTTTTCTATAAAACTGTAATTCTCTGGATAATAGATAATTCGCATAACAAGAAAAAAGAACATGCGGGCCGAATCTGGCAGGCTGGCCCAACAGGCATGGGTGTTGAATAACAATAAGTGCACTGAGCGCTAAACAACACTAGTGTTATTGGGCCAAAGCCCAACACCAGATGGAGGTGGATCTCATCTTGCGGCCCAGCGAGGCCGGTCGGTGGGGATGGGCTGTGGATGTGGCTTGGGCCGGTTTGAGCTGCGTGTGGAGATGGACCGAGGCGAGGCGAGGCGAGTTGGACCTTGGTGCTGGCGGTGGCTGGCGACGTAGTTGACTGCTGCCTCCAGATCGAAACAAGGACCAAGGTCAACGCGGTCGAGGCAGGGGGAAGGAGTGGGACTGGGTGCTGGCCTCGTCTTCGCGTGCTCGCACGACAAAAGCAGGGGACGGCGCCGTGCTGGCTCGACGCGGGACTGGGCAAGGCTCCGGCAGCAGGGTCTTGCGCGGGGTCTCCGGCGACAAGGGGCAAAGGAGCAGCGAGGCAAGGGACTTGGCGCTGCGACAGAATCCTGCCAGATTCGATGCAGCGGAGGTCACAGGCGAAGTGGGGGAAGGCAGGGCGTGGAGCTTCGGGTGGGCGTCCATGGCGATGCAGAGGATGGGGATGGCCTGGAGACAGTAGGTTTGCCTGTGGGAGCTCAAGTGACGAAGGGGAAACAGCATGAGGCGACATCCACGGGCGGCTATCCATGGCGCTCCTGCTCGGTGAAATGAAAAACAAGGGAGAGAGAGAGGTTAGCGGAGGCGGGAGGAGCAGGGGAAGAAGGTAAAGCAGCAAGGACAACGCTCATCTGCTGGGTGCGTCGACGACGTGGCTGGTCGGACGGGGGCACGGACGCGGGGCTCCGGGAGAGCACCTGCTCGAGAGAGGATCGAGGAGGCTTGCGAGGTTGGGGATGAGGTCGAGCGTGGAAGGCCAGCATTGGGTTGGTGTGGGAGCTCCTGGACAGGGGCTCGATTGGTGCGAGCAGGGGGGATCGAGCGAGGTGGATCGAAGGGGGTGATAACCCGCAAGTATAGGGGATCGCAACAGTTTTCGAGGGTAAAGTATTTAACCCAAATTTATTGATTCGACACAAGGGGAGCCAAAGAATACTCTCAAGTATTAGCAGCTGAGTTGTCAATTCAGCCACACCTGGAAACTTAATATCTGCAGCAAAGTATTTAGTAGCAAAGTAATATGATAGTAGTGGTAACGGTAATAAAAGGTAACGGTAGTAAAAGCAATGTTTTTGGTATTTTGTAGTGATGATAGCAATAGCAACGGGAAAGTAAATAAGCGAAGAACAATATGTGGAAAGCTCGTAGGCAATGGATCGGTGATAGAGAATTATGCCGGATGCAGTTCATCATGTAACAGTAATAACCTAGGGTGACACAGAACTAGCTCCAGTTCGTCAATATAATGTAGGCATGTATTCCGAATATAGTCATACGTGCTTATGGAAAAGAACTTGCATGACATCTTTTGTCCTACCCTCCCGTGGCAGTGGGGTCCTTACGGAAACTAAGGGATATTAAGGCATCCTTTTAATAGAGAACCGGAACAAAGCATTAACACATAGTGAATACATGAACTCCTCAAACTACGGTCATCACCGGTAAGTATCCCGATTATTGTCACTTCGGGGTTAACGGATCATAACACATAATAGGTGACTATAGACTTGCAAGATAGGATCAAGAACACTCATATATTGATGAAAACATAATAGGTTCAGATCTGAAATCATGGCACTCAGGCTCTAGTGACAAGCATTAAGCATAGCAAAGTCATAGCAACATCAATCTCAGAACATAGTGGACACTAGGGATCAAACCCTAACAAAAGTAACTCGATTACATGATAGATCCCATCCAACCCATCACTGTCTAGCAAGCCTACGATGGAATTACTCACGCACGGCGGTGAGCATCATGAAATTGGTGATGGAGGATGGTTGATGATGACGATGGTGACGGATTCCCCTCTCCGGAGCCCCGAACGGACTCCAAATCAGCCCTCACGAGAGGTTTTAGGGCTTGGCGGCGGCTTCGTATCGTAAAACGCGATGATTTCTTCTCTTTGATTTTTTTCTCCCCGGAACTCAATATATGGAGTTGGAGTTGGAGTCAGAGAAGCAACAGGGGGCCCACGAGGTAGGGGGGTGCACCCTAGGGGGGCAGGCACGCCCCCACCCTCGTGGGCAGGTGGTGGGCCCCTGGCCTTCATCTTTTGCAGGTATTTTTCTTATTTTATGAAAAGTGGCTCCGTGAAGTTTCAGGTCATTCCGAGAACGTTTGCTCCTGCACATAAATAACACCATGGTAATTCTGCTAAAAACAGCGTCAGTCCGGGTTATTTCCATTCAAATCATGCAAGTTGGAGTCCAAAACAAGGTCAAAAGTGTTTGGAAGAGTAGATACGTTGGAGACGTATCAACTCCCCCAAGCTTAAACCTTTGCTTGTCCTCAAGCAATTCAGTTGATAAACTGAAAGTGATAAAGAAAAACTTTTACAAACTCTGTTTGCTCTTGTTGTTGTAAATATGTAAAGCCAGCATTCAAGTTTTCAGCAAAGATTATAACTAATCACGTTCACAATAACGCATAGGTCTCAAGTTTACTCATATCAATAGCATAATCAACTAGCGAGCCATAATAATAAATCTCAGATGACAACACTTTCTCAAAACAATCATAATATGATATAACAAGGTGGTATCTCGCTAGCCCTTTCTAAGACCACAAAACATAAATGCAGAGCACCTTTAAAGACCAAGGACTGACTAGACATTGTAATTCATGGTAAAAGAGATCCAGTCAAGTCATACTCAATGTAAACTAACAGTAATGAATGTAAATGACAGCGGTGCTCTCCAACTGGTGCTTTTTAATAAGAGGATGATGACTCAGCATAAAAGTAAATAGATAGGCCCTTCGCAGAGGGAAGCAGGGATTTGTAGAGGTGCCAGAGCTTGGTTTTGAAATAGAGGTGAATAATATTTTGAGCGGTATACTTTCATTGTCAACATAACAACCAAGACATGGCGATATCTTCCATGCTACACACATTATAGGCGGTTCCCAAACAGAATGGTAAAGTTTATACTCCCCCTTCCACCAACAAGCATCAATCCATGGCTTGCTTGAAACAACGAGTGCCTCCAACTAACAAGAGTCCCAGGGGGAGTTTTGTTTGCAATTATTTTGATTTAGTTTGCATAAAGCATGGGACTGGGCATCCCGGTGACCAGCCATTTATCTCGTGAGTGAGGAGCGGAGTCCACTCCTCTTGAGAATAACCCGCCTAACATGGAAGATACGGACAACCCTAGTTGATACATGAGCTATTCGAGCATACAAAACAGGATATTTATTTGAAGGTTTAGAGTTTGGCACATACAAATTTACTTGGAACGGCAGGTAGATACCGTATATAGGTAGGTATAGTGGACTCATGTGGAATAACTTTGGGGTTTAAGGGATTGGATGCACAAGCAGTATTCCCGCTTAGTACAGGTGAAGGCTAGCAAAAGACTGGGAAGCAACCAGCTAGAGAGCGACAACAGTCATGAACATGCATTAAAATTAATCAACATCGAGTGCAAGCATGAGTCAGATATAATCCACCATGAACATAAATATCGTGAAGGCTATGTTGATTTTGTTTCAACTACATGTGTGAACATGCGCCAAGTCAAGTCACTTAAATCATTCAGAGGAGGATACCACCCTATCATACCAAATCATAACCATTTTAATAGCATGTTGGCACGCAAGGTAAATCATTATAACTCATAGCTAATCAAGCATGGCACAAGAAACTATGATCTCTAGTTGTCATTGCAAACTTGTTTATTCATAATAGGCTGAATCAGGAACGATGAACTAATCATATTTACAAAAACAAAAGAGGTCGAGTTCATACCAGCTTTCCTCATCTCAGTCAGTCCATCATATATCGTCATAATTGCCTTTCACTTGCACGACCGAACAATGTGAATAATAATAATAGTGCGCGTGCATTGGACTAAGCTAGAATCTGCAGGCATTCAATAAACAGGAGAAGACAAGGCAATATGGGCTCTTTTGTCAGATAAACAATAATGCATATAAGAGCCACTTCAAAAATTTAATTATGGTCTTCTCCTATCGACCCCCAAAGAAAAGAATTACTACTACAAGCATGGAAATTAAACTAACTAAAAGCTACCACTAATTTTTGGTTTTTCTTAAGGTTTATTAAACACACAAGAAGAAAGCATAAAAAGGAAATTAAACTAGCATGGATGATACAATGAAAAAGTATGAGCACCGACATCTAGCAATGAGTGTGTGAACATAAATGTAATGTCGGTGGGAAATACGTACTCCCCCAAGCTTAGGCTTTTGGTCTAAGTTGGTCTATGGCCACGGCTGGCCTGGCGGATATCCATAATAATAGTTGGGGTCATACTGCGATGCAGCGGCTATCGCCTGCTGAGCTGCAGCGTGGCGATGAGCGGCCTCCTCTCTCCTCTCGTACTCATCTGCCTCCTCTCTAGTAATGGTATATCTTCCTCTTGCCTGATAATCAAAGAAGGCAGGATCAAGGAGAGTAATACAGACAGCACGATGTCTGTCAAAGATTAGTCGATACTGGAGAGGTGATTCATTCCTCTTGACAAACTGGTAATTCAATATCATCTTCGTGTATGGCTATACCAAGAAAATTAGCTATGCGGGTTGCATAAATTCCACCAAAGAAATCTCCATTAAGTATATTAAGATGCAACCTACGGGCAACAATGGCTCCCAAATTATATGATTTGTCTCCTAACACAGCACTCCTAAGAATACTGAGATCGGGGACACACATGTGACATGCCTCATCTTTACCATTAATACATCTACCTATAAAGAGAGCAAAATAATGCATAGCTAGAAAGTGAATGCTCCCTATGGTAGCTTGTGTAATATCTCTAGATTCTCCCATAGTTATGCTAGCAAGAAAATCTCTAAATTCAGATTTGCGAGGATCCCTTATACTACCCCATTGTGGAAGTTAGCAAGCAGTGGTAAAATCCTCTAAGTCCATAGTGTAAGATTTATCATAAAGATCAAACATGACAGTTACGTGAAGTTGAAAATTCAAACCTCCTCACAAAGGTACTGGTGAGGTTGTGATACTGGCTGCACTTCTCTTCCTCGAAGCTCACAAGATCAGCGTTATGCAAATACGCGTTAAATTCTTCTTTAATTCCTGCTCGATCCAGAAAGTTCTCAGAAGGCCATTCACAAGGACGCACTGGAGCGTTTCTTGGTGGCTCTTCGTCAGCATCACGCATTGCAAGCCTGGGTCCTTGCTTCCTTGAGGAACCACCTTGGAACATTTTCCTAAGCATTTTTCTTCCTCTGAAAAAATTCTAAATTTTTTTAGTAACTTCAAAATAAAAATAAACCAAACTCAATAATATTGATAGCAACTACTCCTACAAGTGCCTAGGGCCTATATCATGCATCAAAACTACTTTTGACCATATAAATTTGACATGCAAGCTCAAGAACAGGGTCACCTAAGCAACAAAAATTTGCAATGAATAAAGCACTAGAACAAAAACTAATTGGACCAATGGAGGAGTCACATACCAAGGAACAATCTCCCCAAGCAGTTTTGTGAGAGGTGCTTTGAGCAAGGAGATCGAAAATGGTAGCAAAACGAGCTTGTACTCGGGTTTGAGCTGGATATTCGTGTTTGGGGGAGGAAGAAGGAGTGTATGGGTGAAAGTATAAGTGGAGGAGGGCCACCGTGGGCCCACGAGGTAGGGGGCGCGCCTAGGGGGTAGGGCACGCCCTCCACCCTCCTGGGCAGGTGGTTGGCCCCCCTGTTGTGTTCTTTGTGCCAAATATTCTCAAATATTCTAGAAAAAATCATATTTAAATTTTAGGGCATTTGGAGAACTTTTATTTTTGAGGTATTTTTATATTGCACGGATAATCAGATAACAGACAGAAATATTTATTTTTATTTTATTTAATATAAGTAACCGAAAGTAAAAGTGGGGTACAGAAGGTTGTGCCTTCTGCTTTTCATCCATCTCATGATCATCAAAAGGAATCCACTAACAAGGTTGATCAAGTCTTGTTAACGAACTCATTCCGAATAACATGGAACCGGAGAAATTTTGAATAACACTATGTTACCTCAACGGGGATATGCACATCCCCCAATAATAAGAATATCATATTTCTTCTTGACAGTAGGAAGAGGAAATTCAAAACCTCCAAATATAATCGATGGAATTTTTCCAATAGAATTGATACTATGAACTTGAGGTTGTTTCCTCGGAAAGTGTACCGCATGCTTATTACCATTAACATGAAAAGTGACATTGCCTTTAGTGCAATCAATAACAGCCCCTGCAGTATTCAAAAAGGGTCTTCCAAGAATAATAGACATACTATCGTCCTCGGGAACACCAAGAATAACAAAGTACGTTAAAATAGTAACGTTTGCAACTACAACAGGCACATCCTCACAAATACCGACAGGTATAGCAGTTGATTTATCAGCCCTTTGCAAAGATATTTCAGTAGGTGTCAACTTATTCAAATCAAGTCTACGATATAAAGAGAGAGGCATAAAACTAACACCGGCTCAAAGATCACATAAAGCAGTTTTAACATAGTTTCTTTTAATGGAGCATGGTATAGTTGGTACACCAGGATCTCCAAGTTTCTTTGGTATTCCACCCTTAAAAGTATAATTAGCAAGCATGGTGGAAATTTTAGCTTCCGGTATCTTTCTTTTATTTGTAATAATATCTTTCATGTACTTAGCATAAGGATTGGTTTTGAGTATATCATTTAATCGCATACGCAAAAATATAGGTCTAATCATTTCAGCAAAGCGCTCAAAATCCTCATCGTCCTTTTTCTTGGATGGTTTGGGAGGAAAGGGTATGGGTTTCTGAACCCATGGTTCTCTTTCTTTACCATGTTTCCTAGCAACAAAATCTTTCTTATCATAACGTTGATTCTTTGATTGTGGGTTATCAAGATCAACAGCAGGTTCAATTTCTATGTCATTATCATTACTAGGTTGAGCATCATTGTGAACATTATCATTAACATTATCACTAGTTTCAGGTTCATTACCAGATTGAGTTTCAGCATCAAAAATAGAAATGTCATTTGGATTCTCAGGTGTTTCAACAATACGATCACTAGAAGCATGCAAAGTCTTATCATTTTTATTTTTCTTCTTTTTAGAAGAACTAGGTGCATCTATATTATTTCTCTGAGAATCTTGCTCAATTCTCTTAGGGTGGCCTTCAGGATACAAAGGTTCCTGAGTCATTCTACCAGTTCTAGTAGCCACTCTAACAGCATTATCATTATGTTTACTATTCAATTCATTGAGCAAATCATTTTGAGCTTTAAGTACTTGTTCTACTTGAGTGGTAACCATAGAAGCATGTTCACTAATAATTTTAAGTTCACCTTTAACATTAGCCATATAATCACCCAAGTGTTCAAGCATATTTGAATTGTATTTCAATTGTCTACCAAAATAAGCATTAAAGTCTTCTTGCTTAGCCATAAATTTATCAAACTCATCTAAGCATGGGCTAGCAAACTTAGTAAATGGGATTACAGCTTTATCATATTTATAGAGAGAATTTACCTTTACTACCTGTGTCGGGTTATCAAGACCATGAGTTTCTTCAATAGGTAAAGGATTTGGATTATATGTTTCTTCAACAGGTGGTAAATTAAGACCATGTATTTCTTCAATAGGAGGTAAATTCTTAACATCTTCAGCTTTAATACCTTTTTCTTTCATAGATTTCTTTGCCTCTTGCATATCTTCAGGACTGAGAAATAGAATACCCCTCTTCTTCAGGATTGGTTTAGGAATAGACTCAGGAATTGGCTCCGGAGGTGTCCAATTATTTTCATTTGTCAACATATTGTTCAATAAAATTTCAGCTTCATCCGGTGTTCTTTCCCTGAAAACAGAACCAGCACAACTATCCAGGTAATCTCTGGAGGCATCAGTTAGTCCATTATAAAACATATCAAGTATTTCATTTTTCTTAAGAGGATGATCAGGCAAAGCATCAAGTAATTGGAGAAGCCTCCCCCAAGCTTGTGGGAGACTCTCTTCTTCAATTTGCACAAAATTATATATATCCCTTAAAGCAGCTTGTTTCTTATGAGTAGGGAAATATTTAGCAGAGAAGTAATAAATCATATCCTGGGGACTACGCACACAACGAGGATCAAGAGAATTAAACCATGTCTTAGCATCACCCTTTAATGAGAACGGAAATATTTTAAGGATATAAAAGTAGCAAGTTCTCTCATCTTTAGTAAACAGGGTAGCTATATCATTCAATTTAGTAAGATGTGCCACAATAGTTTCAGATTCATAATCATGAAAAGGATCAGATTCAACCAAAGTAATTATATCAGGATCAACAGAGAATTCATGATCCTTATCAGTAACAAAGATAGGTGAAGTAGCAAAAGCAGGGCCAGGTTTCATTCTAGCATTTAGAGATTGCTTACTCCATTTAGCTAATAACCTTTTGAGTTCATTTCTATTTTTGCAAGCTAAAATAGCTAAAGAAGCTTCTTGATCAAAAACATAACCCTTAGGAATAACAAGTGATTCTTCATCATCACTTTCATCAGTATCATCAGATTCAATATTTTCAATCTCTCTAGCTCTAGCAAGTTGTTCATCAAGAAAATCACTAAGTGGCATAGTAGTATCAGGCATAGAGGTAGTTTCATCATAAGTATCATGCATAGCAGAAGTGGCATCATCAATAACATGCGACATATCAGAACGAATAGCAGAAGAAGGTGTAGGTGTCGCAAGCTTACTCAAAACAGAAGGTGAATCAAGTGCAGAGCTAGATGGCAGTTCCTTACCTCCCCTCGTAGTTGAGGGATAAATCTTGGTTCTTGGATCTTTCAAGTTCTTCATAATGATAAGCAGATATAAATCCCAAGTGACTCAAAGAATAGAGCTATGCTCCCCGGCAACGGCGCCAGAAAATAGTCTTGATAACCCGCAAGTATAGGGGATCGCAACAGTTTTCGAGGGTAAAGTATTCAACCCAAATTTATTGATTCGACACAAGGGGAGCCAAAGAATACTCTCAAGTATTAGCAGCTGAGTTGTCAATTCAACCACACCTGGAAACTTAATATCTGTAGCAAAGTATTTCGTAGCAAAGTAATATGATAGTAGTGTTAACGGTAATAAAAGGTAACGGTAGTAAAAGCAATGTTTTTGGTATTTCGTAGTGATGATAGCAATAACAACGGGAAACTAAATAAGCGAAGAACAATATGTGGAAAGCTCGTAGGCAACGGATCGGTGATAGAGAATTATGCCGGATGCGGTTCATCATGTAGCAGTCATAACCTAGGGTGACACAGAACTAGCTCCAGTTCGTCAATATAATGTAGGCATGTATTCCGAATATAGTCATACGTGCTTATGGAAAAGAACTTGCATGACATCTTTTGTCCTACCCTCCCGTGGCAGAGGGGTCCTTACGGAAACTAAGGGATATTAAGGCCTCCTTTTAATAGAGAACCGGAACAAAGCATTAACACATAGTGAATACATGAACTCCTCAAACTACGGTCATCACCGGTAAGTATCCCGATTATTGTCACTTCGGGGTTAACGGATCATAACACATAATAGGTGACTATAGACTTGCAAGATAGGATCAAGAACACTCATATATTGATGAAAACATAATAGGTTCAGATCTGAAATCGTGGCACTCAGGCCCTAGTGACAAGCATTAAGCATAGCAAAGTCATAGCAACATCAATCTCAGAACATAGTGGACACTAGGGATCAAACCCTAACAAAACTAACTTGATTATATGATAGATCCCATCCAACCCATCACCGTCCAGCAAGCCTACGATGGAATTACTCACGCACGGCGGTGAGCATCATGAAATTGGTGATGGAGGATGATTGATGATGGCGATGGCGACGGTTTCCCCTCTCCGGAGCCCCGAAAGGACTCCAGATCAGCCCTCCCGAGAGGTTTTAGGGCTTGGCGGTGGCTCCATATCGTAAAACGCGATGATTTCTTCTCTCTGATTTTTTTCTCCCTGAAACTCAATATATGGAGTTGGAGTTGGAGTTGGAGTCGGAGAGGCAACAGGGGGCCCACGAGGTAGGGGCCGCGCCCCCACCCTCGTGGGCAGGTGGTGGGCCCCCTGGCCTTCATCTTTTGCAGGTATTTTTCTTATTTTTTGAAAAGTGGCTCCGTGAAGTTTCAGATCATTCCGAGAACGTTTGCTCCTGCACACAAATAACACCATGGTAATTTTGCTGAAAACAGCGTCAGTCCGGGTTAGTTCCATTCAAATCATGCAAGTTAGAGTCCAAAACAAGGGCAAAAGTGTTTGGAAAAGTAGATACGTTGGAGACATATCAGGGGGGTGCTGGTTGGCCTGGTGCTGAAAACGAGGGACAAAGAGAGTGGATGCGGGTTGGATCCTGAGGAAGAGGAGTGGCGGCAGCGAGGAGGATTGGTGGATTGGACAGGATAGGCTAGGGTTTGGCTGTATAAATAGGTAGGGTGGCTAGACTAGGGGCTCAAAGGACCCTCCGATTTAGATCGGACGGTTGAGATAATTAGGTTGGGGAGTCCAATGAAGAGAACGGAGAAGTTTTATAGATGTTTGGGGATGATCTGGACCCAATGGTAATGATAGTCCGGTTTGGGTTCGGGGAAGTTTCAGACACGGGCGAGGGGTCGATGCACTATGCAAAGAGACTCCGGTTTAGGCAAGAGGGAAAATGAAGAACAAGGTTGGTCTCGGAACGGTCAACGAAAGCAAGGGGGGACGCGGCAACTACGAGGGGGTGCAAGTTTGAAAACAATGACGGCAACGGAGTGCCGATGCAATGCAGATGATGCGATGATGAAATGCAACAAACAAATAAATACACAACAACAACGAAATAACTGGAAGGCTTCTAGAGCGCCGGTCTTGGGGCGTCACACCTACCCCTGACGGTTTCTGGGTCATGTGGGAAGGACCCCCTATCGCCGTCACTCACTAGGCGATCGTTCCAAATGTCGTCGCGGAAAGGGGTTAAAACCGTTTGTATAGCACCGGCACGTACCAGTGATCGTATCTATAATTTTTTATTGTTTCATACCAATATTATACAACTTTCACATACTTTTGGCAATATTTTATATGATTTATTGGACTAACCTATTGATCCAGTGCCCATTGCCAGTTCATGTTTGTTGCATGTTTTTTGTTTCGCAGAATATCGATATCAAACAAAGTCCAAATGCGATAAAAATTTATGGAGAATTATTTTGGAATATTTGTGATTTTTGGGAGGTGGAATCAATGCAAGCGGGGCCCATAGGCCCCAAGATCTGCGGCGCGCCCAGGTGTCTTATGCTCACGTCGTATGTCGGTTGGGTCTCTACTTCGGGTGCAAGGAAGCATATATCCGAAACAAAATGTGTTAAAATTTCAGCGCAATCGGAGTTACTGCTACCTCTTGAGCACTGTGTTGGTTTTCCCTTGAAGAGGAAAGGGTGATGCAACAAAGTAGCGTACGTATTTCCCTCAGTTTCTGAGAACCAAGGTATCAATCTAGCAGGAGACTACACGCAAGTCCCTCGTACCTACACAAACAAATAAGAACCTCGCAACCAACGCGATAAACGGGTTGTCAATCCCTTCACGGTCACTTACGAGAGTGAGATCTGATAGAGATAATAATAATAAGATAAATATTTTTGGTATTTTTATGATATAGATTGAAAGTAAAGATTACAAAATAAACGGTGCCAGAAATAACTTGTTGACGGGAGATTAATATAATGGAGAATAGACCCGGGGGCCATAGATTTCATTAGTTGCTCCTCTCAAGATAGCATAAGTTATTACGGTGGGTGAACAAATTACTATCGAGCAATTGATAGGAAAGTGCATAATTATGAGAATATCTTGGCATGATCATGTATATAGGCATCACGTCCGTGACAAAGTAGATCGAAACGATTCTGCATCTACTACTATTACTCCACACATCGACCACTATCCAGCATGCATCTAGAGTATTAAGTTCATAAGAACAGAGTAAGGCATTAGGCAAGATGACATGATGTAGAGGGATAAACTCAAGCAATATGATATAAACCCCATCTTTTTATCCTCGATGGCAACAATACAATACGTGCCTTGCTGCCCCTACTGTCACTGGGAAAGGACACCGCAAGATTGAACCCAAAGCTAAGCACTTCTCCCATTGCAAGAAAGATCAATCAAGTATGCCAAACCAAACTAATAATTCGAAGAGACTTCCAAGGATAACCAATCATACATAAAAGATTTCAAAGAAGAATCAAATATTGTTCATAGATAAACTTGATCATAAACCCACAATTCATCGGATCTCAACAAACACACCGCAAAAAGAGTTACATCGAATAGATCTCCAAGAAGATTGAGGAGAACATTGTATTGAGATCCAAAGAGAGAGAATAAGCCATCTAGCTAATAACTATGGACCCGAAGGTCTGAAGTAAACTACTCACACATCATCGGAGAGGCCATGGAGTTGATGTAGAGGCCCTCCATGATCGATTTCCCCTCCGGCGGAGCTTCGGAAAAGGCCCCAAGATGGGATCTCTTGGGTACAAAAGGTTGCGGTGGTGGAAATAGGGTTTCATGGTGCTCCTGGATGTTTTCGGGGTATATGGATATATATAGGAAGAAGAAGTAGGTCGGCGGAGCCATAAGGGGCCCACGAGGGTGGAGGGCACGCCCAAGGGGTAGGCGCGCCCCCTGCCTCATGGCCTCCTCGTTGGTTGCTTGACATTCACTCCAAGTCCTCTCGATCACGTTTGTTCCAAAAATAACTCTCCCGAAGGTTTCATTCTGTTTGGATTCCGTTTGATATTCCTTTTCTATGAAACACTGAAATAGGCAAAAAAACAACAATTTGCACTGGGCCTTCGGTTAGTAGGTGAGTCCCAAAAATAATATAAAAGTGTATAAATAAGCCCATTAACATCCAAAATAGATAATATAATGGCATGGAACAATCAAAAATTATAGATATGTTGGAGACGTATCAAGCATCCCCAAGCTTAATTCCCGCTCGTCCTCGAGTAGGTAAATGATAAAAATAGAATTTTTGATGTGAAATGTTACCTAGCATAATTATCAATGTAATTCTCTTTATTGTGGCATAATGTTCAGATCCGAAATATTCAAGACAAAAGTTTAATATTGACATAAAAATAATAATACTTCAAGCATACTAACAAAGCAATTATGTCTTCTCAAAATAACATGGCCAAAGAAAGTTATCCCTACAAAATCATATAGTCTGGCTATGCTCTATCTTCACCACACAAAATATTTAAATAATGCACAACCCTGATGACAAGCCAAGAAATTGTTTCATACTTTTGGTGTTCTCAAACTTTTTCAATCTTCACGCAATACATGAGCGTAAGCCATGGACATAGCACTATAGGTGGAATACAAGGGTGGTTGTGGAGAAGAGAAAAAGGAGAAGATAGTCTCACATCAACTAGGCATATTAATGGGCTATGGAGATGCCCATCAATAGATATCAATGTGAGTGAGTAGGGATTGCCATGCAACGGATGCACTAGAGCTATAAGTGTATGAAAGCTCAACAAAAGAAACTAAGTGGGTGTGCATCCAACTTGCTTTCTCACAAAAACCTAGGGCATTTTGAGGAAGCCCATCATTGGAATATACAAGGCAAGTTCTATAATGTAAAATTCCCACTAGTGTATGAAGGTGATAACATAGGAGACTCTCTATCATGAAGATCATGGTGCTACTTTGAAGCACAAGTGTGGAAAAAGGATAGTAACATTGTCCCTTCTATCTTTTTCTCTCATTTTTTTATTTGGGCCTTTTTTATGGCCTCTTTTCTTTTTTTCTTTTTCTTTTTTTATTTTTTGTCCGAAGTCTCATCCCGACTTGTGGGGGAATCATAGTCTCCATCATCCTTTCCTCACTTGGGACAATGCTCTAATAATGATGATCATCACACTTTTGTTTACTTACAACTCAAGAATTACAACTCGATACTTAGAACAAAATATGACTCTATGTGAATGCCTCCTGCGGTGTACCGGGATGTGCAATGAATCAAGAGTGACATGTATGAAAGAATTATGAACGGTGGCTTTGCCAAAAATACGATGTCAACTACATGATCATGCAAAGCAATATGACAATGATGAAGCGTGTCATAATAAACGAAACAGTGGAAAGTTGCATTGCAATATATCTCGGAATGGATATGGAAATGCCATAATAGGTAGGTATGGTGGCTGTTTTGAGAAAGGTATATGGTAGGTTTAACGTACTGGAAAAAGTTGCGCGGTACTAGAGAGGCTAGCAATGGTGGAAGGGTGAGAGTGTGTATAATCCATCGACTAAACATTAGTCATAAAGAACTCACATACTTATTGCAAAAATTTATTAGTTATCAAAACAAAGTACTGTGCACATGCTCCTAGGAGGATAGATTGGTAGGAAAAGACCATCGCTCGTCCCCGACTGCCACTCATAAGGAAGACAACCAATAAATAAATCATGCTCCGACTTCATCACATAACAGTTCACCATACGTGCATGCTATGGGAATCACAAACTTTAGAACAAGTATTTCTCAAATTCACAACTACCCAACTAGCATGACTCTAATATCACCATCTTCATATCTCAAAACAATCATCAAGTGTCAAACTTCTCATAGTATCCAATGCACTTTTTATGATAGTTTTATTATACCCATCTTGGATGCCTATCATATTAGGACTAATTTTTAACCAAAGCAAATTACCATGCTGTTATAAAGGACTCTCAAAATAATATAAGTGAATCATGAGATATCAATAGTTTCTATAAAATAAAACCACCACCGTGCTCTGAAAGATATAAGTGAAGCACTAGAGCAAAATTATCTAGCTCAAAAGATATAAGTGAAGCACATAGAGTAATCTAATAAATTCCAATTCATGTGTGTCTCTCCCAAAAGGTGTGTACAGCAAGGATGATTGTGGTAAACTAAAAAGCAAAGACTCAAATCATACAAGACACTCCAAGCAAAACACATATCATGTGGTGAATAAAAATATAGCCTCAAGTAAAGTTACCGATAGAAGAAGACGAAAGAGGGGACGCCTTCCGGGGCATCCCCAACCTTAGGCTTTTGGTTGTCCTTGAATTTTACCTTGGGGTGCCCTGGGAATCCCCAAGCTTAGGCTCTTGCCACTCCTTATTCCATAATCCATCAAATCTTTACCCAAAACTTGAAAACTTCACATCACAAAACTTAAACAGAAAATCTCATCAGCTCCATTAGTATAAGAAAACAAACCACCACTTAAGGTACTATAATGAACTAATTCCTTATTTATATTGATGTTAAACCTACTTTATTCCAACTTCTCTATGGTTCATACACTCAAATACTAGCCATAGATTCATCAAAATAAGCAAACAACACGCGAAAAACGGAATCTGTCAAAAACAGAACAGTCTGTAGTAATCTGCAGGTTTCGAATACTTCTGTAACCCCAAAAATTCTTAAATAAATTTCTGGACATGAGGAATTTAACTATTAATCATCTTCAAAAAGAATAAATATAATCTCACTCTCCAGTAAAATATGGCAGCAAATCTCGTGAGCGCTAAAGTTTATGTTTTTTACAGCAAGATCGCAAAGACTTTCCCCAAGTCTTCCCAAAGGTTCTACTTGGAACAAACACTAATTAAACATAAAAAACAACCATAAAAGAGGCTAGATATATTATTTAATACTAAATAGAACCAAAAAGCAAGAAATAAAAATAAAATTGGGTTGCCTCCCAACAAGCGCTATCGTTTAACGCCCCTAGCTAGGCATAAAAGCAAGGATAGATCTAGGTATTATCATCTTTGGTATTGGGAAAGAAAAGAGAAATTTTCTTTTCTATAGCATTTATCTTTCTATTTTGAGAAAGCACGTGGCCATTAATGGTGGAAGAAAGATTAAGCATGTTACGGAAATTTGCATCTAAGCTAGCCTTCATTTCTTTGATAATTTCATTTTGGTAAAAGCACAAAAGAGATGTGGATTCGACCTTCTCACTCAAGGGGTGCCCAAATATAGTTTTCATCTTTTCATAAGTATCTAATGGATCCCCCTCAAGAAAACCTTCTTCAAAAATAGAATCTAGAACTTTCTTGAACGAAGAGGGTAAACCAATATAAAAGCTTTTCAGGTATATCTCAATTTGATATTGAGGTACATAGCTAGCTCGGATCCTTAATAGCCTATCCCAAGCATCTTTCAAAGATTCATCAAGTAAATAACAAAAAATTCCGGGATCATCTTCATCGAAATTATTCAAACCCTCACTGATAACCCCGGTAGGTCTTTCCATAGCATCATTATTTATGAGCTTAGAGAGGACAGAGGGACTATCCAAAGTAAAACCCGGGAGAGGACCCTTAGCTCTTTTTGAATCGGCCATGGCACAAGAAAAACAAATGGGAAAGAGGCGAATAAAACGGCAAGGGTGGAATGGGGAGAGGAAAACAAGAGGCAAATGGCAAATAATGTAATGCGAGGGATAAGAGTTTGTGATGGGTACTTGGTATGTCTTGACTTGTGCATAGATATCCCCGGCAATGGCGCCAGAAATCCTTCTTGCTACCTCTTGAGCACTGCGTTGGTTTTTCCTTGAAGAGGAAAGGGTGATGCAGCAAAGTAGCGTAAGTATTTCCCTCAATTTTTGAGAACCAAGGTATCAATCCAGTAGGAGACTACACGCAAGTCCCTCGTACCTACACAAACAAATAAGAACCTCGCAACCAACGCGATAAAGGGTTGTCAATCCCTTCATGGTCACTTACGAGAGTGAGATCTGATAGAGATAATAATAATAAGATAAATATTTTTGGGATTTTTATGATATAGATTGAAAGTAAAGATTGCAAAATAAATGGTGCCATAAATAACTTGTTGAAAGGAGATTAATATAATGGAGATTAGACCCAGGGGCCATAGGTTTCACTAGTGGCTTCTCTCAAGATAGCATAAGTTATTATGGTGGGTGAACAAATTACTGTCGAGCAATTGATAGAGAAGTGCATAATTATGAGAATATCTAGGCATGATCATGTATATAGGCATCACGTCCGCGACAAGTAAACCGAAATGATTCTGCATCTACTACTATTACTCCACACATCGACCGCTATCCAGCATGCATCTAGAGTATTAAGTTCGTAAGAACAGAATAACGCATTAGGCAAGATGACATGATGTACATGGATAAACTCAAGCAATATGATATAAACCCCATATTTTTATCCTCGATGGCAACAATACAATACGTGCCTTGCTGCCCCTACTGTCATTGGGAAAGGACACCGCAAGATTGAACCCAAAGCTAAGCACTTATCCCATTGCAAGAAAGATCAATCTAGTAGGCCAAACCAAACTGATAATTAGAAGAGACTTGCAAAGATAACCAATCATACATAAAAGATTTCATAGAAGAATCAAATATTGTTCATACATAAACTTGATCATAAACCCCCAATTCATCGGATCTCGACAAACACACCGCAAAAATAGTTACATCGAATAGATCTCCAAGAAGATCAAGGAGAACATTGTATTGAGATCCAAAGAGAGAGAAGACGCCATCTAGCTAATAACTATGGACTCGAAGGTCTGAAGTAAATACTCACACATCATCGGAGAGGCCATGGAGTTGATGTAGAGGCCCTCCGTGATTGATTCCCCCTCCGGCGGAGCTCCGAAAAAGGCCCCAAGATGGGATCTTTTGGTACAGAAGGTTGCAACGGTGGAAATAGGGTTTTGTGGTGCTCCTAGATGTTTTCGGGGTATATGGATATATATGGGAGGAAGAAGTAGGTCGGGGGAGCCACGAGGGGCCCATGAGGGTGGAGGGCGCGCCCAGGGGGCTCTCTTCCCCTCTCTCTCCCGGTGGCGACGGAGTGCTGCCGGGGCTAGGATCGTGACGGTGATCTACATCAACAATCTTGCTACCGTCAACACCAACTTTCTCCCCCTCTATGCAGCGGTGTAACATCTCTTCTCCCCGTTGTAGTCTCTACTTAAACATGGTGCTAAACTCCATATATTATTTCCCAATGATCTATCATTATCATATGATGTTTGAGTAGATCTGTTTTGTCCTGTGGGTTAATCGTGATCTTGGTTTGTATGATTGTATATTTTATTTATGGTGCTGTACTACGGTGCCCTCCGTCTCGCGCAAACGTGAGGGGCCCCCTCCGTAGGGTGTTGCAATATGTCATGGTTTGCTTATTGTTAGTGTTGCCAGGGTGACAGCAGCCTAAACACAGATAAGTGGGTTATGGCATATGGGAGTAAAGAGGACTTGATACTTAATGCTATGGTTGGGTTTCACAACCTTAATGATCTTTAGTAGTTGTGGATGCTTGCTAGGGGTCCAATCATAAGTGCATATGATCCAAGTAGAGAAAGTATGTTAGCTCATGCCTCTCCCACATATAAAATTGCAAGATTGATTACCGGTCTAGTTATCGATTGCCTGGGGACAAATGACTTTGTTGCTGACAAAAGCTATCCACTTTTATTACCTTGAAATTTATTCATAGTTTTATTCTTGAAAAGTACTCGTAGTTTTATTTTTGCAAAATAGTTTCATACTTGTTTTAGGTAAAGCAAACGTCAAGTGTGCATAGAGTTGTATCGATGGTCGATAGAACTTGAGTGATTATTTGTTCTACCTTTAGCTCATCGTTGTGTTCAACACTCTTATTTACCGAAAGCTACAAACGATCCCCTATACTTGTGGGTTATCAGTGGCTTGACCTCTAGCCCCGCAGCCGAACTGGTCTCCGGCAGAGTAGTATGGCGTCGACCGGGTCTGCAAAGCCCGCCGCCAAGGACTATGCTCGCTAGGAGCGAAAGGACGTCGGCGACCCGCCTTGAAGGAGCCCCCAAGCTCCTCTGCGCGGGCTCTGAAATTGCCCACCGAGCACGTCAGCCGCGCTTGCGTCCGCGACGCACCACCGCCACCCTCTTCCACACTTACCTTTGCCTCGTCGTCCTCCTCGTCCGAACTATCCCCCGCCAGCGCGCAGAAGCGGCTTCCCAAGCGGGCGTCCGCCGCATCTAGCCATGAGCACAAGGGTGAAGCCATCTATAACGCCCTCGATGCGGCTATATCTCCCACGTGTCGAAGCACGACTTAGAGGCATAACCACATTGAAAGCAATGTCACAAGTGAGGTAATCTTCACAACAACCCATGTAATGAATAAGGGAAAAGGTACATAGTTGGCTTACAATCGCCACTTCACACAACACATGAATAAAGCATAACATCATCCAGATACAATCAAGGTCCGACTACGGAACCAAAATAAAAGAAGACTACCCCAAATGCTACACAGATCCCCGATCGTCCCAACTGGGCTCCACTACTGATCAACTAGAACGAAACAACACAAAGGACAATATCTTCATCGAGCTCCTACTTGAGCTTGGTTGTGTCACCTGCATGGTTTTATCGGCACCTGCAAACTGGTTTTTTGCAAGTAATCTGTGAGTCATGGGGACTCAGCAATCTCACACCCTCGCGATCAAGACTATTTAAGTGTAACGCCCTCGATGCGGCTATATCTCCCAGGTGTCGAAGCACGACTTAGAGGCATAACCGCATTGCAATGTCGCAAGTGAGGTAATCTTCACACAACCCATGTAATACATAAGGGAAAGAGATACATAGTTGGCTTACAATCGCCACTTCACACAATTACATGAATAAAGCATTACATCATCCAGATACAATCAAGGTCCGACTACGGAACCAAAATAAAAGAAGAACCCCAAATGCGACAAAGGTCCCCGATCGACCCCAACTGGGCTCCACTACTGATCAACTAGAACGAAACAACACAAAGGGCAAGATCTTCATCGAGCTCCTCCTTGAGCTTGGTTGCGTCATCTGCACGGTAACATAGGCACCTGCAAACTGGTTTTGGAAGTATCTGTGAGCCACGGGGACTCAGCAATCTCGCACCCGCGAGATCAAGACTATTTAAGCTTATAGGAAGGATGGAGTAATGAGGTGGAGCTGCAGCAAGCGACTAGCATATATGGTGGCTACAATCGCAAAAGAGAGCGAGAAGAGAGGGCAAAGCACGGTCGATAAAAGTATGATCAAGAAGTGATCCTATAGCAACCTACGTCAAGCATAACTCCAACACCCTGTTCACTTCCCGGACTCCGCCGAGAAGAGACCATCACGGTTACACACGCAGTTGATGTATTTTAAATAAGGTCAACTTCGGGTTTTCTACAACCGGACATTAACAAATTCCCATCTGCCCATAACCGCGGGCACGGCTTTCGAAAGTTCAAATCCCTGCAGGGGTGTCCCAACTTAGCCCATCACAAGCTCTCACGGTCAACGAAGGAATAGACCTCCACCCGGGACACTCCGATCAGACTCGGTATCCCGGTACAACAAGACATTTCGACAGGGTAAAACTAAACCAGCAACACCGCCCGAATGTGCCGACAAATCCCGATAGGAGCTGCACATATCTCTTTCTCAGGGCACACTCAGATGAGCAATCCGTACAACTAAAACCAAACCTCGAGTTTCCCCGAGGGGGCGCTGCACAGGGCTCTAGTTCGGACCAACACTCAGAGGAGCACTGGCCCGGGGGGGTTAGAATAAAGATGACCCTTGAGTCTGCAGAACCCAAGGGAAGGTGGTAGGTTGTTAGTGCAAATGGTAAAACCAATGTTGGGCATTGCTGGAAGAGCTTTACTTAAGGCGAACTGTCAAGGGGTTCCCATTATAGCCCAACCGTGTAAGGAACGCAAAATCCGGGAACATAACACCGATATGACGGAAACTAGGGCGGCAAGAGTGGAACAAAACACTAGGCATAAGGCCGAGCCTTCCACCCTTTACCAAGTATATAGATGCATTAATTAAATAAGATATATTGTGATATCCCAACAAGTAAACATGTTCCAACAAGGAACAACATCTCCATGTTCCAACAAGGAACAAACTTCAATCTTCACCTGCAACTAACAACGCTATAAGAGGGGCTGAGCAAAGCGGTAACATAGCCAATCAACGGTTTGCTAGGACATGGTGGGTTAGAGGTTTGACATGGCAATTTGGGAGGCTGACAAGCAAAAGGTAGGCATCGTAGCATTGGCATAGCAAAAGAGCAAGCAAACTAGCATAGCAAAGATAGTGGTGATTTCGAGGGTATGATCATCTTGCCTGAGATCCCGCAAGGAAGAAGAACGAATCCAAGAAGAAGACAAACGGTCGTAGACGAACAAATCCTCACAACTCCGGAATGAAACCGAAGCTAACGAGAGAAGCAACCCGGAAAGAAACAAACAACATAGTAAACACACAAGCATAAACAAGTCATGATGCACAAACAAGTATGATGCATGTCCGGTTAATGAGGCATGGCATGGCAAAGTGCAACAAACAATACTACAAGTTAAGTGGAGCTCAATATGCAACGAGGTGCATGTTGATGGAACACCACATCAATTATTTAGTTATCTCTCGTTTAAGCTACCCAACAATATTAACTGTTGTTAAACATGGCAAGAGGTGAAGCATAATATAAACTATACCATCTAAACAATTTAAATGGGGCCGGATATAAAAACAAAAAAAATCCGGTAAATCCCCATATGCATTTAGTAATTTAATGCAACAACAAGTTTAAACATTTTAAATGTTGTTATCATGATGCGGATGACATATACAAGTTTTATGCAATTTTATGAAAATGTTGACATGAGCATGTTATGAAGCATTTGGTCACCATGGTGGAACAAAAAGGGTGCCACGGCGGCGAAACAAAAATGGTGCCACGGCAACATTCCGGTCCCGGTAACTCATGGAGATACCAGTGCAAAAGGAGGCGTGCCGATGTGCGCAACATGCTAGAGATGGTGGGGTGCTCCCGACTACCGGGTTCCCACGGGTTAGTGGCATGGCTTACGGCGAACGTGCAAGGAACAATTCGGACATGGTGCAAACACGGGCATCTCATACAACGTGCATTCGGTCCACGGCGGTCGTTTCGGTGGTTATACCTTCGAAGCGAGCAATCGGGACGGTTCTCGTTCGGCGAAGGAAGTAGTCGTTCACGGCCGTAGTGGAGGTAGACGTTCACGTGGCGACGTAGAGGAAGTAGTTGTACACGGCGACGGTAGTAGAAGTAGTGGTACACGACGGCGGCGGTAGTTGTTCAGGGTCTTGGCGGGTCGTCGTGTAGCCGTACATGTTAGTCGTGGTACTTGCGGTCTCGGCGACGGTAGTCGTTCACGTTTCGTAGTCGATGTAGTTGAACTTGACGAAACTCTCAACAACAGTAGTGGTGCCTATCGTAGTGGAACTTGGCGCATCCAACATCTTCGGGCGTAGAGGTACTTGCAAAAACCGAGATGGTCTTGACGATCCAGCGAGACGACGTGGTTCGGGGCGGTCTCGGTCTTGGCGTCCGTGCGGTAGCCGCGAGCTCATGGCCTACAGCAGCAGCAAGGGGCGGAACGGGTCGGAGACGCCGTGCGCTGATGGTGGTGGCGCAGGGGCTTCACGCGAACAGGGCCACGGCGATGCTAATGGGGAGGCGTGAAGGAGGCAGGGTGCTGGCGAAGGAGGGAGCAGGGGCGATGCTTGGGGCTCGGGGTGGCGCTCGGCAAAAGGAGCAGCTCCGGCGATGGCTGCGGGGTGGAGGAGGTGCGACGGGACGGCTCGGGCAGCGGGATCAGGCGCTGGAGGCGCAGGCGACGGAGATGCAGACTAGGCAGGAGCTTGGCGTAGCGGGGACGATGGATCCGGGCGGCGACCGCGGCTCGGGAGCTCCTCAACAAATCGAGCAGAGGCGGCGAGCTGCGGGCGGCCGGCGCGAGGAGGTTGGCGACGGGGATTGGGCACGATGGAGGAGGGCGCACGAGGAGGGGGCCGCGGGGACGGGGCGAGGGCAGCAGGAGGCGAACGGCGGAGGCTCGAGGTGCGCTGAAGGAGTGGAGGAGAGAGGAGGAAGGGCGCGGGAGGAGCAGCAGGGCGGCACCATGGCCGGAGATGGTCGCGCTCGGGGACGAGCTCCGACGGAGCTGCTCACTGGCGGCGGCCGGAAACAGAGGCGAGGCAGAGGAGGGGCACGGGCGCAGGAGGCTGAGAGGGGCGAGACGAAGGAGATCGAGGGGAGCGGCCACGGTAGCAAGGGAGAGGGATGGGGGGATCGGGCTCCTGGGGGTGTGCGTGGTGGCGAACAAGAAGAAGGAGGCGGCGCTGGCAGGGAATCGAGAGGGAGAGATGCACGGGCTAGGGTTACAGGGGGGGCGTGGCTGGGCCTTGGGCCGGCTTAGCCTTGGGTCAAATGGGCTGCGGGGAAGCGGCCCTCTTCTCTCTCTCTCTTATATTTTCTTAGTAGAAAACAATTAAAGAGAAGAAAAGGAAAGAGAGGGTTAGGGAAAGGATTTGTGCATGGAGACAATTTTCCCGGACTTACAAAAATGAGCTCGATCCAGGAAAAATAGAAGTGGGCATGATCGAAAGATTTAAATTCAAACTCATTTGAAATTCAAATGGGTTTGAACTAGGACTTGATGAAAGGAAGGTCCAAAAATGTTCGGATTTTTGGTGGAGCTCCGGAAAATGATGAAATAAATATTGGCAAGGTTGGAGACCAAACTTGAAGCAGAAAAGGAACGAAATTATTTTGTAAGTGTGTTTTGGTGATTCCAAAATAGTGGAATATTTAATATAGCTCCCTAATATTGGAGGATATGTTATAAAGAGAAGTCACCATGTGAGTCCCTCGATTTAAATGGATCGAAAAATCCATACAATTTATTTAGTTGAGGTTTTAAAAATTAATGATATGATGGCATGATGACATGATGCAATGCACATGATGCAAGGATGAATGCAACAAATAAAACAAATCACACGACGAAACTCGGAATAGCTGGAAGTCTTCTGGAGCGTCGGTCTCGGGGCGTTACAACACTCCACCACTACAAGAGGATCTCGTCCCGAGATCTAGGATGGCACCGGAGAGAAATGGAAGAGGAAGAGAAGAGGTAAAACTAATTTGCTTCTCTGACCAATGAGTGAAACCAAAGAACCTTGAGAGGTTGAACAAATTGAAAGAAAGAATACAAAGGAGATGAACGAGATTGCAAACAATCCGTTAGAAAGAGGAACAAGGAACATTACGAGAACTTGAAGGTTGCAAAGACATGAATCAAGAGTTTAATGGACAAGATAGAATTCGAAACCACTCCGGTTAAAACAAGATGAGAGGGGAAGAATTTGGGCAGTACTCCGGTTGAACATGGAAGGAATAGAACATGAACTTGAGAAGATGGGATGTTACTTGATGAAATCAACAACACAGTGCCTCCGGAACTATTGAAAGAATGGCACAATGGGTAAGAAGGATTTCAGACAGCTCTCTAGTTGAGGAAGGAGGGAAAACTTGATAAGATTAGAGAACTCGAATGAAAACACGACACTCCGGTTAAATGGATAAGCAAGAAAAGAACACGATCCTCACGAATCGAGATGGTGAGTGAAAAGAGCAACGTCACAATGCCTCCGGAAGAAAGAATAGAAGATAGGTCATTGGAATAACAGAATGGAGGGGGAAATGGCAACTTCTGCCACAATTGAGCTTGGAAAGCACTCTTCCAAGAAGGTTACAACGGGGTTGTTGGGAAAAACCAACAACGAAACGAATAAGCTTGTAGTGGGCTTATGGAAAACATCTCAAAATTATGAGGTGACAACCGGCCACTAACGAAAACGATTGCTAGCTTTAGATCGACGAAGAGATGAACACTTCTTCCACCAAGATGATAAAGAGATAACTTGGATCATTGGCAAGCACCACAAATAGCAACATTCCAATGGAAGGCTTTTAGGTGAAATATGACACAAGATAACTCCAATGAAGAAAATGATGGATTTAAAATATCTCATCCTTACAACAAGTGAATCATGAAACATGAACTCAAATTATCAAGAATGGCATAATACCACCTCCAATAATATGATAGAAAGAATGCACTCCGGATTACAATATGAAGAAAGCTTGAGTTTCTTAGAAAAGAATCTTGATGAACACTTTGAGAAGGGAATTAAATCCTTGATGAACCATCATGTAGAACCTCCATGAAGAACTCCGGTAAACAAAAGGAATGAAAAGAAAGAGAAATTGAAAACACAAGGTGAATCCTTGCAATGATTTAGATGGATCTCCGTGATAATTAGAGCTTGGAACTCCGGGAAAAAGAGAAGATGAAACAAATGAAACCGAGAATTTTAAGGGCCTCCGGAATAAAGAATTAATCACTTGGATGAACAAGAATAAGAATTATGTTATGCTTATCCTTCACCAATTAAATTGACGACAATCAACGGATTTGGCATACTACTTATTCTCGTAGAAAGGATTAAAAGAGATATAGCGTAAACTTGAGAAGGTCTTCAACGAACCACCGGTAGGATTGGAACAACAAATGAATTGATATGATGAACAAGGAAGAGAGATCTTGAAAGAACCACCGTAAGAATTGAAAATGATCGAAGTAGGGGTGCATCACCGGTAAGAATTAGCAAATGAACGAAGGTGCTTGAGACAAACTAGATACATGAGAACAAAGAGATCAAGAACTGATTAGAGGATATTCGATAGATGCACCAGCAAGATAGGAGAATGATAACTGACGGCTGAGAATGAATAAACCTGAATTGATGGACTCCGGATGACAAACTGAGAAGACTCTTGAATATCTCCTGATGGGTGAAAAAGATTCTCACAATCGAAAACAATTATGAGAGGATGGCAACAAGCTAGCACCATGAATCTTGAAGAGAATAGAGCAAGATTAAAGAGAAACTCTTCTTCGGTCTTCAAATGATGAGAATGACAACGAGAAACACCACCAAGAATTATTGAGGCACACCGGAAGAATCAAAAGCGAAGAGGTTGAGCCAACTATGAAAAGAATTTGAAAGATCTTGGAGAAAAGCATTTGACTAATGATAACTCATTCTTACGTCAAACTTGGAGAAGAATTTAGGATAGCTCTGGGAAAATAGAAGAGTCAGCTAAGATCCTGGGAAAAGACCTGTGGGTTAGGGCCCACTCAAAAGAACACCGTTGAAAAGATTTAAAAGAGATGTTGCACCGGTTGAATTAAATGACTTGAATGAGATACCAATCTCGAAAGAGCTTGAACGAATGCAGAGTGGAAACACGAATCTTCGAGATATCTTGAGCACTCCGGAACAATTTAATAGCGAGAGATGGATGATTAAGAGGTGCACCGGCATAAGAAAAGCATTGGAAAAAAAAGAAAAGGAGTATGCTTAATACCAAAGCTTGAATTAAATCCACCGGAGAAGAAAAGAACGAGGAATGACGAACTTGAAGCTCCATTAGAATCTTCATGAGAATCACCGGATAAGAACATTGACGGAAAAGAATGGAGAAACTTCCCGTCAATAAAATGGATACTTGAAGAAGAAATCTTAGTCCTTGAAGAAAAACAAAAGGGAGGGAGGGTGGGAAAAACAAAGGCAACTTGGAGACGGATGAAACAAACACCGTTGAGAAGAAGTGATAAATGATCTTGCAAATGTTGACGTGAACGGATCCACTTGAGGAGAGACACACCGGTTAAAAAAAAGGATTGACAAGACAGGCTCGATGATCAAGAAGGATTAGTATTCACATAGGAATATGAGAACACCATTTGGAAAAGGTATGGAATCAACATTTGACTTCGAAGCAACTCGAATGCCACAACTCAAAACAAAACAAAGGATTGGCTTACAAAATAAGCCAGAACAAACATATGATAGAGATTTCGTCCGAAGTTTTCGTGGTGGGGCCTACATGGGCTCGATCGTACAGCACCATCATGTACAAGGCAGTGCACATGACATACGAAGCGTCCCCAAGTCGGCATAGCCAAGTACTCTTTAAGACACAACGAGACCACTGTAAAACCAACCGTGAATAGGCGGACCACTAGACGTCGAACCCCAATTTCATATCATACATCCGTCGGAAAGATATCCTAAGAGCTACTTGAATTCCCACCTATGAAACTCCCGAAATTTTCAGGTTATGCAATCAGGTGTTGGGGATACAGGGGAAGCATAATATCTCACCCAAAACTAACAAATCCTACATCCAGCTGTATCCATCCTTCAACACATAACCAAGAAACCTTCGGGAATCGTCTACCTCAACCTTCGAAAAGCATCCGTTATACAAGTCATGGCAATACTCCCATACTCACCTCAGTACTGGGTTATCGGGGTTATCTCACCAACAACTGCATAAAAGAGATTTTCGATGTCGGCGTACTAAACTCAGGTATTCCAGAACTGCAACGATAAAATTATGACGACAACACCTCAGAGCTCAACTCCCCGGGACACTTCCACTAAACCCCTGACAGGAGGCACCAAGACAATGTTCTCATCATAAAACCATCGGAACGATTCCAAGATACTCGCATGATCCTAAATTATTTTTTTAGTGAAATTTGAGAAGAGAAGAGTCAAAACTCTACGTCAGGATGCCTTACCAGAGCGATGAAGAGACTGGGGAGTAAAAAGAATTCCTAACTCTCCGATATATATAATCCTAAATGACTCAAAATATTTTTCTAGACACAACTCGGCCGCTAAAAACGATCAAGCAGTGGGGCTCCTAAGGTCGGGGAAGGCTCTGATTACCAACTTGTAACGCCCTCGATGCGGCTATATCTCCCACGTGTCGAAGCACGACTTAGAGGCATAACCGCATTGAAAGGAATGTCGCAAGTGAGGTAATCTTCACACAACCCATGTAATACATAAGGGAAAGAGATACATAGTTGGCTTACAATCGCCACTTCACACAATTACATGAATAAAGCATTACATCATCCAGATACAATCAAGGTCCGACTACGGAACCAAAATAAAAGAAGAACCCCAAATGCGACAAAGGTCCCCGATCGACCCCAACTGGGCTCCACTACTGATCAACTAGAACGAAACAACACAAAGGGCAAGATCTTCATCGAGCTCCTCCTTGAGCTTGGTTGCGTCATCTGCACAGTAACATAGGCACCTGCAAACTGGTTTTGGAAGTATCTGTGAGCCACGGGGACTCAGCAATCTCGCACCCGCGAGATCAAGACTATTTAAGCTTATAGGAAGGATGGAGTAATGAGGTGGAGCTGCAGCAAGCGACTAGCATATATGGTGGCTACAATCGCAAAAGAGAGCGAGAAGAGAGGGCAAAGCACGGTCGATAAAAGTATGATCAAGAAGTGATCCTATAGCAACCTACGTCAAGCATAACTCCAACACCGTGTTCACTTCCTGGACTCCGCCGAGAAGAGACCATCACGGTTACACACGCGGTTGATGTATTTTAAATAAGGTCAACTTCGGGTTTTCTACAACCGGACGTTAACAAATTCCCATCTGCCCATAACCGCGGGCACGGCTTTCAAAAGTTCAAATCCCTGCAGGGGTGTCCCAACTTAGCCCATCACAAGCTCTCACGGTCAACGAAGGAATAGACCTCCACCCGGGACACTCCGATCAGACTCGGTATCCCGGTACAACAAGACATTTCGACAGGGTAAAACTAAACCAGCAACACCGCCCGAATGTGCCGACAAATCCCGATAGGAGCTGCACATATCTCTTTCTCAGGGCACACTCAGATGAGCAATCCGTACAACTAAAACCAAACCTCGAGTTTCCCCGAGGGGGCGCTGCACAGGGCTCTAGTTCGGACCAACACTCAGAGGAGCACTGGCCCGGGGGGGTTAGAATAAAGATGACCCTTGAGTCTGCAGAACCCAAGGGAAGGTGGTAGGTTGTTAGTGCAAATGGTAAAACCAATGTTGGGCATTGCTGGAAGAGCTTTACTTAAGGCGAACTGTCAAGGGGTTCCCATTATAGCCCAACCGTGTAAGGAACGCAAAATCCGGGAACATAACACCGATATGACGGAAACTAGGGCGGCAAGAGTGGAACAAAACACCAGGCATAAGGCCGAGCCTTCCACCCTTTACCAAGTATATAGATGCATTAATTAAATAAGATATATTGTGATATCCCAACAAGTAAACATGTTCCAACAAGGAACAACATCTCCATGTCCCAACAAGGAACAAACTTCAATCTTCACCTGCAACTAACAACGCTATAAGAGGAGCTGAGCAAAGCGGTAACATAGCCAATAAACGGTTTGCTAGGACATGGTGGGTTAGAGGTTTGACATGGCAATTTGGGAGGCTGACAAGCAAAAGGTAGGCATCGTAGCATTGGCATAGCAAAAGAGCGAGCAAACTAGCATAGCAAAGATAGTGGTGATTTCGAGGGTATGATCATCTTGCCTGAGATCCCGCGAGGAAGAAGAACGAATCCAAGAAGAAGACAAACGGTCGTAGACGAACAAATCCTCACAACTCCGGAACGAAACCGAAGCTAACGAGAGAAGCAACCCGGAAAGAAACAAACAACATAGTAAACACACAAGCATAAACAAGTCATGATGCACAAACAAGTATGATGCATGTCCGGTTTAATGAGGCATGGCATGGCAAAGTGCAACAAACAATACTACAAGTTAAGTGGAGCTCAATATGCAACGAGGTGCATGTTGACGGAACACCACATCAATTATTTAGTTATCTCTCGTTTAAGCTACCCAACAATATTAACTGTTGTTAAACATGGCAAGAGGTGAAGCATAATATAAACTATACCATCTAAACAATTTAAATGGGGCCGGATATAAAAACAAAAAAAATCCGGTAAATCCCCATATGCATTTAGTAATTTAATGCAACAACAAGTTTAAACATTTTAAATGTTGTTATCATGATGCGGATGACATATACAAGTTCTATGCAATTTTGTGAAAATGTTGACATGAGCATGTTATGAAGCATTTGGTCACCATGGCGGAACAAAAAGGGTGCCACGGCGGCGAAACAAAAATGGTGCCACGGCAACATTCCGGTCCCGGTAACTCATGGAGATACCGGTGCAAAAGGAGGCGTGCCGATGTGCGCAACATGCTAGAGATGGTGGGGTGCTCCCGACTACCGGGTTCCCACGGGTTAGTGGCATGGCTTACGGCGAACGTGCAAGGAACAATTCGGACATGGTGCAAACACGGGCATCTCATACAACGTGCATTCGGTCCACGGCGGTCGTTTCGGTGGTTATACCTTCAAAGCGAGCAATCGGGACGGTTCTCGTTCGGCGAAGGAAGTAGTCGTTCACGGCCGTAGTGGAGGTAGACGTTCACGTGGCGACGTAGAGGAAGTAGTTGTACACGGCGACGGTAGTAGAAGTAGTGGTACACGACGGCGGCGGTAGTTGTTCAGGGTCTTGGTGGGTCGTCGTGTAGCCGTACATGTTAGTCGTGGTACTTGCGGTCTCGGTGACGGTAGTCGTTCACGTTTCGTAGTCGATGTAGTTGAACTTGACGAAACTCTCAGCAACAGTAGTGGTGCCTATCGTAGTGGAACTTGGCGCATCCAACATCTTCGGGCGTAGAGGTACTTGCAAAAACCAAGATGGTCTTGACGATCCAGCGAGACGACGTGGTTCGGGGCGGTCTCGGTCTTGGCGTCCGTGCGGTAGCCGCGAGCTCATGGCCTACAACAGCAGCAAGGGGCGGAACGGGTCGGAGACGCCGTGCGCTAATGGTGGTGGTGCAGGGGCTTCACGCGAACACGGCCACGGCGATGCTGATGGGGAGGCGTGAAGGAGGCAGGGTGCTGGCGAAGGAGGGAGTAGGGGCGATGCTTGGGGCTCGGGGTGGCGCTCGGCAAAAGGAGCAGCTCCGGCGATGGCTGCGGGGTGGAGGAGGCGCGACGGGACGGCTCGGGCAGCGGGATCAGGCGCTGGAGGCGCAGGCGACGGAGATGCAGACTAGGCAGGAGCTTGGCGTAGCGGGGACGATGGATCCGGGCGGCGACCGCGGCTCGGGAGCTCCTCAACAAATCGAGCAGAGGCGGCGAGCTGCGGGCGGCCGGCGCGAGGAGGTTGGCAACGGGGATTGGGCACGATGGAGGAGGGCGCACGAGGAGGGGGCCGCGGGGACGGGGCGAGGGCAGCAGGAGGCAAACGGCGGAGGCTCGAGGTGCGCTGAAGGAGTGGAGGAGAGAGGAGGAAGGGCGCGGGAGGAGCAGCAGGGCGGCGCCATGGCCGGAGATGGTCGCGCTCGGGGACGAGCTCCGACGGAGCTGCTCGCTGGCGGCGGCCGGAAACAGAGGCGAGGCAGAGGAGGGGCACGGGCGCAGGAGGCTGAGAGGGGCGAGACGGAGGAGATCGAGGGGAGCGGCCACGGTAGCAAGGGAGAGGGATGGGGGGATCGGGCTCCTGGGGGTGTGCGTGGTGGCGAACAAGAAGAAGGAGGCGGCGCTGGCAGGGAATCGAGAGGGAGAGATGCACGGGCTAGGGTTACAGGGGGGGCGTGGCTGGGCCTTGGGCCGGCTTAGCCTTGGGTCAAATGGGCTGCGGGGAAGCGGCCCTCTTCTCTCTCTCTCTCTTATATTTTCTTAGCAGAAAACAATTAAAGAGAAGAAAAGGAAAGAGAGGGTTAGGGAAAGGATTTGCGCATGGAGACAATTTTCCCGGACTCACAAAAATGAGCTCGATCCAGGAAAAATAGAAGTGGGCATGATCGAAAGATTTAAATTCAAACTCATTTGAAATTCAAATGGGTTTGAACTAGGACTTGATGAAAGGAAGGTCCAAAAATGTTCGGATTTTTGGTGGAGCTCCGGAAAATGATGAAATAAATATTGGCAAGGTTGGAGACCAAACTTGAAGCAGAAAAGGAACGAAATTATTTTGTAAGTGTGTTTTGGTGATTCCAAAATAGTGGAATATTTAATATAGCTCCCTAATATTGGAGGATATGTTATAAAGAGAAGTCACCATGTGAGTCCCTCGATTTAAATGGATCGAAAAATCCATACAATTTATTTAGTTGAGGTTTTAAAAATTAATGATATGATGGCATGATGACATGATGCAATGCACATGATGCAAGGATGAATGCAACAAATAAAACAAATCACACGACGAAACTCGGAATAGCTGGAAGTCTTCTGGAGCGTCGGTCTCGGGGCGTTACATTAAGCTTATAGGTAAGGTAATGGTATGAGGTGGAGCTGCAGCAAGCGACTAGCATATATGGTGGCTAACATACACAAATGAGAGCGAGAAGAGAAGGCAAAGCACGTTTGAGAAATCTATGATCAAGAAGTGATCCTAGAACAACCCACGTCAAACATAACTCCAACACCACGTTCACTTCCCGGACCCCGCCTAGAAGAGACCATCACGGCTACACACGCGATTGATGTATTTTAATTAAGATCAACTTCAGGTTTTCTACAACCGAACATTAACAAATTCCCATCTACCCATAACCGCGGGCACGGCTTTCAGAAGTTCAAATCCCTGTAGGGGTGTTCCAACTTAGCCCATCACAAGCTCTCACGGTCAACGAAGGATATTCCTTCTCCCAAGAACAACCTGATCAGACTCGACATCCCGGTTACAAGACATCCTCGACAATGGTGAAACAAGACCAGCAAAGCCACCCACATGTGCCGACAAATCCCGATAGGAGATGCACATATATCGTTCTCAGGGCACACCGGATGAGCAAGACATCGGGTAGGCCAGCCCAGAGTTGCCCCTGGTAGCTCCGGACATCGCTCATTTGGACCAACACTTAGAGAAGCACTGGCCCCGGGGGGGGTTAAAATAAAGATGACCCTTGGGCAGGCCTACCTAAGGGAAAGAAAAGGCTAGGTGGCGAACGGTAAAACCAATGTTGGGCCTTGCCGGATGAGTTTTATTCAGGGCGAACTGTCAAGGGGTACCCATTATAACCCAACCGTGTAAGGAACGCAAAATCCGAGAACATAACACCGATGACGGAAACTAGGGCGGCAAGAGTGGAACAAAACACCAGGCATAGGGCCGAGCCTTCCACCCTTTACCAAGTATATAGATGCATTAATTAAATAAGAGATATTGTGATATCCCAACAAAATAACCATGTTCCAACATGGAACAACTCCAATCTTCACCTGCAACTAGGAACACTATAAGAGGGGCTGAGCAAAGCGGTAACATAGCCAAACAACGGTTTGCTAGGACAAGGTGGGTTAGAGGCTTGACATGGCAATATGGGGGGCATGATATAGCAAGTGGTAGGTATCACAACATAGGCATAGCAATAGAGCGAGCAAACTAGCAAGCAGATATAGAAGGGATTTCGAGGGTATGGTCATCTTGCCTGAGATCCCGGAAGGAAGAAGAACGAGTCCATGAAGAAGACAAACGGGTAGATGAACGGATCCTCACAACTCGACGTTATCGGAACCAACCCGAAGAAGCACACCAGAAAGAAGCAAACAACATAGTAAAACAACCATCACATAAACATGGCATGATGCACAATCAAGTATGATGCATGTTCGGTTTAATGAAGCATGGCATGGCAAAGTGCACAAGCAACCCTACAAATTAAGTGGAGCTCAATATGCAACGGAGTTGCATATTGAAGAAAACACCACATGACTTATTTAGTTCTCTCTCGTTAGGTACTCAACACTATTAAATGTTGTTAAACATCGCAAGAGGGTTAAGCAAAGTAAAACTACCTATCTAGTCAAGTTTAAATGAGGCCGGAAACAACGAACAACAATTCCGGAAAATCCTCATATGCATATATTAGGTTTGGTATTGTTCTGCCCTAACCATATTTTAGAGTTGTTAAACATGCAAAGTAAAGCCACCATGTTAAACTAGGCATTTTTCTACCGCATTTACATATAAAGTTTGTTAGGTTTGGAGCTACGGTTACTAAGTTATGGAATAAATCATTTTAACAAGTTATTTGAGCAAATTTAAACAAACAGCATTTTAAACATTTCAAACATGCATGAAAGTTGAATATTATTAAACTAGACAAAATTCTAAGCAACTTTCATATATAATTTATTTAGATCCGATGCACGGTTGTGAAGTTGTTAAATGCATGAAGTTTAGGGGCTAAATTGCAAAACTGGACGGCTCTGGATAAAAAGATAAATCGCTGATCTGAAAAAATATACACTGAGACGAATCTGGCCGGCCCAAAGTGCATGGGAGCGGGGGCTGCTCACCAGCGTGGCCATTGGGCCGGCACGAGCTGGGCCTGGGCCGGTCGGTGGGGGGATGCAGGCTGGACAGGCCGGATCGGTTCAATGCAGCGAGCAGAGGCGTTCTCCTCCTCTTCTCGATAGGAAGACGAGCAGCGGCGGCGTGGGACTTGGCGGCCGGGAACGGGACAAGGCAGCAGGGCACGCCGGCGCTAAGGATCCGAGGAAGGAGGCGGCGCTGGAGGCAGGCTTGCGGGTCAGCGAGAGTCAACACGGGTGTGGGTCGGGCGAGGCGTTCTTCCCTGGTTCGTTCGAAGAGGCGAGGCACTGGGGTCGTGCATCGTTCTCTTGCTCGAAGCAGAGGGTGCAGGGGAAGCAGAGTCCGGCGACAAGGGATGCAGGGTCGCGATGCGGCGGCGCTCGAGCAGACGGGCAGGAGCGGGCGCGAGGGCTTCCTCCCTGGACCGATGCGTGAATGCAGAGGCCCGGCGGCATCGGGACATGGCGAAGACGGGGCATGTCCAGCAAGGCGAGGAAGGAGAGGACGGCCATGGCGAGGCCCTGGATGGCGGAGGTCGTCGATTCCTATCCCTGGCAAAGAGAGACAGACAAAGAGAGGTGAGACAGAGAAGAAAGAGAGAGGGGAAGGAAGAGAGCACAGGAGGAACGGCGACGGGGTCGACCTGCAGGCTCGCGGGAGGTCTCTGCGAGGAGAGGCTAGGATGGATCGGCGCTCCTCTCGATCTAGATTGAGGCAGGCGCTCTTGATTGGCCGGGCACGGAAAAACGAGTGGAGTTAGGTGGGGGTGGCGGCGCTGCGAGGGAAATTGGGCAGGTGGATGCGGAATGGATGGGACAAATCCCTAGTATCTAGGGTTTGGTCTAGATTTAGACTAGAGAGTATATATATATAAGGAAAGAGGGAGAGTTTAGGGGCTAATCCGTTCCTCCAATAAAATCGAGCGGTCGAGAGAAAAAAATATGTTGGGAAGTCCAATTAACAAAACATAGACGTTTTGGTTTGGGGATGATCCGGACACAACGGTGGCGACTGCCCGGTCGGGTTCGGGTAAGTTTCGAACACGCGCGAGGGGTCGATGGAACTTGTGGGCTGTGCAGAAGGGCTCGAGCTGAGAGAAAAGAAAAGAGAGAGGCCCGACGACTGTTTTTGGAGACCGAAAACGTCCGACGATAGACCGGCTATCATGCCGCTATAGTTATCCGTTGGGGCGTCAAACGGACTCCGAATGCGATGAAACTTAGCAGGCGGTCTACTGACAACAAAACAACACCGCACGCCAACTTTCAACCCATACAGAGAACATTTTCCGGCCACTTATAAAATAATATTTCGGACATGCCGCGGGTGGGTGCAAGTGTGTCTGGACTCAGGACGGACAACGGACGGAACGGGGAGGCCGGGGCAGATGCAAGTTTTGAAAACATGATGATGCAATGCACATGATGACACGATAAGATGCAACACAGAAGCAAATGACATGGCAAGACAGCGAATAACTGGAAGACAACTGGCGCAACGGTCTCGGGGCGTTACAACACTCCACCACTACGAGAGGATCTCGTCCCGAGATCTAGGATGACACCGGAGAGAAACAGAAGAGGAAGAGGTGAGGTGAAACTATGTTGCTTCTTTGACAAACGAGTGAAACCAAAGAACCTTGCGAGGTTGAACAAATTCAAGAAAAGAATACAACGAAGGTGAACAAAGTAGAAAACACTACATTAGAAAAGAGGGACAAAGAACATTGTGAAAAAAAACCTTGAGGTTGAAGGGCAAGATATATATTGAAACCACTCCGGTTAAGAGGATAAGCAAAAGAAAGAACATGATCTTCACAAAACAAGAAGAGAGCAACATCACCATGCCTCCGGAAGAAAAGAGAGAATGGAATGGAATGAACGGAGGAGAAAAACAATATCTTCTATCTCGAATGAGCTTGAAAGCATCTTTAGGAGAAGGGTCGAACGGAGTTGTTGGAAAACCAACAACGAAAAGATAAGCTTGATATGGGCTTATGGAAAACATCTCAAAACTATGAGGTGAAATTCCGCCACTAACAAACACAATAGATTGGATTGATATCAACAAGGAGGCAAGAAAAACTTATTTCACCGGGAGGATAAATGAAGGACTTGGGTCATTTATAAGCACCATAATTAGCAACAATCCTCAGGGAAGGCTTTAGGTGAAATATACCCCAATATAACTCCAATGAAGAGATTGATGGATTTAAAATACCTCATTCTTAACAGCATGTGGATCATGAAACATGAACTCAAATTATCAAGAATGACATAATACCACCTCCGATGATATGGTAGAAAGAATTACACTCCGGATTACAAGATGAAGAATGCTTGAGCTCCTTAAAAGAATCTCGATGAAAACTTGGAGAAGGAATTTAATCCTTTATGAATCATCATGTAGCATCTCCATGAAGAACTCCGGTAAACAAAATGATGATAAAAGAAAGTGAAATTGACAACACAAGGTGAAGCCTTGCAAAGATTTAGATGAACCTCCGGAAAAAGGAATTGAATTTACTCGATGAAACAAGAATATTAATTACATTACGCTCATCCTTCACCAATTTAAATTGATGACAAACAGCGGATTTGACATACTACTTATTCTCGTAGAAAGGAATAAGATAGATATAGCGCAACTTGAGAAAATCTTCAACGAACCACCGGTAGAATTTGGGAACAACGAATGAATTGATATGATAACCAAGAAGAGATCTTGAACGAACCACCGTAAGAATTGGAAATGAACGAAGAAAAGAGATGAATCACCGGTAAGAATTAAAGAACGAATGAGGATACTTGAGGGGATTTAGATACAACTGAAACGAAGAGATCACGAGCTGATTAGAGAATATTGAATGATGCACCGGTAAGATTTGGGGAATGAGAGCTGAAAGCTAGAATGAATAAATCTTCTGAAACGATGGGCTCCGTAGAAAACAAACTGAAATACTCTTGAAATGCTCCGGATGGGTGAAAAGAATTCTCACAATTGAAAACAATTATGAGAGAATGGCAATAAGCTAGAACCATGAATCTTGAAGAGAATAGAACAAGATTGAGAGAAAAATCTTCTTCGGTCTTCAAATGCAGAGAATGACGATGAGAAACACCACCATGAATTGTTGAGACACTTAGAAAGAATCAAAAACGAAGAAGTTGATCTAACGATGAAAAGGATTTGACCGATCTTGGAGAAACCATCTGACTGATGATAATTCATTCTTACGTCAAACTTTAAAAGATTTGAGAATAGCTCCGATAAAATTAGAAGAGTCAGGTAAGATCCTGGAAAAAGGCCTGTGGGTTAGGGCCCACTGAAAAGAAACACCGTTGAAGGATTTTGAAGAGAGATTGCACCGGTTAAATAAAATGGCTTGAATGAGATAACAACCTCGGAATAGGTTTGAACGGATCTTGAAGGAAAAGATGAGCCTTCCAAGATATCTTCAGCACTCCGGAATAATTGAATAGCGAGAAATGAATGAATATGATGAGCACCGGCATGAGAAGGTATTTGAAACGAGGAAAAGGGATATGATTGACAAGGCTTGACTAGAATCCACCGGAGAAGAAAAATAATGATGAATGACGATTTTGAAGCTCTGTTAGAATCTTCCTGAGAATCAACGGATAAGAACATTGACGGAAAATAATGGAGAGGTTTCGCATCAATAAAATAGATACTTGATGAAGAAATCTGAGTCCTTGAAGAAACAAAAGGGAGGGAGGGAGGGAAAACAAAGGCAACTTGGGATGGATGAAACAAACAACGTTGAGAAGACTTTGAGTTGATCTTGCGGATGTTGAAAATGATCGGATCCACTTGAAGAGAAACACGCCGGTTGAAAAGGATTGACATCACAAACTCGATTATCATGAAGGATTTGTATTCACATAGGAACATGAGAATACCGCTTAGGAAAGGTATGGAATCAACACTTGACATTGAAGCAACTCAAATACCACAACTGAAAAACAAAACAAAGGATTGGCTTGCAGAATAAGCCGGAACGAACATATGATAGAGATTTCGTCCGAAGTTTTCGTGGTAGGGCCTACACGGGCTCGATCGTACAGCACCATCATGTACAAGGCAGTGCACATGACATACAAAGCGTCCCTGAGTCAGCATAGCCAAGGACTCTTTAAGACACAACGAGACCACTGTAAAACCAACCGTGGATAGGCGGACCACTAGACGTCGAACCCCAATTTCATATCATACATCTGTCGGAAAGATATCCTAAGAGCTACTTGAATTCCCACTTATAAACTCCCGAAACTTTCGAGTTATGCAATCAGGTGTTGGGGATACAAGGGAAGCATAATATCTCACCCAAAACTAGCAAATCCTACATCCAGCTGTATCCATCCTTCAACACATAACTAGGAAACCTTCGGAAATCATTTACCTCAACCTTCGAAAAACATCCGTTATACAAGTTATGGCAATACTCCCGAACTCCCGCCCCAGTACTGGGTGGCATTGAGGTTATCTCACCAACAACTGTATAGAAGAGATTTTCGATGTCGGCGAAACTCAGGTATTCCAGAACTGCAACGATAAAATTGTGACGACAACACCTCGGAGCTCAACTCCCCGGGACACTGCCACAACCCCTAAATGTCAGGAGGCACCAAGAACAATGTTCTCGTCAAAAAACAAGATACCCGCGTGATCCTAAATTTTTTTAGTGAAATTTGAGAAGAGAAGAGTCAAAACTCTACGTCAGGATGCCTCACCAGAGCGACGAAGGGACTAAGGAGTAAAAAGGATCCTACTCTCCGATATATATAATCCTAAAAGACTCAAAACATTTTCTAGACTCAACAACGCCAATGATTCGATCAAGCAGGGGGCTCCTAAGGTCGGGGAAGGCTCTGATTACCAACTTATAACACCCTCGATGCGGCTATATCTCCCACGTGTCGAAGCACGACTTAGAGGCATAACCGCATTGAAAGCAATGTCGTAAGTGAGGTAATCTTCACAACAACCCATGTAATGAATAAGGGAAAAGGTACATAGTTGGCTTACAATCGCCACTTCACACAATACATGAATAAAGCATTACATCATCCAGATACAATCAAGGTCCGACTACGGAACCAAAATAAAAGAAGACTACCCCAAATGCTATACAGATCCCCGATCGTCCCAACTAGGCTCCACTACTGATCAACTAGAACGAAACAACACAAAGGACAAGATCTTCATTGAGCTCCTCCTTGAGCTTGGTTGCGTCACCTGCATGGTTTTATCGGCACCTACAAACTGGTTTTGCAAGTAACCTGTGAGTCACGGGGACTCAGCAATCTCACACCCTCGTGATCAAGACTATTTAAGCTTATAGGTAAGGTAATGGTATGAGGTGGAGCTACAGCAAGCGACTAGCATATATGGTGGCTAACATACGCAAATGAGAGCGAGAAGAGAAGGCAAAGCACGTTCGAGAAATCTATGATCAAGAAGTGATCCTAGAACAACCTACGTCAAACATAAATCCAACACCGTGTTCACTTCCCGGACCCCGCCGAGAAGAGACCATCACGACTACACATGCGGTTGATGTATTTTAATTAAGATCAACTTCAGGTTTTCTACAACCGGACATTAACCATCTCCCAAGACAACCCGATCAGACTTGGCATCCCGATTACAAGACATCCCCGACAATGGTAAAACAAGACCAGCAAAGCCACCCAAATGTGCCGACAAATCCCGATAGGAGCTACACATATCTCGTTCTCAGGGCACACCGGATGAGCAAGACGTCGGGTAGGCCAGCCCAGAGTTTCCCCTGGTAGCTCCGGACATCGCTCATTTGGACCAACACTTAGAGAAGCACTGGCCCGGGGGGGTTAAAATAAAGATGACCCTTGGGCAGGCCTACCCAAGGGAAAGAAAAGCTAGGTGGTGAATGGTAAAACCAATGTTGGGCCTTGCTAGAGGAGTTTTATTCAAGGTGAACTGTCAAGGGGTTCCCATTATAACCCAACCGTGTAAGGAACGCAAAATCCGGGAACATAACACCGATATGACGGAAACTAGCGCAGCAAGAGTGGAACAAAACACCAGGCATAAGGCCGAGCCTTCCACCCTTTACCAAGTATATAGATGCATTAATTAAATAAGAGATATTGTGATATCCCAACAAAATAACCATGTTCCAACATGGAACAACTCCAATCTTCACCTGCAACTAGGAACATCATAAGAGGGGCTAAGCAAAGCGGTAACATAGCTAAACAACGGTTTGCTAGGACAAGGCGGGTTAGAGGCTTGACATGGCAATATGGGGGGCATGATATAGCAAGTGGTAGGTATCGCAGCATAGGCATAGCAATAGAGCGAGCAAACTAGCAAGCAAAGATAGAAGTGATTTCGAGGGTATGGTCATCTTACCTGAGATCCCGAAAGGAAGAAGAACGAGTCCATGAAGAAGACAAACGGACGTAGATGAACGGATCCTCACAACTCGACATTATCGGAACCAACCCGAAGAAGCACACCGGAAAGAAGCAAACAACATAGTAAAACAACCATCACATAAACATGGCATGATGCACAATCAAGTATGATGCATGTCCGGTTTAATGAAGCATGGCATGGCAAAGTGCACAAGCAACCCTACAAATTAAGTGGAGCTCAATATGCAACGGAGTTGCATATTGAAGAAAACACCACGTGACTTATTTAGTTCTCTCTCGTTAGGTACTCAACACTATTAAATGTTGTTAAACATGGCAAGAGGGTTAAGCAAAGTAAAACTAGCTATCTAGTCAAGTTTAAATGAGGTCGGAAACAGCGAACAACAATTCCGGAAAATCCTCATATGCATATATTAGGTTTGGTACTGTTCTGCCCTAACCATATTTTAGAGTTGTTAAACATGCAAAGTAAATCCACCATGTTAAACTAGGCATTTTTCTACCGCATTTACATATAAAGTTTGTTAGGTTTGGAGCTACGGTTATTAAGTTATGGAATAAATCATTTTAACAAGTTATTTGAGCAAATTTAAACAAACATCATTTTAAACATTTCAAACATGCATGAAAGTTGAATATTATTAAACTAGACAATATTCTAAGCAACTTTCATATATAATTTATTTAGATCCGATGCACAGTTATGAAGTTGTTAAATGCATGAAATTTAGGGGCTAAACTGCAAAACTGGATGGCTCTGGATAAAAAGATAAATCGCCGATCTGATAAAATATACCCTGGGCCGAATCTGGCCGGCCCAAAGTGCATAGGAGCGGGGGCTGCTCACCAGCGTGGCCATTGGGCCGGCACGAGCTGGGCCTGGGCCGGTCGGTGGGGGGATGCAGGCTGGACAGGCCGGATCGGTTCAATGCAGCGAGCAGAGGCGTTCTCCTCCTCTTCTCGATAGGAAGACAAGCAGCGGTGGCGTGGGACTTGGCGGCCGGGAACGGGACAAGGCAGCAGGGCACGCCGGCGCTGAGGATCCGAGGAAGGAGGCGGCGCTGAAGGCAGGCTTGCGGGTCAGCGAGAGTCAACGTGGGCGTGGGTCGGGCGAGGCGTTCGTCCCTGGTTTGTTCGAAGAGGCGAGGCGCTGGGGTCGTGCATCGTTCTCTTGCTCGAAGCAGAGGGTGCAGGGGAAGCAGAGTCCGGCGACGAGGGATCCAGGGTCACGAGGCGGCAGCGCTCGAGCAGACGGGAAGGAGCGGGCGCGAGGTCTTCCTTCCTGGACCGATGCGTGAATGCAGAGGCCCGACGGCATCGGGACATGGCGAAGACGGGGCATCTCCAGCAAGGCGGGGAAGGAGAGGACGGCCATAGCGAGGCCCTGGATGGCGGAGGTCGTCGATTCCTGTCCCTGGCGAAGAGAGACAGACAGAGAGAGATGAGATAGAGAAGAAAGAGAGAGGGGAAGGAAGAGAGCAGAGGAGGAACGGCGACAGGGTCGGCCTGCAGGCTCGCGGGAGGTCTCTGCGAGGAGAGGCTGGGATGTATCAGCGCTCCTCTCGATCCAGATCGAGGCAGGCGCTCTTGATTGGCCGGGCACGGAAAAATGAGTGGAGTTAGGTGGGGGATGGCGGCGCTGCGAGGGAAATTGGGCAGGTGGATGCGGAATGGATGGGACAGATCCCTAGTATCTAGGGTTGGGTCTAGATTTAGACTAGAGAGTATATATATAAGGAAAGAGGGAGAGTTTAGGGGCTAATCCGTTCCTCCAATAAAATCGAGCGGTCGAGAAAAAAAATATGTTGGGAAGTCCAATTAACAAAAGGAGACGTTTTGTAGATGTTTGGGGATGATCCGGACACAACGGTGGCGACTGGCCGGTCGGGTTCGGGTAAGTTTCGGACACGCGGGAGGGGTCGATGGAACTTGTGGGCTGTGCAGAAGGGCTCGAGCTGAGAGAAAAGAAAAGAGAGAGGCCCGGTGACTGTTTCCGTAGACCGAAAACGTCCGATGATAGACCGGCTATAATGCCGCTGTAGTTATCCGTTGGGGCATCAAACGGACTCAGAATGCGATGAAACCTGGCAGGCGGTCTACTGACAACAAAACAACACCGCACGCCAACTTTCAACCCATACCGAGAACATTTTCCGGCCACTTATAAAATAATATTTTGGACATGCCGCGGGCGGGTGCAAGTGTGTCTGGACTCAGGACGGACAACGGACGGAATGGGGAGGCCGGGGCAGATGCAAGTTTTGAAAATATGATGATGCAATGCACATGATGACATGATAAGATGCAACACGCAAGCAAATGACATGGCAAGACAGCGAATAACTGTAAGACAACTGGCGCAACGGTCTCGGGGCATTACAGCATCCGCCGCGACCCGCACCCATCGCCTGGACGAACCGCCGTCCAGGCTGCCACCATGCCGTTCCCCTCACCAGGCTCGCTAAACTCGTAGTCGTCATGCGAGTTCCCAGTCCGTACAGGAGCCGTTGGAGCCATCCTGGTTTAAGATAGGTGTGGGGGCTCGGCTAGCTCTGGGATAGACAAGCGGAGCTATGAGACCGTCTAAGCGCATCTCTAACACCAAGCCTTAAACCATTTACATATGTGCTGACAACACAGTCCGAACGTGTTGTCTCATCCAATGCCGACTTGTATCGGTCCGCTCGATGGTATGGACGTGTTTTTTTTCATAAACCGGAGACAAAGTGTGTGCATGTGGGGGGAGGGGAAGGGGGGAGGTTGCTAGCGTCCGGACTTTTGCCGCACCCTCGTCTGACCACCCTGGCCCACCCAAAACACCCCTCGCTCTCCCGTGCGCGTTCTCATCCGATGGTAATTGCTCGCATTCATGCTGCTGTAGAGTGGATGTGACCTGTCACTAGCGCCGGCATTGAAGCGCCGCCTGGCCAAGGGAGCTGGCCGCACTGCGTCCCCGGTGTTCGAGCCTGTTCAACGCCGGAGCAACGTTTGTTGTACGGGACGGGACGAATATCTACCATGCCCATTCAATGCACGTCCGTCCATATGCCGCCATTAAGCAGGCTCGCCAGTCGAGGAATCAACTCCGGCACCGCGCATTGACGCTCCTAGACACTTGGCCTCACCAGAATCCCCATTTAAAGGCAGCCATACCCGACTAAATCCATACCACAACACATCCTCCACCTTCGCTCCACATCCGCCATGACCGCGAGCAGGGACGCTCTATGGGAAAGTTTGTCGCTGGAGATGAAGCACGAGTTGGCCGCCCTTGCAGCTGCCTGGCAGTCCAGCCGTGCCAGGCGATCGAGCACGGCATGCGGCCAGCTCGACTAAGGTCTCCAATGACAACCCCACTTGCTCTGACAATGACACAGTGCTGGCCCCCGCGTCGGTGCATGCCGATCTGGCCATAGATAGGCACAGGCGCACTACGGCGGCGTCGTGGCCTAGGAGGTGCAGCCTATGCTAGCTCCCATGTCGGCATTCCAGCACGCGCAGGAGGAGTAGGGGTACAACTTGTTCCTCCTCGAGTAGCACCGGCTGGCGGAGGGCAAAATCTATGGCGAGCGCGCAAGTGAGGAGGCCATGGCCGACATGGCGGGACAAATCCAAACCTTCTTGTGGAGCAGTGCATGATTTACGAGGCCGCCCGCGCCGCTCGCAACGAAGTACTGTCGCAGCCGGACGCGGACGCAGCTGCCAGCTGCGCGTCCTACATGTTGCCGTCCAACTTTCGGGGGCACATGTAGCTGGCAGACAACGACGGACCGTCCACGTCCATCATCAACATCACGTCCACCGACGCCTGCGACTAACAGGTCACGGACTCCTCTGAGGATGGGCAGGGCATATGGGAGGCGGCAGAGCATTGTGTCCCAAGTGGGCAGGTTCGTCTCCCATGTTCCACTTTTTCTCGCCGAAGACCGCACATTCGCTTCATGCATGGGTCTTGAACCCCGCCGCCGTTCATGGAGACAGCAGATGGAGGACATGGTCGCCGATGCGAAATACAAAGGAAGTGGATGACGACCAGCGCCGTAGGATAGGTTTAGGGTCGGAATGCTTTTTTGTTCTATATATTTGAAATGTAATGAAATTCCGCCGTGTTTGCATAAATCTCATCCAGTTTATATGAAAATCTGTTGTGTTTGCATGAATTTCATCGGGTTAGTTGAAAAGTTGTTTGAAATGTATGCGGATAGCGTTGGATGGCAACCTCCGGCATCAGTGTCTGCGGGCTGGTCCCTCCTTGTTTGCGGATAGATGCCAGAGCAAATTTACGGGTCAGTCCTGGAGATGCCCTAACTGTAGAACAATGTGATTATAATCACCATGAACTCCAGGTGTTCCATTTTTTAGACAGACATACTGCTCCCTCCTTCTCATAATATAAGGTTTGCTTGACTTTTTCTGGTCTTCACAGAACTTTAACTATAATTTTCACTTATTACATGTCCATAAAATTAATATAAACATACATGAAATAAAATTATTTTGCAAAACAAATATGAGGATATGATTTATACATTAATCGACATACTTTGGTATATCTTAATGGCAAAGTTTTACATCAAAGACCGTAAAAAGTCAAGTTTGATGATTTATGAGAGGGATTATTCTTTAGGCTTTTGTTAGAGGATGTAGTCTTCGGTCTCTAGAAATCACCAGTTAAGAGATAACCTTACAAAGTTCACTCTTATCTCCTCTAGTGATGACAAATGATGCGATGCATATGTGTCACTTGCCAAAATCTAGGAGTTTTGGTTGGATTTCTTCCCACGTGTGGTAGCACGGGTGAGTTTGTTCATGTTTCTTTTGTAGATTTTTTAATTATTCATCTTTTGTGTCGTGTGTTCAAATCTTAAACAGTTTTCTTCATTATGTTTATCGTATTGAGATCCAAACATGAAGCATGTCTTTCTTTCCTACCTGAACTAACATGTGCTCCCACCTAGTACTAACTCGTGCTTCCATCTAGTACCAACCCGTGCTCCCTAAATCCGAAGCACAAATGTGCTCCCTCGTGAAGCACATCGTGCTTCCTATGTGAACTAACCCAAACTCCCATCAAGTATTAACCCGTGCTTCTAAGGGTGAAGCGAAAACTATGCATTCGCGTGAAGCACCCCTGTGTTCGGCGAGGGTTTTTTAAGAAAACCTTAGAAAACCTGGACAAAATCAAAAACCTAAAAAAAACTCAAACCACGAAAATCCTAAAAGAAACAAGCAAACCCCCTAAAAAGGCTCTCATATGAAGGATATGCCTAGGGTATGACATGTGGCGATGAATGGGCGTACCATGTGGCACGCTCGCATACTCCCACGCGCTAAGGAAGTGCCCCTCATGGGGGCACCCCTAATTAGTTGCTCCCTTGGTCGGTTTTTGGGAACATAGCCCCCATTTTCTGATACAAAATCAAAGCCAAACAGACTAATAAGGCTGGAGTTGCAATGCAGGCCCAATACTAGCAACAAGAATGATTGTTTGGCGTCTTTTATGTCAAATAAACGGTAAAGTGCATACCCCCTCGCTGTTATGCACCGATTTCATCATTAACAGCCCCTTGTCTTCACACCCCTCAAACAATGTTATTGTCTTCATTTCTAGTGTTTTTTCTTCATCATTTATTGGATTCTTCTGTTTCCCTTTCCTTTTTCACTTTTCCCTTTAGATTTTATTTTATTTGTTAGTATTTTTCCTTTTACTTATTACTTGTTCATTAATGTGTATCAACATTATTAAAAATAAACAATGAATGCTTTTTACAACGCAAAATGAATATTGTTTCCATAGATGGTGAATTTTCACATATTTTTTAAAGTGGTCATGCATTTTCAAATGCCTCCAAAGTTTTTGAAAATGTTTACACATTTTTTCATAAATACGTAACTCCGAAAGTGCTCACATTTGTTTAAATAGTTACACGAACATTTTTTAAATACATGTTGAACATTTGTTATCAAATGTTCGTCCATTTTGAAAATGATCCAAGTATTTTTAAGTGTTCATGCTTTAAGTAATATCCATCTAATTTAATAAATTCTTTTTAAAAATAATTTTCAGTTAACTACAAAAGTGTTCATATTTTTCAAGAATCTTAAAAAGCATTTTGTACAGAATGATTTTTTCACTGTTTACACATTTTTTTTTCAAAATATACACATTTACTTTGAATTGTTCATGTATTCTAATAGAAGTCCATATAATTTTAAAACTTGTCCATATGCTTTTAGAAACAATATTCCTGTAAATAACAAAATTTATTAACATAAAAATAGTCTATTTCGTGTGGAAACTAAAACCAGCTAACCTGAGCAACCCGAGAGAAAAAACCAAAATAAAAATAAAAACACTCGGTATTTGTAAAAAAGGTGCCACACCCCAAAAGCGGGGCATGGCATGTGTACTATCCACTCAAGAAAAATCTGAAGAAAATATAGTAAGATAAAGCCAAATGTAACACAATTACTATGCGGGCTTTCTTTTTGATAAGTCAATTAATATGCCACTTAAAGCGGAATTTATTCCGCGACCTCCTGCAGTGCCGGACGTGGGATCCGGCTTGCCTGCTCCCTCTCCGTACTCCCATCCGTGCTCCCACTTTATCCTACGGCTGTCTTTTTCTCTTTTTCTTTTCTAATCTAATCATCTCCCCCCTGATTTTCAGGGGGTGGGGCCGGGACTTATTTTCTTCCAATCAAATCAAGCCACGTATGCGGGAGTACGGATGGGAGCATGGGAAGGGAGCAGGCAAGTCTCGTCCCCGGACGTGGACCATTTTTGCAGCTTTTCGTGGGTTACGACGGTTGTCGATATACCTGGCCATGTGTCGAGCCGGGCCTAACCAAGTCTGACCCGGCCTGACCGTCAGACCTAGAATCCAGACCCAAGCCTGGCCCATCAGCGAAAAAGCCCGCCGGGCCTCGGGCCGAGCCTCTCCACAAAATTGCAAATATGGCAAGCCCAGGCCCGGCCCGGCCTGACCTTCGGGCTCAAAATCTAGGCCCAGGCCCGACCTACGGGCAAGAATGGGTCGGGTTGGGTCGGCCTAGTCGGGTATCCCATGGCTAGGTATACTCGTCGGTTCTGTCATTCCACGTTTTGCTTTTTTTTCTTTATTTTTTCCTTTTTGTACATTTTCCCCGTTGTTCATCAGCATTCGGTATCCCATGGCTAGGTATACTCGTCGGTTCTGTCATTCCATGTTTTGCTTTTTTTTCTTCATTTTTTCCTTTTTGTACATTTTCCCCGTTGTTCATCAGCATTCTTTGATTTATCTCGCTTTCTGTAATTATTAAATAGAAATGTGACTTTTTCGAAATAAAAAGCATGAACTCGTTGATTATTTGCATTAACATTTTTTTAAATGCATGAGCACTTTTCAAATTACACAAACACTTCCAAAGCTACCTGAATACTACTTTGACAATGCAAGAACACTTTCAGAATCAAATGAATAACATATTTTTCAATTACATGAACATTAATCTAAATGACTAAACATTTTTTATGAACTATACGGATATTTTCTTAAATAAGTCAACACTTCTGAAATTACTGGAATAATTTCTGAATTATATGAGGATTATTAACAAACTTGATTTTTTAAAACGGGTGAAGTTTTTAAAATGAACATATTTCAAAATGAATGAAGAAAATTTTCAAATTACATGAATATCTTATTTAAATAGGAGTACATTTTTGAAATTTCGTTAACATTTCTGATTGAAAAAAACACTTTTTAAAAGTGCATGAACATTTCCGAAACAAACAACACTTTCGAAATTAGTTTAATATTTTTCTTCAATTATGCCAAATTTTCAATTACACAATTTTTAAATAAAAGTACCTGGATAAATGTAAAAGGGAACAAATTATTTCTAAAATATACATATTTGGTTTTTTTTTCCAATATTCTAAATCATAAAAATGTTATACCAGTCGCAGCCCATTTGTTTTGGGCGAATGGTTGCCATTACCCACAGGGCTAAGTTCTTGGGCTACTGGGCGTACAGGCCAGCCTTGTATTGTAGCTGTCGTGCGATTTTTTTCCTCTAACATGTTTTATGGTTTCTCACAGTTTTTACACTGTTTCCCTCTGTTGTTTTTCCTTTTTAAGTATTATTTTATTCTTTGCTTTTTATATGGTTTTATTACTTTTTTCTTTGTTTTCACCTGTTTTCTATATTTTTTTAGTTTTTAACAATTTGTTTTTTGTTTTCTTCTTTTCTCAGCATATGTCCATTTTTTCATGTACATTTGTATTTATATATATTTTGCACTATGTTTTTACGTTTATAATTTTACGAATATGAAATATTTTTTATGGTGGTAATATATTTTCTGACGGCCTCTTTTTACGTCAGAAATAAGACAAAACTTTTGGAACGTAAAATTACGTGCATTGATGGTAAAATAGGGTCGCGCTATTCGTCACCCTGGTAATAGGGTCGCGCTATTCATCAACCTGGGTGAGGAATAGTTATTCTTCACCACCCCCTCTATTTTACCATCAATACACATAAACATAGTTAGTCAGATTGCCACCTCTAGAGAGAAACACAATATATATATATATATATATATATATATATATATATATATATATATGTGTGTGTGTGTGTGTGTGTGTGTGTGTGTGTGTGTGTGTGTGTGTGTGTGTGTGTCTCTGTGTGTGTGTGTG
>NC_041380.1:335436754-335437130 GCF_002162155.2 Triticum dicoccoides | reverse complement strand
GAAGTTCATCAGATCAACATTTTGCAAAACCTAGCATATTGTGATATTTCTTTTTGACAGTGAACTTTTGTAATATAAGGTACTAGAACTGCTACCAATATATATATATATATATATATATATATATATATATATATATATATATGTGTGTGTGTGTGTGTGTGTGTGTGTGTGTGTGTGTGTGTGTGTGTGTGTGTGTGTGTGTGTGTAAATTTAAGTAAGGGAAGAATAGCGGAAGAGGGAGATGACCTGGAGCAAAGCTTGTAAGCAACAATCTAGTTGATCCATCAGGAGACTCTATCCCATGGTGAGAGGTGAATCCGCAGGATCTGTCGCCGTGATAGTCCTTTCTCTTAATAGATTTCTCGCCGCATGT
>NC_041380.1:335407864-335436703 GCF_002162155.2 Triticum dicoccoides | reverse complement strand
GTAATCTTACGACCACTTCATACATAAATTATATTTGGAATACAAATAATTACATTCATATTAATTCACTACGTAAAATTTGGTATAAGAAAAAAATAGGTTATAAAACCAGAAATATCTCATTTTATGTATGTTTTACATTATATTTTTAGGTTCGTAATTTTACATAACATAAAATATTATTTACGGCGAGTATATATTTTGTTACATTTTTTTTACGTATGAAAGAAGACAAAAATTACAAAACCTAAAAATACAGTGCATTGACATCAAATAGAGAGGGGGTAAAGAATAACTATTACTCACCCAAGGTGACGAATAGCGCGACCCTAGTAATACTATATATGGTTAACATATTTTTCCATATGTATATTTTGTTGTCTACTTTTCGAATACATGTTGTACATTTTCCATATAAATCTGACACATCTCTCAAACACATGTTTTACATTTACCAAATTGATGATGAACTTTTATGCAAATTAGTGTTTTTGAAGTGTGTTAAATATTTTATAAATACATGTTGAAATATTTTTGAATGATACAGTCATTTTTTAAATTATACCAACATTGTTTACAGTTTATAAGCAATTTTTATATTTTATAAATATTTTTTAGAAACTTCATTTGATTTTTTTCAAATGCTATCAAGATTTTTAATAATTTATGCTAACAAATTTTCGAAACTGTGTTAACAATTTTAAAATCATGGTTTTTAAATATATCAAGTAAATTTAAGTTTTTGCCATGCCTGAGGCAGACCCATTAGTGGCCATGCCTGAGGCGAGATGAGTTTGTCTTTTGCTAATAGCGAGACAAACCGCCTCCCGTGAATGTGCGGATAGCACTATATGACGCTCTCTGTTACATGTTGTCGCTGTTTCGCAGAAGCGAGCAATTGGCTACAATACAACCCAAGTGTGGGGGAACAACAGGCTCGTTTTTTTTCACGTTTTTTGTTTTCCTCTTTTTGCTTTATTTTGTAGTTTTCTTTATATTCCAACTATTATAAATAAATATATTGCAAAAATAACACTTCATAAATATTTGAAAATGTTGACCAGGCATTTGAAAAATGTTAAATGTATATAGAGAAAATGTTTATTGCGTATACGAAAAATGTAAAAAATAAAATATGTATTAAACTATTTGATCATGTATTTAAAAATATTAGTCAAGAATTTGAAAAAAAATGTAAATCAATTAAATGGAAAATTTTAAATGTGTATTGAATATATTTTTTGACCATGTTTCCAAAAATGATGAAACAAATTTGATCATGTATATAAAAATATTAATCAACCATTTGAAAAAATGTTGAACTAGTATTTGAAAAATATTAAATGTGTATAGAAAAGATGTTGACCATGTATTAATAAATAATTAAGAAAATTTAATCGTGTATATAAATATATTTGTCAAACATTTGAAAAAATGTTGAACAATTAAATGAAAAATGTTAATCAAGCAATTAAAAAATTGAATGTATATAGAAAAAATGTTGATCTTGTGTTAAAAATGTTAATATTGTATCTGGAAAATGTGAATCAAGAATTTTAAAATGTTTAAAAAGGTGTATAGTGATCGTGTATCAAAAATGTTGATATTGTATTTGAAAAATGTTGAAAATGTGTATATAAAAAATGTTCCCCTTGTATTCCAACAATGTTAAATTCGTACTGAGAAATGTTAAATGTGTATTAGAAAAATATCCTTGACATATGCAAAAAATGTCGAGTGAATACCAAAAGAAACATAAGAAATAACGAAAGAAAATATATAAGAAAAAAATGGAGAAAAAAAAGAAAACCAAACAAAAAACATAGAAAACAAAAACCTAATGAGAAACAAGTGAGAAAGAAAAAATGAAGAAAAAAAAGGAAAAACGCAGTGAAAAAATCGAGAAAGAGATAAAGAACACACAAAACAACGAAAAAAGAAAAGAAAAGAAACCCATTGAAAACAGCGAAAAAACAAAGAAAACCTATGAAAAACAGAAAAACCTAAAAAAACAGAGATTAAACAGTGGGAACCCCTGCTCGTTTCGACTTAAGCAGTCCCGCTCTACTACTCTGTCATGAACCCGAGGCAAGCTCAGCTGCTAGCCGTGCTTGCTCTCAACCAAGAGACTAGGGTTTGAATCCCTTGCCCGCTCCCTTTTCTCTTCTCTTTTTTTCCTTTTACAACATGTGGATGGGCCATCCTAAATACTGTAGTTCTTCAGTTAATGATCTTTCCAACTCGCTTAATGCGAGATTCCTTTTATAATGCGCGAATGGGACGGCCCGATTACTGTAGTTCCTTCAGTGAGTGATCCTTCCATTTCACTTAATGCGTCCTTTTATAGTGCGCAAATGGGCGGTTCGATTAGTGTAGTTCCTTCAGCGAGTGATCCTTCCATCTCACTTAATGCGTGATTCCTTTTATGGTGCACTAATGTGCCGGCCCGATTACTATAGTTCCTTCAGCGAGTGATCCTTCCATCTCGCTTAGTGCAAGATATAGCTCCCGCGAGTTTTGGGAACCTTCCAGTTGGTTCTGACCGATATTGGAAACCTTCTAGAAGGTTCCAGTCCATTTTCCATTTGTCCTATTTTTTAGCATTTTCTGGCTTTAGTATTTTGTTTTTTCTTTAGTTTTTTTATTTTCCATTTTTATGTATTCCCTTTATTTTAATAAATTAAATTTATTTTGCAAAATTTGCAAAAATTGTTTTCTCAAAAAATGTTTGAAATTTTTAATTTTTGGATTTTGTAAACAAAAACGTTTGTGTTTTCTAATATCATTTGGAGTTTCAAAAAGAGCCCCATATTATAAAAATTGTCCATAGATGCAAAATATGTTCACTTTTTTCCTAAGTTTTCAGAGTTTCAAAAAATGTTTGTGTTTTTAAAAAATTACAAAGTTTCAAATAATGTGCCCATTTTTCAAAATTGTTCGCAGATTCAAAATTTTCATGTTTTCAAAAAATGGCCGAGATTCCCAAAAAAGTTTATTTTTTAATTTTTTTGTTGACAAATTTAATATGTTTGCATTTCAAAAAATATTCAGTTCTATTTAAAAAATCATGTTTGAAATTTCGAATAATGTTTAAACCTGCCGCTGCCTATAGTTCTTATAGCCCGCGTTGCCCATTTAGATACTAAAGCTCATCAGCTACATTGGCTAGCGACATGCTTCCATTAGTCGGGGGTCTTCAGTTTGATTCCTCACACGTGCATGATTTTTTCTCGAATGTTGCACTATTTGCATCTTGTTGGGGTGGCCCAATCGCGGAGTCCTTGTGCGGCGCAGGCCGAACGGACGCAATGTGCGTCGTATAGGGTGTCGCATAGCAACATCCCAACTGTATTTTTTAGTGGAACAACATCCCAATTGTTGCGTAGTTGTAGTTGCATCGCTCACAACTACACCTCCCTAAAATTTCTCACGGTAATCAGAAATTTAGAGCAGGTCATCTGGTGAGACCGAATTATTATGGTGCAGATCGATTGATGAAATCCTATGCAAAAGACAATTTTCTCGGCCATAAAAAGAGAAGAGAAAAGAACTTGCGGGTAAATCTACCTACAGCTTGGCTAAAAGAAAAATCTTCTCATAAATTGATCGGCGTATAGGTGGCGACATACCACAAAAGCCCACAATGATGCTGCAACCGCTGAATCCTTCAAGGCGCTGAGGGTGGTTGCCACTAGGGCCAGGTTTCAACTGGGTTGTGGCCCGCAAGCTAGCTACAAATCTTTCCATGGGAGAAATGGATTTGAGCCTTGAAGAAAAATGCCTCCTTCTTTTAGTGAAAAAAAGATTTTCTCACAAAAAAGAGTAATAAGAGGATTTGCTCGCAAAAAATAGACCCAATAGCGACATGACAATTTTTATTTCTAGTTTTTGTAACATCCCGATTCTCGGAATGTTTAAGATTTTTTTTCAAAAATCGCGCGAGAAAATTTCGTTTGTTTTATTTGTTTTTTTAAAGGGAACTCCCCGGCCTCTGCATCAGAACGATGCATACGGCCACCTTTATAAAAAGCAAATAGGCTCAACAAGGTTTTAAAGTCTTGAAACAAGTAAAGAAAAGCTCACAGAGAGCCAATAAACAGGCCTAAAAAAGCCACAACTGGCTGGCAGAAGAAAGATAGAAAAACTAATTGCCTATCCTATTACATGACCGCCATCCAAACCGGTTGAAGATATCCCGTGCTACCATCTCTCACCGGATAGATCCAGTAACCAAACGCTCCCTGACCTCCGTCGGAGTGAGTAGCGACCACATACGGATCAACACAGTGGCCCTGAAGATAACCTGCAAAAAATGAATAGTTGATGTTCTGTTAAAGACTAAATCATTTCTGCAGTTCCAGACTGCCCACAATAAAGCACATACTCCTACGCAAATGTGGCTCGCTATTTCGGACTCTATCCCGTTAAGCCATGTTCCAAATAACAAGCTGACAGAACTCGGAGGAGTAATGTTAAAAGCTATGTGCACCGTCTGTCATAGAACCTCGGCTAACGGGCAATCCACAAAGAGGTGTTTGATAGTTTCATCCCGATCACAGAAGCTACACCTAGTAGGTCCTGTCCAATTACGCTTTGCCAGATTGTCCTTAGTTAAGATGACTTGTTTATGTACAAACCACATAAACACTTTAATTTTCAACGGAACCTTGACTTTCCAAACATATTTGGAACTAGGAATGGGGCTAGAATTGATAACATCAAGATACATTGATTTAATTGTAAACTCCCCAGTCCTAGTAAGCTTCCAGCGTAACTTATCAGGCTATTGAGACAGCTGAACCTCCATCAGTCTACTCACTAAATGGAGCCACGCTTCCCAACAATTGCCGACTAGCGTCCTTCTGAATTGAATATTAAGGGGGACAGACTAAAGTACTGTTGCAACGTAAGCATCGCGTCGTTGAACAATACTATAAAGAGACGGGTATTGAAGCGCAAGGGGTGTCTCTCCTAGCCAAGTATCCTCCCAAAATCGCGTGTTGGCGCCATTTTCGATAATAAACTTTGTCCTATTGAAAAAGGCTGCTTTAACTCTCATGAGCCCTTTCCAAAAAGGCGAGTCCATCGGCCTCGCTTTCACCTGGAACAATGTTTTGGACTGAAGATACTTACTACAGAGAATCTGCGCCCATGTGGCCTCAATCTCAACAGATAACTTATACAACCACTTGCTAAGAAGACATCTGTTCTTGACTTCAAGATTTTCAATACCAAGACCCCCTTGGTCTTTTGGTCGACAAATGATATCCCATTTGACGAGTCTGTATTTTCTTTTTAGCTCATCACTCTGCCAGAAGAAGCGGGATTGATAGAAGTCCAGCCTTTTCCTTACTCCAACTGGAACCTCGAAAAAAGACAAGAGAAACATATGCATACTCGTGAGAACCGAATTAATGAGAATTAATCGGCCTCCGTATGACATGAGCTTGCCCTTCCAGCAACTCAGTTTCTTCTCGATTCGATCATCGATGCACTTCCATTCTCTGTTTGTCAGCTTACGATGGTGAATTGGTATACCTAAATACGTAAAAGGTAGAGTCCCCAATTCGCACCCAAACAATTGCTTATAAGCCTCTTGTTCGCCATTGGCTCTTCCAAAACAGAACAATTCTCTTTTATGAAAGTTAATCTTTAACCCGGTCAATTGCTCAAATAAGCATAACACCAGCTTCATATTTCTCGCTTTCGCCAAGTCATGCTCCATAAAGATGATCGTATCATCGGCGTACTGTAGGATAGAGACACCTCCATCCACTAGGTGAGGCACTAAACCACCCACCTGACCAGCCTCCTTAGCCCTTCCTATTAGAATTGCCAACATATCCACTACAATGTTGAACAAAATGGGAGACATTGGGTCACCTTGTCTGAGGCCCTTATGTGTCTGGAAATAATGACCTATGTCGTCATTCACTTTAATTCCAACACTCCCTTTTTGTGTGAAAGATTCTACCTGGCATCGCCAGGCTTCATCGGAACCTTTCATGCGTAAGGCTTGTTGAAGGAAAGGCCATTTTACTTTATCGTACGCCTTCTCGAAATCCACCTTAAAAACTACTCCATCTAGTTTTTTCGAGTGGATTTCGTGGAGCGTTTCATGAAGGACCACAACCCCTTCTAGGATGTTTCTGTCCGACATGAAAGCAGTTTGGGAGTGCTGCACCACAGAATGCGCAATCTGCGTGAGCCTATTTGTCCCAACCTTGGTGAAAATTTTGAAACTAACATTAAGAAGACAGATCGGCCTGAACTGTTCAATCCTCACAGTCTCTGTTTTCTTAGGAAGCAGGGTTATCGTTCCAAAATTCAGGTGAAATAGCTGAAGCTGCCCAGAGAATAAATCATGGAACATCGGTAACAAATCCCCCTTAATAATATGCCAACACTTTTTATAGAACTCCACTAGAAATCCATCTGGCCCTAGAGCCTTATTATTTTTCATCTAAGAAATAGCTTCAAACACCTCCCTCTCCGAAAATGGGGCGGTCAAAATGTCATTCTCATCAGCAGCTAGTTGAGGAACATCCTCAATCCTAGACTCATCCAGGGATAAAGAATTATCCTCCGGCGGCCCAAACAACTGCTTATAGTATTCAGTCATGTAAAGTTTTAGGTTTTCCCTTCCTAGAATCGTCCCTTCGTCTTGTTCAAGCTGAAAGATTCTCTTCTTTCTATGCTTGCCATTAGCGATCATGTGAAAGAATTGAGTGTTTGCGTCCCCCTGGACGACTTTGCGGAACCTTAGCCCGTAGCGCCCACTTGAATTCCTCCTCATGGAGAAGCTCTTTCAATCCCATCTCCGCCTCAAGTTTTGCATTAAGCTCTGTGGCTTGAAGAATCGTGGACTCGGCTTTTAGATCCAGGGACTGAATAAGTGTAAGGAGCCTTTGCTTTTCAACCTTATAAATCCCACTAAGATGCTTAGCCCACCCACGCAAGAAACTTCTCAAGTGCCTTATCTTATTCTGCCAACGCTCAACCGCAGTCCTACCTCCTGCATCCTTAGCCCATTCCCTGTCTATCAGATCGAAAAAGCCTTCTCGTTCAAACCATGCCATTTCGAACGAAATGTAATTTTTGTTCCCCATGCGAGTGGCCTCACCAGAGTCCACGAGCAAAGGCGTGTGGTCAGAAATACCGCGTGAAAGCGCCTGGACCGTAACCAAAGCAAATTTCTGTTCCCATTCGACGCTCGCAAGGACTCGATCCAGCTTCTCAAATGTCGGATTTGGCAAAGTATTAGCCCGGGTATAATTTCTACCCGAAAGCTCTATCTCTCGCAGATCCAAGCTTTCAATTATGGTATTAAACATGAACGACCACCTGCCGTCGAAGTTATCGTTGTTATTTTCCTCTCTTCTTCTAATAATGTTGAAATCACCCCCAACCAGGATTGGAAGCTGCTCGGAACCGCAAATTCTAACAAGGTCTGCCAAAAACTCTGGTCTGAGTTCGGGCTGTGCGGCACCATAAACCGCTGCTACCTCTTGAGCACTGCGTTGGTTTTCCCCGAAGAGGAAGGGATGATGCAGCAAAGTAGCGTAAGTATTTCCCTCAGTTTTTGAGAACCAAGGTATTAATCCAGTAGGAGGCTACGCACGAGTCCCTCATACGTGCACAAAACAAATAAATCCTTGCAACCAACATGAATAGGGGTTGTCAATCCCTACACGGCCACTTACGAGAGTGGGATCTGATAGATATGATAAGATAATATTTTTGGTATTTTTGTGATAAAGATGCAAAGTAAAATAAAGGCAAAGTAAAAAGCAAAGGAAATAACTAAGTAGTAGGAGATTAATATGATGAAGATAGACCCGGGGGCCATAGGTTTCACTAGTGGCTTCTCTCGAGAGCATAAGTATTCTATGGTGGGTGAACAAATTACTGTTGAGCAATTGACAGAATTGAGCATAGTTATGAGAATATCTAGGTATGATCATGTATATAGGCATCACGTCCGAGACAAGTAGATCGACTCCTGCCTGCATCTACTACTATTACTCCACTCATCGACCGCTATCCAGCATGCATCTAGAGTATTAAGTTAAAAACAGAGTAACACCTTAAGCAAGATGACATGATGTAGAGGGATAAACTCATGCAATATGATGAAAACCCCATCTTGTTATCCTCGATGGCAACAATACAATACGTGCCTTGCTGCCCCTACTGTCACTGGGAAAGGGCACCGCAAGATTGAACCCAAAGCCAAAGCACTTCTCCCATTGCAAGAAAGATCAATCTAGTAGGCCAAACCAAACTGATAGTTCGAAGAGACTTGCAAAGATAACCAATCATACATAAACGAATTCGGAGAAGATTCAAATATTGTTCATAGATAGACTTGATCATAAACCCACAATTCATCGGTCTCAACAAACACACCGCAAAAATAAGATTACATCGAATAGTTCTCCACAAGAGAGGGGGAGAACATTGTGTTGAGATCCAAAAAGAGAGAAGAAGCCATCTAGCTACTAACTATGGACCCGTAGGTCTGAGGTAAACTACTCACACTACATCGAAGGGGCTATGGTGTTGATGTAGAAGCCCTCCGTGATCAATGCCCCCTCCAGCAAAGCTCCGGAACAGGCCCCAAGATGGGATCTCGTGGATACAGAAAGTTACGACGGTGGAATTAGGGTTTTGGCTCCGTATCTGATCGTTTGGGGGTACGTGGGTATATATAGGAGGAAGGAGTACATCGGTGGAGCAACAGGGGGCCCACGAGGGCGGAGGGCGCGCTGGGGGGGGGGGGTAGGCGCCCCCCTACCTCGTGGCCTCCTCTTTTGTGTCTTGACATAGGGTCCAAGTCTCCTGGGTCTTGTTCATTGAGAAAATCACGTTCCCGAAGGTTTCATTCCGTTTGGACTCCGTTTGGTATTCCTTTTCTTCGAAACCCTAAAACAGGCAAAAAAACAACAATTCTGGGTTGGGCCTCCGGTTAATAGGTTAGTCCCAAAAATAATATAAAAGTGGATAATAAAGACCAATAATGTCCAAAACAGTAGATAATATAGCATGGAGCAATCAAAAATTATAGATACGTTGGAGACGTATCAACCACCACTAGAGCCCAACTAAACCCATCGGCCTTCGACCTAACCCAGAACTTAACTGCAAAATCTCCCATCACTACACTTCAGACTTCCAATGAATCGCATCTAACTCCAAGTAAGATCCCACCCGATCTTCCTCTTGGAGGCAAGCAATGCCAATCAAAATCGACACCGCCCGATAAAGTACTAAGAAACCGGGGAGAGAAATTATCTCTACCAGTTTCCGAGAGTGTAATAAAATCCAACCTATGCTCGGTAGACGCGTATGCAAGAAACCTTCTCTTAGCCAAGTCTTTCAGACCTCTGCTATTCCAAAAGATTCCTTTCATATTTCATCATGAAATTTTTAGTAGTACGAATCCTAGCACTCCTACGCACCGCCGACGCAGGATATATCTTCCGCTTCCACTTGCGTTTAGGCTTGTTTTGATCCTCCACCTGGTCCTCACAAACGGGCTCCATGGACCTAACAATTGCATCATCAAAGGTATCATCCTCTACCTCTGACTCAGGACGGGGTGGTGCAAGATCCGCACAAAAATTATCGAGTACCCTAAGCCCCAACGCATCTATCTCAGAATCATTCATAGGCCTGACCGTAGCTAAGTTACAAATCATTTCTAAATCATGTTCCGCTTCCAAATCCAGAATATCATTTACGGAATTAGAGATCTCACTATCGTTTCTCCCTAGTGAAACTCCTAATTGACTTGCATTATTAATAACCTCATTATTAGAAAAATGCAGAATGGAATTAGAAGTGTTGACCGACATACAAGTAGTGGCCTCAATGTCACAAAGCTTGGCCGCCCTCATGGCGCACCGCTGCTGCATGCCATCAACCTCCGGGTGGTCCTGGAGATGACGGCTCATCCGTCGCCCCCTAGACACCGGATCCAGAATCCCTCCATAAGCAATGACCTCCTCCCAAGTATCGGTCGAAAGCAGAAGTGGAGAGTTCCACAACCCCGTCGTCGTCGCCCTCGAATGGAGGCCCGGGGACGCAGGTGCGCCTGAAGAAGGAAGCGAATGGGCCTCCTGCCCGTGCTCCCCTGCCACCCCGGCCCTCTGGCTGGTGGGAATCGCGGGCACCACCAGAGGCGCGGCCACCAGAGGCGCGGCCAGAGAAGGAAAAGGAGTCGAGCCCACCTGCCCCGGACTCCCTAACCTAGGCCTAGCCATCAGCATCGGCTCCGTCACCACGAGAGGAGAAGAGGGAGCCGAGGCCACCTGCCCCAGGCCCTCTTCCCTAGGCACAACCGTCCTCAATGGCTCCATCGCTGCCATAGGAGAAGAAGGAGCTGAAGCCACCTGGCCCGGCCCCCCTCCCCTAGACACAACCATCATCAACGGCTCCGTCACCACCATAGGAGGAGAAGGAGCCGAGGTCACCTGCCCCGGACTCCCTCCCCTAGTCATAACCGCCATCGTCGAATCCGTCACCTGAGGTGAGGCAACTATCAGAGAGGGATAAAGAGGGGCCACCTGCCCAAACTCCTCCCCCCTCCCTCGACTAAGGTCGTCACAGGAAGAATCACCTCCGAGCCCCCAAGCACGGGACTCACAACAGCATCAAAATCCAGTGTAGGCAGCGTGCGCTCCAACACATCATCGGACTCCACCCGATCGCTCCAGAGTCGGGGAGGAGCAGAAGCTAGCTCAAATGACCCAAATCTCAGGGTACTCATGGGCACCGAAGATGATGGTGCCGCCCCGTCCCCGGGCGTCTGAGGAACGGGCGCCGAACCGTTGGACACCTCTCGTCCAGCCTCATCCACTGGCGCCTCCTTAGTGCCCGCACTGTCATCTCCCTCGTGCATGTCAACATCAGGCACATTGATGGCCTCAGCGAAAAGATCGGCATCCTCAAACTCAATCTCAAGGTCAAAAATTTGGCCCCTATATGTCCACTTAACCACATCAGGCACAAACTCAATATCCAGAACACGATCACCAGCAATCGGGCCACTCCGTGAGCTCGGGTGAAGGCCATATCCACTCTCTCCATTTTCCCGACCAAGAATCCCAAGCTAGCCATGACTCGAGCATCCTGCATCGGCTTCGAGGGAGCCCCGGAGAAACGTAACCAGACCTGAGTAAGAGGCTTGCCACACGGCTCAACCCTCTTCCGCTCATGGAACTCCGGGATGCACTCTGTGCTAGGCACTCTGCATAACCCAAAGCTCAGAACCCTTTGCCAATCTTCAACAGAAGGAAAGTCCACCTTAAACATGTTGGCCTCGATACCGACAAGCTCCCACTGGAAGTCACCAGGAGCTAGCTCCTTGACCCTTTGCACAATCTGATTCTCAGAGACATCACCTTTGGTAACTTTCACAACCCCAGTGGTCATGCTCTGGGTCTCCTCTGGGATCTCCCTCGCACTAGGAGACTCAAAGAACATCAACTCAGCGCAATACAGTCCATAAATAGTAAGAGTCGGTATCTGATCACGAAAAATCAGGCATTCACCTGAAGCATGAGCTGGCTTGCCGCAGGTATCATAGAGCTCCGCCACACACTCAGCAATAAAGTGGCCCTTCTCGCCACAACGATAACAAAGCGTCTTCTCTTTCTTACGCGCCCACTTGGACGCTCTATCAGAGTCAGACCTGTCCGTAGCCTCGGTCGAGCCCGTCGCTACGGTCTCAGTCTCAGGTATCTTTATATTGGCCAGCGCCGTCACCACCTCCATCGCCTGGCCAGACAGTGCGGGCGTCTGTCCGGGGTCGCCCCTCCCCCCACGGAGGCCGTCGGCTCGACAACAACAGGCGGAGGAGGCTGACGGTTACGGAACCGACCCCCTCTACCACCACAATAGCCACGGTATCCACCTCGGGGCCGATGGTTAGGGCCGGACGCCCACTCAACAAAACCACCCGAAGGACCGTAAAAAGGTCTCTCAGCTGTACCATCGCTTTGCCAAGCAAATCCGCGGCCACCGCCCGTCGACGACGAGCCATGGTGCTGGCCATCACCATACGCATTATATCCATCGTCACCCCATTGTCCCCGGGGCGGTCCACTGTCACCTCCGGCACCCATGTTTTGAGGCGGTGGTGCCTGAGGCGGCGCAGCCCGAGGTTGAAGGTCGGGCGCCATAGCCTAGTTCCCTGGGGCCGACAGCCTCAATCCTTGGTCCGTACCGCCCCGGCCCGCAGTAGCAGCCATAGCCGAGCCTTGCATCGGTGGCCTAGGAGCGTAGGTTGCTCCGCCCCGACCCGCCGCTGGCTGCACTACCGGGGCCTACACCGACGGCCGAGTGCCCAGGTAGCCACTGCAGCGTCCCACAGAGCCATGCACTGCCCCTTCACCCACCGAAGGCCTAGGGCCGCCATAGCAGGGGCACCACGCCCGGCGCCCGCAGCCGGCGGCGGTGCAGCCCCGCCGCGACCAGCTCCACCCGAGGCGGTGGGTTTCTTGCCCGGCGGCGCAACAGCCCCACGGCCCGCCATGGCCATGAGGGGAAGGATTGCTTCGCTCGTCCAGAACCACACACGGGGAAACCCGGCTTCCCGCGCCGAGGAACCCCAGCTAGAGGCGACGGCGAACGAACAAGAGAAGGATCGATCGAAGACCTGCATGGGACGGCACAACGAAGAGGTATAGGGTCCAGTTTAGCCTGGGCCACATACCCATCTAACCCCGGCCCATCCACTCGCGGCCCCGACTCACTCAGAGCCAGCCCATCACGGCCCAAGAGGTGCGCTCGCACCGTCGAGATCCCGATCGCCTGTACTGCCAGCATGGATGCCGTGGCCATCGCCGCCGCCGGTCCAACGATTGCTCGGCGTGCATTTTTTCTCCTCTTAATAGTAATCCATGAATCCGGCCTACTCATATCGAAAAGCGTAAGATTTGGAAGACTTACCTTAGGGAGGGGACCCTTCCATGGTCTGGTCGCCGTCGCCGCCGTTCTCCGATAAACTACACGACGGATCATCTCTTTCTTCTCTCTCGCGTGAAGTCCAATTCTTGCCGGATCATCAGGAGGCAACACACTGTCGATCGTCGTTGCCACTTCATCTTCATCATAACCTGAATAAAAAAACTCATAGATGAGATCTGACGGTGTCGGTGACGGTGAAGAAGCTGCCGGGATCCCATCCCCATCGCCTTCCGCTTCGTCCTCGTCGGAATCGGCTAGGGCCCAAAACCGGCCGCCGACACGCCGTTGATCACCGGAGGGAAGGGGCGGCATAGCCGCGGTCACTGGCGGAGGCCCCCGGTGGGCAAGATATGGCAGCCGCCATACCTTGATTCTAGGCATAAACAAATGTATACATACGCATGTATTGTCGATTGTCTCGTTCCCTCATTCTAGTGCAGCGAGAAAAAGGCCGCTGGCACACAGGCACGCCACACACACGAGTTGGGCCGGCAAACACAAGAACGTACGAGTTGGGCCTGCTGGCACAAACAGGAAGCGGTCGAGCTCGTTGATTCCATTGAGCGCCAACCCACACGCACGCGCAAGTGACGAACCCTAGCGCAGCGATGGTGGCTGGTCAGGTCGTGATCCGGGCGGGCAACTGGCGACGGGATAGCCTACGACACCGACGTGCTCGGGGCTTAAACGGCGGCGGCAGCAAGCTCCAGTGATGACAGCAAGGTTGCATTTGATGGGCTACGTCCTAAAAATGCCAAAATGACTTCCGGGACACTCAAGACCAGGAGAGGATTCCATGGAAAAGTGAAGCGAGGCTTCGACTCGCTGGTCATTGGATCGTTGTGGGCCATTTGGAAGCAAAGAAACGCGCACGTCTTCAATCGGCCGGAGCAGGTGGTGGGCCCGAGAGAGCTCGCAATGGCGATTCTCGGCGACATTCGGGATTGGTCGAGCGCTAGGTTTGGTGTGGGTGGCCTAGATAGATTCGTGAGGAGTTAGCTTTTGGTTTTTTCGGTGTGGGTGTGCTGGCGACTAATGTTCGCATTGTTCGTCGGTCTCTTGTATATACTTTGCTTTCTTCTATAAAAATATGGTACGCCATTGGCGTACTCTCGAAAAAAAAACTTCCGGGACAATTCAAAAAGACCTTGTCATGGCTGATCTTTTTTTCGTGTGGACACCTTCTATGCTGCTATAGATTCCATCACCACAGAGTTTGATCATCGTTTTGATGAGGTATCTTCAGACCTGGTCCAGATCTTCTCTTGTCTTGACCTAAGAAACTCCTTTTCTAGGTTCAACCTGAATAAGCTTGCTAGGCTCACAGAGATTTATCATGATGATTTCTCTAATTATGAGCGTGAACATATAGAAGATAACCTTGATCTATTCATTATCGATACGAGAAGAATTGAAGACTTCAGATATTGTCATGATATTGCAAACCTAGCTAAAATGATGGTCGAACTTCAAAGGCATGTCATGTTTCCTACTGTGTATCGCCTCATGGAGTTGGCATTGCTACTACCGGTAGCGACGACAACAATCGAAAGGGCCTTCTCATCAATGAAAATCATCAAGATTGAGTTGCGCAGCAATATGACAGATGGTTGGCTTAATGACTTGACGATTTGTTATATTGAGCGAGAGATCTTCAAAAGTATTGATCTTAGTAAAATCGAGGAAGATTTTTAGAATGAGGGTAGGGCATTGCCATTGCCTAGGTCTTCTAGGCGGCATTGAAAGCTTCATTATTGGTACGTTTAAGGTTGTTTTCCTATTGAAACATGACTACATTTTCATTGTATTTGGTTTTTTGTTTGTAATGTGTGTTGAATCTTTTGATTTGCATAAAAAAAATATTCTTAAGACTTCGCCACACCTTAAAAAAATTTCGTCCTCCGCCTCTGGCCGCGGTCGCGCCCACGGTCGCCCGCCCAGTCACCCCCGCAGTCGTCCGCATGCCACTCACCCTACCTTAGTCACCCTCCTCTGTTCCTACATCGCCCCGGTGCCGTACGGGAGCCACTTGCTGCAGCCTTCCTCCGTGCGTCCTACCCAGCCATCACATGTGAGATCCATCCCTCTTCTTCTTGGTTTATTTGTGATCTCCTTTCCATTTGTTTCTGGAGTGCAGGTGATTGATTGGGCGAATAAACTGCACACAGGTCGATCTCTTTGCTTCGTTTGCTCTTGGCTGGGTGCAGATGAATCTAGTCACGGTGGTTCAGAGTGGATCGACAATGGAGAGACGGTCAGGGGAGGAGGGGATTAAATGTTTAGGAAGCAACTGGAGAAGGAAGAGTCAAATATAAATTGATTGGGAGAGAAAAGAACCGGAGTTAAAGATTGGGACATGGCTGGCCCTCGGTATGGTTTGTGCGCTGGTAAATAGAGAAGTAACAGAAGGGACAATTGTGGCCATACGTATATGAAAGATTGGAATAGATTCTTTTTCAAAAAAAAGATTGGAATAGATTTTGTTTTTTCTTTCAGTGAAAATATTTGGTGGGGCCTGAGGAGGTGGGCTGCATGGGCCACATGAGGTATGACGTGGCTGTTGCTGATGTGTCTATGTTGCATGTTGAGATAAATCAAGTAGTGGGGATGAACTTCTTAACTACTCCTAAATATAAGTCTTTTTAGAGATTTCAACAAATGACTACATAAAAAGCAAAATGAGCGAATCTACACTCTAAAATATGTGTACATGCATCCATATGTTGTAGTTCATTTGAAATGTTAAAAAGACTTATATTTAGGAACGGAGGGAGTATATATGATATGTATGTGCGCCTCCGCCTTCCCTTTCAGTCCTGTCACTTCTCCTCCCTTTTCCTTTCCTCCTTCCCCAAGAACTCTCGGTGAACTTTTGAAGAACCATGGACGCCGGTGCTCGATCCTGATGATTTGGACCATCCCCATCTGTTATGTTGTGCCAGGAACTTCTCCTCCATGCCACAACTCCATTCAGGGAAGAAAGGGTTCATTCCGTCGATCACACACGAACAATTTTACATGTTCGTTGACACTGTTCGCCGAGTTCACCGCACCGTTCCATCAAACTCGGTGAGCCTCTACCCAATTCCACTTGCACGCCTTCTCAACGTCACTTGTAGTATCTCCTAAACATCATGATTCAACCTATCTATGTCATTGTCCGCGTGTGTCCAAAACCGAGATCGATTGGTGGCAACTACATATCTTTTTATTTTCTGTTCGTCGGATGGTCTTGAGGTCAACATATGAAATGATAGTTTTGGTCATAGGAATGCAATGGTATGTTTAGTTTGTCGTTGTAATAGGTGTGCTGTGGGGTGGATTTAATCATAGTCGTTTTGGGTAAAATTCAAGTGGGTTTCTTGTTCAGTTAACTTTTACGTTAATATGTTATTTATCACATGTTCATGACATGTCTAGAAGTTACTCCTAAATATTTCATAATGTTAGGAGTGCATGCTAATCATCTCATATATTTTTACATAGAGTTTCATGTGATTTATTAGATGTATTTGTAGGATTATTTAAATTGTCAAATATAATTTGATCTTGATGGTATTTTTCTTTGGTGCACGCGTAGTCCTATGATATGTCTCTGTACAAGTCTTTGCAAATTCTTACCATGTGTAGGAGTTGATTGGTGTACCGAATTATTATTGTTCATACATATTTGTCGGGTGTTATTATTTTAATTAGATTTGGATCATTTTTATTGTAATTTATTTATTATTATTTTGGTAATGTTCGAAACTTATTGTATGCATGCATACAATTTTTGGTGAATGTTCGCCATGCTTATAATTCTTTAGAATTTTCTAGGTGTTGCTTTATTCATATATCTAGTCTGAATACTTCATGTTTTATTTAGTTTAGTTTATTCTCTAGCATGAAGATACCTTAGGTATATTTTATATATTGACTGCATCCTTGTTGCATGTGTACTAGTCGTTTTGAAGTCATATCATGCGATACTCTAGGTGATGTTTATTTAAATTATTTGTGTTACCTAGTTTTATTACTAGTGGTTATGAATTGGTATGTTATCGACCATTGTCATATTACTTGTTGTAGGTCTATTGTTTTGCATTTATATTATGTGTTATCATGCATGGAGATCATTACTTTTGTAGAGTGTGAGGATTGCGTTTTACAGTGTAGCATTTCTCATTTCTTAGATGTTTGTTATCCAAGATTACATGGTTGGTTGCTTTATGTCACATTTTATTTGTATTGCTACATATAGTTTATGCATGTGATTTAGTTTATTACATCTTGTTCATTATCCTAGGTGTTTTATTTACCTAGGATGGTAGCTATGCCTGCTTAGTTGGTTGTCATATCTTGTTAGCACTTTCCCCAGTCATGCATGTTCTACTATATGTTCCACATGTGTTATAAGATAGATACTTTGTACTTTATGATCACACATATGGTTAGACTTCACTTGCTAGAGGTACATGTTAGTAGTTTATGATTTCATACATTTTAATTAAGAAGGATCTGTAACGCCCCGAGACCGATGTGCCAGGTGTCCTCCAGTTATTCGCTGTTGTTGCTTTGTCATTGCTTGTGTGTCATGCATTGCATATCATGTCATCATGTGCATTGCATTTCATACATGTTTGTCTCATGCATCCGAGCATTTTCTCCGTTGTCCATTTTGCAATCCGGCGCTCCTATGTCATCCGGTGTCCTTTTCTACCTTCTTTTCATGTGTGGGGATTAAACATTTCCGGATTGGACCGATACTTGCCAAGCGGCCTTGGTTTACTACCGGTAGACCGCCTGTCAAGCTTCGTACCATTTGGACTTCGTTTGATGCTCCAACGGTTAACCGAGGGACCGAGAAGGCCTCGTGTGTGTTGCAGCCCAACACCCTTCCAATTTGGCCCAAAACCCACCTAAACCCTCTCCATCATATAGAGTGTTCGATCACGATCGCGTGACCGAAAACCGCACCTCATTTGGACTCTCCTAGCTCCCTCTATGCCTATAAATAGCCCCTCCTCCGAAATTTCGGATCTCTTCCCCCGAAACCCTAATTTTTCCTCTCTCCTCGCGCCGCCGGATGAAATCCGGATGGCCGGACACGCCCGACCTGCGCAGCGCCGCCGCCCGCAGCCATTCAGGGCGCGCCATGTGGCACCCCGGCGACCGCCGCCGCCGCAGCCCGCCAGGCCCATCGCGGGCCCGCGCGAGCCTACAGCCGCCGCCGCCTACCTCCCGCGCCTGGGAGCGCCCGAGCTCCAGCGCCTCCTTCTTGCCGTTCGGCGCCGCCATGGGCAGTTCGCCGCGCCACCGCGCCATCTCACCGGCGCCCGCACCTCGCCGCTACCCATCGCCTCGCCGCGCTCGCCGTCCGACCCCGTTCCTCGGCGTCCGCGCCCGGATCTGGTGAGATCCGGCCGGATCTGCCCCGGATCTGCCTCGCTGGCGCCGCCCCTGCCGTCTCCGGCGACCTTCGCCGACGAGCCGGCCATCCTCGGGAACTGCCCCGTTGACCATTGTTCACCCGAGGTCGTTTTCTTCTAAGTCCCCGAGATTTCCATGTTTCAAATGCCCATGTTCATCATGTCGTAACTTTGCATCCCTAGATCCGTTTTAGGCGTGTAGCATATCAAAATGTTTGTCTCAAAGAGCACATCATTTCATCTCATTGCATCATTTTCATTTAGGCTCATCTTGATGCCCGAAATTCTATTTGAAGAGAGCTATTTGAGTTAATTGTCAGATCTGCTGCACCAAATAGCTATTTGTCATTTTTGCCATGATTATTGTGTGCATGATATGCTCCTGAGCTCTACATGAGTTTTGTTACATGCTTTGCCATCTTTCCAGAGGTGCTATCGATGTATTTTTGTGATATGTGTGGTGACTAGCACAAGCTTGCAAAGTGGAGCATTCGTTAATGCTGATTTCAGGGACTTAGCAATTCCACTAAGTCCTTGGACTGTTTTTATCAATATGCCATATGTTCATGTTGTTTCCTAGTGATCCGTGCCTCTTTTGAGGATGATCAGTAATGATATTTTGTTAATCTTGTAGTGATCTATCCATCCATATCTTTGTTTGCAATTATGGAGCACCCTAGCTTGAGTCATTCGAGCTCTACTTTTGCTATTTCGTGAATCTGGGTAGATTGTCTACTTGTTAGCGATTTTGCCGAGGATGTTGTAGTTGATCTGTGCATGCTATGTTATTGTTCTTGCCATGTTTAGCTTGTATAATGTGTATTCTTAATGGGTGTATGCTTAGATTGTCATGCCTTGCTCTTTAGTGAGTGCATCGAGCTCGTAAATATGCCTACTTGATATCTGATTTGCATGCTCCAGTTTTTCACTAAGTCTGTGATCTGATTATGTTTTTGCCATGTTCACATGCTTGCAATTATATTTTCTGGTCCCTTTTGGCTCAAGGTCACTAAGGGACTTTTGTTAAGCTCTTTGAGTAGCTCCATTTCATGCCTTGCTTTGCCATTTTAAGTTCTTGTAGCATCTAGTTTTCTTGCTCCTAAGTGTGCTACCTGATCTGAAATTCCAGGCTTGTGTTAATTTCACTAAGTCTGAAACCTATTTATCAATTGCACTTTTGCCATTCTTGTTTGAATCTGTTAATGGATGAATTGGCCGTAGCTCAGTGTTCATCTTTTGTCAAGCATTATGAGTGGATCCCTGCCATGTATTTTGTTGCCATGTTTGAGTGTTGTAGCATGTTTGTCTTGTTGCTTTTAGAAGGCTACTTGCTGTTTATCGCAGACCGGTGCCATATTTGTTTTGCTTGCCATTTCCAAACCGTGCATCCAATTTCGGTGATCTTTATATCGATTTCAACTGAAATCACCTCATCTTTCCAGTGGCACTTTTGGATTTCCAAGTTGAGGCCAGGTTCATTCATTCCCTTGCAAATCATGCATATGCATCGCATACCGCATCCCGCATATCATACCATGTTCATGTGTTGGTTGTTTACTATGTTGTGTGCTTCTTTCCGGTGTTTGCTTATTCGGGTTGGTTCCGGTAACGTCGCGTTTGTGAGGACCCGTTCGTCTACGTCCGTTTGTCTTCTTCATGGACTCGTTCTTCTTCCTTGCGGGATTTCAGGCAAGATGACCATACCCTCGAAATCACTTCTATCTTTGCTTGCTAGTTGCTCGCTCTTTTGCTATGTCTATGCTGCGATACCTACCACTTGCTTATCATGCCTCCCATATTGTTGAACCAAACCTCTAACCCACCTTGTCCTAGCAAACCGTTGTTTGGCTATGTTACCGCTTTGCTCAGCCCCTCTTATAGCGTTGTTAGTTGCAGGTGAAGATTGAAGTTTGTTCCTTGTTGGAACATGGAGATGTTGTTCCTTGTTGGAACATGTTTACTTGTTGGGATATCACAATATCTCTTATTTAACTAATGCATCTATATACTTGGTAAAGGGTGGAAGGCTCGGCCTTATGCCTGGTGTTTTGTTCCACTCTTGCCGCCCTAGTTTCCGTCATATCGGTGTTATGTTCCCGGATTTTGTGTTCCTCATGCGGTTGGGCTATAATGGGAACCCCTTGACAGTTCACCTTGAATAAAACTCCTCCAGAAATGCCCAACCTTGGTTTTACCATTTGCCACCTAGCCTTTTCTTTCCCTTGGGTTCTGCAGACTCAAGGGTCATCATTATTTTAACCCCCCTGGGCCAGTGCTCCTCTGAGTGTTGGTCCAACCTGTCAGCCGCCGGTGGCCACCAGGGGCAACTCTGGGCTGGCCTACCGGAAGTTTGGACAATCTGAGTGTGCCCTGAGAACGAGATATGTGCAGCTCCTATCGGGATTTGTCAGCACATTCGGGCGGTGTTGCTGGACTTGTTTTACCATTGTCGAGGATGTCTTGTAACCTGGATGCCGAGTCTGATCGGATTGTCTGGGGAGAAGGAATATCCTTCGTTGATCGTGAGAGCTTGTGATGGGCTAAGTTGGGACACCCCTGCAGGGATTTGAACTTTCGAAAGCCGTGCCCGCGGTTATGGGCAGATGGGAATTTTTTAATGTCCGGTTGTAGAAAACTTGAAGCTGACCTTAATTAAAATACATCAACCATGTGTGTTACCGTGATGGTCTCTTTCCGGCGGAGTCCGGGAAGTGAACACGGTGTTGGAGTAATGTTTGACGTAGGTTGTTCTAGGATCACTTCTTGATCATAGTTTCACGATCGTGCTTTGCCTTCTCTTCTCGCTCTCATTTGCGTATGTTTAGCAACCATATATGCTAGTCGCTTGCTACAGCTCCACCTCATACCTTTACCTTACCTATAAGTTTAAATAGTCTTGATCGCGAGGGTGTGAGATTGCTGAGTCCCCGTGACTCACAGATACTTCCAAAACCAGTTTGCAGGTGCCGATGTTACCGTGCAGACGACGCAACCAAGCTCACAGAGGAGCTCGATGAAGATTTTGTCCTTTGTGTTGTTTCGTTCTAGTTGATCAGTAGTGGAGCCCAGTTGGGGTCGATCGGGGACCTTGTCGCATTTGGGGTTTTTCTTTTATTTTGGTTCCGTAGTCGGACCTTGATTATATCTGATTGATGTAATGTTTTAATTCATGTATTGTGTGAAGTGGTGATTGTAAGCCAACTATGTATCTTTTCCCTTATTGTATTACATGTCTTGTTTGCGAAGATTACCTCACTTGCGACATTACTTTCAATGCGGTTATGCCTCTAAGTTGTGCTTTGATACGTGGGAGATATAGCCGCATCGAGGGCGTTACAGGATCCTTACTTAGTTGACCAATACCATGCTACAGTGATTTGATTGTATAACTAGGTTGTATATCATGTCTATAACAATTCATGTATTAGATCATGCCTACTGATGTTTCTTATGTCTTTGCTACTATGGATTGTAACAAATAGAAGTGCATGTCATTTTATTACTCATGCTAGTATAGTACATTGCTTGATGTCATGATCTGGTTTTCTAACTTTCCTAAATTCTTAGTATGGTATGTCCTTATGCTTCTATGACATAACAGGTATGTAAGCTTGTGTGCTCTTACCATTGTTGATATTCATGTTAGTTGATATCAACTAAGTTATCTCATTGTTGTGAGTTTTGTTCTATTGGTAGTGTGTGATGATCATCTCCATACTTAGTGCCATATCTAGTATATCTAGTTGTTGCATTGTTGTATGCCTAGCGATCATTCATGCAAGTTATCTTTCATGTCTTATTATGTTCCATGTGCTACGGTTGAGTACTTATAGTTCCTTGCGTTCTTTAAAATATGATTGCCTTTGTTTCATGTTAGTACTATGCGTGTTTGACACATGTCACCATAGTTCATCACATGCATAGTATAGTTTACCGTTCATGTTAGTTGAGTTGTATCTTCCTCATATGCTTAGTGTGCATAGTTTGATCTGTTATGTAAGGATGAAGTAGTAATCTTATTGCTAGTGGTTACTTGAGTATTAGTTGTTCTTTAGTAGTAAGACCATACCCTCGTTGCTATGCATCTCCATGGATAGATCATTGCATGTGCGTAGAATTTTTTTGTGTTCCATGCAACATTTCCCAACAGTGGCATCATGAGCCAGGTCTATGCGTAGATGATATGCACGAGTAGAACACAAAGAGTTGTGGGTGGTGATAGTCATACTTCTTACCACCATCGTCTTATTTTGATTCGGCGGTATTGTGGGATGAAGCGGCCCGGACCAACCTTACATGTCCACGCACATGAGACCGGTTCCATCGATAGACATGCAACTAATTTTGCATAAAGGTGGCTGGAGGGTGTCTGTTTCTCCTACTTAAGTTGAATCAAATTTGATTGCGGCCGGTCCTTGAAGAAGGTTAAAACAGCAAACTTGATGAAACACCGTTGTGGTTTTATGCGTAGGTAAGAGCAATTCTTGCTAGAAGCCCGTAGCAGCCATGTAAAACATGCAACAACAAAGTAGAGGACGTCTAACTTGTTTTTGCAGGGCATGTTGTGATGTGATATGGTCAAGACATGATGTGATAAACGTTATTGTATGAGATGATCATGTTTTGTAAGATATTTGACAACTGACATGAGCCTTATGGTTGTCTCCTTATTGTATGAAATGCAAACACCATGTAATTGCTTTACTTTATCACTATGCGTTAGCGATAGTTGTAGAAGCAATAGTTGGCAAGACAACCACGACGCTACAATGGATATCAAGGTGTCAAGCCGGTGATGATGAAGATCATGACAATGCTTTGGAGATGGATATCAAAAGCACAAGATGATGATGGCCATATCATGTCACATATTTTTGATTACATTTGATGTTTATCTTTTTATGCATCTTATTTTGCTTAGTACGGTGGTAGCATTATAAGATGATCCCTTCACTAAATTTCAAGGTAAAATTGTTCTCCCTGAGTATGCACTGTTGCTACAGTTCATCGTGTTGAGACACCACGTGATGACCGGGTGTGATAGACTCTACGTTCACATAGAACGGGTGCAAGACATTTTTGCACATGCGGAATATTTGGGTTAAACTTGAAGAACCTAGCATGTACAAACATGACCTCGGAACACTAGATACCGAAAGGTCGAACGTGAATCATATAGTAGATATGATCAACATAGAGATGTTCACCATTAATGACTACCCCATTTCACGTGATGATCAGACATAGGTTAGTTGATTTGGATCACGTATCACTTAGATGACTTGATGGATGTCTATTTAAGTGGGAGTTCTTTAGATAATTTGATTAACTAAACTTAATTTATCAAGAACTTAGTCTTGATAGTTTTGCATATCTATGTTGTAGATCAATAGCTCGCGATATAGCTCCTATATTTTTTGATATATTCCTAGAGAAAACTAAGTTGAAAGATGATAGTAGCAATGATGTGGACTGGGTCCGTGATCTGAGGATTATCCTCATTGCTGCACAGAAAAATTATGTCCTTGATGCACCGCTAGGTGACAAACCTGTTGTAGGAGCAGATGCAGACGTTATGAACATTTTGCAAGCTCGATATGATGACTACTTGATACTTTAGTACACCGTGCTTTACGGCTTAGAACCGGGACTTCAAAAATGTTTTGAACGCCATGGAGCATATGAGATGTTCCAGGAGCTAAAAATTGGTATTTCAGATTCATGCCCATGTCAAGAGGTATGAGACCTCTGACAAGTACTTTGCCTACAAGATGGAGGAGAATAGCTCAACCAGTGAGCATATGCTCAGAATGTCTGGATACTATAATCGCTTGAATTAAGTGGGAGTTAATCTTCCAGATAAGATAGTGATGGACAAAGTTCTCTAGTCACCATCACCAAGTTACTAGAACTTCGTGATGAACTATAATATGCATGGGATGATGAAAATGATTCCCGAGCTCTTCATGATTCTGAAATTGGCAATGGTAGAAATCAAGAAAGATCATCAAGTGTTGATGGTTAACAAGACCACTAGTTTCAAGAAAAGAGCAAGGGAAAGAAAGGGAACTTCAAGAAGAATGACAAGCAAGTTGCCACTCCTGGGAAGAAGCCCAAAGCTGGACTCAGCCTTGAAACTGAGTGCTTCTACTGCAAAGGGACTGGTCACTAGAAGCGGAACTACCCCAAATACTTGGTAGATAAGAAGGATGGAAAAGTGAACAAAGGTATATTTGATATACATGTTATTGATGTGTATTTTACTAGTATTCGTAGTAACCCCTAGGTATTTGATATCGGTTCAGTTGCTAAGATTAGTAATTCAAAATAGGAGTTGTAGAGCAAGGTGACGATGTGTGTTGGAAATGATTCCAAGGTTGAACCTAAATAAATGTTATTTGGTGTTTGCGTTGAGCATGAATATGATTAGATCATGTTTATTGCAATACGGTTATTCATTTAAGTCAGAGAATAATTGTTGTTCTGTTTACATGAATAAAACCTTCTATGGTCATACACCCAATGTGAATGGTTTATTGAATCTTGACCGTAGTGATACACATATTCATAATATTGATGCCAAAAGATGCAAATTTGATAATGATGGTGCAACATACTTGTGGCACTACCGTTTAGGTCATATTGGTGTAAAGCGCATGAAGAAACTCCATGCAAATGGACTTTTGGAATCACTTGATTATGAATCATTTGATACTTGCGAACCATGCCTCATGGGAAAGATGATTAAAACTCTGTTCTCCAGAACAATGGAGCAAGCTAATGACTTACTAGAAATAATACAAAGCGATGTATGCGGTCCGATGAGTGTTGAAGAACGCGACGGTATCGTTATTTTCTGACCTTCACAGATGATTTGAGTAAGTATGGGTATATCTACTTGATGAAACACAAGTCTGAAACATTTGAAAAGTTCAAAGAATTTCAGAGTGAAGTGGAGAATCATCGTAACAAGAAAATAAAGTTTCTACAATCTGATCCTGGAGGCAAATATTTGAGTTACGAGCTTGGCCTTCATTCAAAACAATGTGGAATTGTTTCACAACTCACGCCACTTGGAACACCACAACATAATGGTGTGTTCGAACATCGTAACCGCACTTTATTAGATATGGTGCGATCTATAATGTCTCTTACCGATTTACCACTATCATTTTGGGTTATGCATTAGAGACAGCCGCATTCACGTTAAATAGGGAACCATCTAAATCTGTTGAGACGACACCGTATGAACTATGGTTTGGCAAGAAACCTAAGCTGCCATTTCTTAAAGTTTGGGGTTGCGACACTTATGTCAAAAGGCTTTAGCCTGATAAGCTCGAACCAAAATCGAAGAAGTGCGTCTTCATAGGATACCCTAAGGAAACAATTGGGTACACCTTCTACCACAGATCCGAAGGCAAGATCTTTGTCGCTAAGAATGGAAAATTTCTAGAGAAGGAGTTTCTCTCGAAAGAAGTGAGTGGAAGGAAAGTAGAACTTGATGAGGTAATTGTACCTTCTCTCAATTTGGAAAGTAGCACATCAAGAGAAATCTGTTTCTGTGATGCCTACACCAACTAGAGAGGAAGCTAATAATGATGATCATGAAACTTCAGATCAAGTTGCTACTAGACCTCGTAGGTCGAACAGAGCACGTCCCGCACCAAAGTGGTATGGTAATCCTATCCCGGAGGTCATGTTATTAGACCATGGCGAACCACGAACTATGAAGAAGCTATGATGAGCCCATATTCCGATAGATGGCTTGAGGCCATGAAATCTGAGATAGGATCCATGTATGAGAACAAAGTGTGGACTTTGATGGACTTGCCCGATGATCGGCGAGCCATTGAGAATAAATGAATCTTCAAGAAGAAGACATAAGCTGATGGTAATGTCACCATCTACAAAGCTCGACTTCTCGCGAAAGGTTTTCGACGAGTTCAAGGGGTTGACTACGATGAGATCTTCTCACCCGTAGCGATGCTTAAGTCAGTCTGAATCATGTTAGCAATTGCCGCATTTTATAATTATGAAATTTGGCAAATGGACGTCAAAACTGCATTCCTTAATGGATTTCTTAAAGAAGAGTTTTATATGATCCAACCAGAAGGTTTTGTCAATCCTAAAGGTGCTAACAAAGTGTGCAAGCTCCAACGATCCATCTATGGACTGGTACAAGCATCTCGGAGTTGGAATATATGCTTTGATGAGGTGATCAAAGCATATGGTTTTATTCAGACTTTCAGTGAAGCATGTATATTTACAAGAAAGTGAGTGGGAGCTCTGTAGCATTTTTTATATTATATATTGATGAAATATTTTTGATTGGAAATGATATAGAATTTCTGAAAAGCATAAAAGGATATTTGAATAAGAATTTTTCAATGAAAGACCTCGGTGAAGCTACTTACATATTAGGCATCAAGATCTATAGAGATATATCAAGACGCTTGATAAGATTTTCAATGAGTACATACCTTGACAAGGTTTAGAAGGAGTTCAAAATTTATTAGTTAAAGAAAGAAGTTCTATCCTGTATTGCAAGGTGTGAATTTTAGTAAGACTCAAAGCCCACCACGGCAGAAGATAGAGAGAGAATGAAAGTCATTCCCTATGCCTTAGCCATAGGTTCTATAAAGCATGCCATACTGTGTACCAAACCTACTATGTGCCTTGCCATGAGGTTGGCAAGGGGGTACAATGGTGATCCAGGAGTAGATCACTGGACAGCGGTTAAAATTATCCTTAGGTACCTTAAAGAGGACTAAGGAAATGTTTCTCGGTTATGGAGGTAACAAAGAGTTCATCGTAAAGGGTTACATCGACGCAAGCTTTTACACCAATCCAGATGACTCTAAGTCTCAATATGGATACATATTGAAAGTGAGAGCAATGAGCTAGATTAGCTCCATGCAGAGCAATAAAGACATAGAAATTTGCAAAATACATACGGATCTGAATATGACAGACCTGTTGACTAAACCTCTCTCACAACCAAAACATGATCACACCTTAGTACTCTTTGGGTGTTAATCACATGGCGATGTGAACTAGATTATTGACTCTAGTAAACTCTTTGGGTGTTGGTCACATGGCGATGTGAACTATGGGTGCTAATCGCATGGCGATGTGTACTAGATTATTGACTCTAGTGCAAGTGGGAGACTGAAGGAAATATGCCCTAGAGGCAATAATGAAGTTGTTATTTTACATTTCCTTATTCATGATAAATGTTTATTATTCATGCTAGAATTGTATTGATCACGAACCTAAATACATGTGTGAATACATAAACAAATACGGTGTCCCTAGTAAGCCTATACTAGACTAGCTCATTGACCAAAGATGGTTAAGGTTTCCTAACCATAGACATGTGTTGTCATTTGATAACGGGATCACATCATTAGTAGAATGATGTAATGGAGAAGACCCATCTGTTAGCTTAGCATATCGATCGTTCAATTTATTGCTATTGCTTTCTTCATGTCAAATACATATTCCTTCGACCGTGAGATTATGCAACTCCCGAATACCATAGAAATGCCTTATGTGCTATCAAATGTCACAACATAACTGGGTGATCATAAATATGCTCTACAGGTATCTCCGAAGGTGTTTGTTGGGTTGGCATAGATCGAGATTAGGATTTGTCACTCCTAGTATCGGAGAGGTATCTCTGGGCCCTCTCGGTAATACACATCATAAGCTTGCAAGCAAACAACTAAGGAGTTAGTCATGAGGTGATTTATTACGGAACGAGTAGAGAGACTTGCCAGTAACGAGATTGAACTAGGTATAAAGATACCAACGATCTAATCTCGGGCAAGTAACATACGTACGGACAAAGGGAATTACGTATGTTGTCATAACGGTTCTACCGATAAAGATCTTCGTAGAATATGTAGGAGCCAATATGGGCATCCAGGTTCCTCTATTGGTTATTGACCGGAGAGGTCTCTTAGTCATGTATACATAGTTTGCGAACCCGTAGGGTCCGCACGCTTAACATTTGATGACGATATAGTATTATATGAGTTATGTGATTTGGTGACCGAATTTTGTTCGGAGTCCCGGATGAGATTAAGGACATGACGAGGAGTCTCAAAATGGTTGAGAGGTAAAGATTGATATATAGGATGATAGTATTTGGACACCGGAAGTGTTTCGGGGGGTACCGTGTACTTACCGGGTCATCGAAAGGGGTTCCGGGCACCCCCATCAATAGATATGGTCCTTATGGGCCAAGAAGAGAAATACACCAGCCACAAGGGGCTGGTGCACCCCCCATATGGTCCGACCAAGGTGGAGAAGGAAAGGGGAAGGAGGAAAGGAAAGAAAGGGAATAGGATTCCCCCTTCCTTTCCCCTCCCCCTCTTTCCTCCCCCCTCCGATAAATAAGGCAGGGGGCGCACCACTTGGGAGGACCCCAAGTAGGATTCAACCTACTTGGGAC
>NC_041380.1:335372935-335407677 GCF_002162155.2 Triticum dicoccoides | reverse complement strand
CGCCCTAGCACACCCCAGACAATTGCCTAGTCGTGTGCGGCGCCCCCTCCACCGTTTATACCCCCGGTCATATTTTCATAGTGCTTAGGTGAAGCCCTGCGAGTATCACTTCACCATCACCATCACCACGCCATCGTGCTGACGGAACTCATCTACTACCTCGACATCTTGCTGGATCAAGAAGGCGAGGGACGTCACCGAGCTGAACATGTGCAGAACTCGGAGGTTTCATACGTTCGGTACTTGATCGGTGGTTCACGAAGAAAGTTTGACTATATCAACCACGTTATGAAACGCTTCCACTTATGGTCTATGAGGGTACGTAGACACCCCCCCTCATTGCAATGCATCTCCATGGATAGATCATTGCGTGTGCGTAGATTTTTTTGTTTTCCATGCAATGTTTCCCAACGTTTTCTACTCATATGCCTTCTATGATGTGTGTCTCATTATTTAATTGTTTAATGGCTTTGGCCGTAGTATTGGGTTGGTTCGTGTTATAGAAATGTTGGCTAATAGATGTTATGGTTGATGCTTGCTTCCTATTGTTGTTAACCATTATAAATATTTAGGAGCATCTAAATATTCGTTTATGGTTAATGTTACTCTTAGACGTGCCATGTTCTTGCTTGTGGTAGGATGAGGTTACATTCATTTGTAGTACGATGTCATGTTTAGGAGAGTTGTTATTCATTCATTCCATGTGTTGTTTAATTTACTATATGAGTTGACATTTGCTTTGGTTCATGATATTGGTTCTATATAGTTTAGTATTACTTTAGGACCAAACCTAGATCAATTTAAGTCATGCTATTGAATGATGTTTTTCATTGCTTAACTAGAATGGTTTATAATGTTTGTTTGGTTGTCATATAGATTACTTGATTTTGAATTATAGTTGACGTATATGTTTGGATGCTATTGATAATTATAAATATTTAGATTCTATCTAAATATTTATTCGTAGTTAACTTTTACCTTGATCATGCCATGTTGTAATTGCACAGTTAAAATGCACAGGATGGTTCCTTTCCATGTGTGTTGATGTCTTGGTGTTTGTTATATAGTAGTCCCTCTATAATTAGTTGAAGTGTACAATGGGTACTACTAGTGGTTAGTAGCATAGTTTGGATCGGAACATTACTCTTGATCGCCAAGCCTTCCTTAGCTGTGTCAACCTAATCCTATCACTTCATTGAATCCTATCTCTTACCTCCCTATAGTGCAACCTCATTTTAGAATCTCCATCTTGATCAATATCTTGCTATCCATCCACCTTTAATTTGTTTTGGATGTTATTTGGATTTACTTTGTTTTGGTATTTGTTTGTTTCCCATTTGCTATCGTGATGACGAGTACGGAGTGACGAGGTTGGACATCGACAGAATCAAGTTATCAAAGAAGTACTCAACAACGAAGGCATGCCTCCTTCTTTGATCATACTTATCCTATGTTTTACAAAATTGCATTGTGTCTTATGATTACTACATGCATGTTATTTTAATTCTCATAGCTAGCATGTCGATTGACACATTACCTTGATTCGCTTGTCCCCTATTCACTTGACACCTGAGTAGAATTATAGTATTCTGGTAGAGTAGAAATGCTTAGCCATAATTAATACCCTATAGGTGCTTTGTTGAATGATCTTTGAGTCATTGACACTTGAAACTTATAGTTGTGCTAGGCCGGTTGGCCCTTGTTGACCTTCTCTATCCTCTTCTACTCTGGGTCAAACTTACCATCTGAATACTGGCGTGGGTGACAGCTGAATCAAGGATTGAAGGAGCGATCGATTGCCCTTCATAAGCTAAAGGGGGCTAGCAGTCGTTCGTGCTGCATGAGGCCTAATAAGTCTTGGATTTGAAGATTGTGATAATAGTACATCGACATGCTATGTGGGCACTAGCTTGGTTAAGTAAGCTAGTCAGCCTTAGGTGTCGGTGTCGCCGTACCGCAGATGGGATAGCTGCCCTGCGGGAAATATCCTCGGCATAGATGGGGGGACCGGTTTGAGGATGTACTCTCAGTTCCGTGTGCCAGACCCGGTGGACATGTCACATCTTTGGGGGACCTAGTCCAAAGACCTCGTCACAATCTCTCTGCTGGTATACCAAATGGTGTACTACGCTAGCGATGGATGGTTGCCACAAGTCGGGATTGTGTCGTGTGGTAAAGTGTACAACCTCTGCAGAGTGTAAAACTATTCGAATAGCCGTGTCCACGCTCATGGACGACACATGAATCTTTCTTGACATGTAGGACCTGTCTTGCTTATTCCCTCTTGCCCATATTCTTGGAACCTATGAAGAATGTGAGTTGATCGAGCATCCTCACTTTGATGAAAGTTATTCTAGAGATAAACCATGTTTTCATCTAAAAATGCTTTTATCCAACTCCTATATTTTTCAAATAAAATTAGCTTTTATGCAAATGAGCCATACAACCTTCCTTTGAAGCCACATGTAGCTGTTAGAACCTTCCCCGAGGGAGGCATGTTGAGTACGTAATGTACTCATGGCAATAATTTTGTTGACATCAGAGTTTCATGAGGACGAAGGTGATGCTACAACTACTATGGTGATCCGTAGGAGTGAGGTCACGTGGACTACATCGATTGACTGTGGATGAGATGGAGTCACTACGTATTTTTACTTTCCGTTGTTTCCTGATTGTAATAAATGTCATGAGACATTTCTCTATGTATGCCTTCTGGCAATATTTATTAAACTTGTATATTGTGCAATGATAGCATTTCGCTGTGTTATCAACAATGATCCTGGGGTTGACAAATGTACACAGGAGGGCCTAGAAGTAAATTTCGGGTTCTTACATTTTTTCACCGATTTTGTGTGGTTTCCCCCTTAACTTAGTGGTATTTTGTTCAATTTGTTGCCTTTTTAAATTTTTTTCACATTATTTTCTAGCCAACCAACTAACGAGGACGTGACGAAGCCACAGTCTGGACTCGGCTCGCTGTCCTCCACAGATCCGGCTATGAGCGCCAGTCGGTCACGAGGCTGGGAGATGAGCTCATTCTGCACGTCTACTGATATGTCCATTTTGCATCATGCTTTTATATCGATATTTGTTGCATTATGGGTTGTTATTACACATTATGTCACAATACTTATGCCTATTCTCTCTTATTTTACAAGGTTTGCACGAAGAGGGAGAATGCCGCCAGCTGGAATTCTGGCTGGAAAAGGAGCAAATATTAGAGACCTATTCCACACAACTCCAAAAGTCCTGAAACTCCAGGGGAGTCATTTTTAGAATATATAAAAATATTGGGCAAATGAAGCACCATAGGGGGGCCACCCACCATCCACGGGGGTGGGGGGCACGCCCTACCCCCTAGGCGCGCCCCCTGTCTCGTGGGCCCCTTGGCAGGCCTCCTGTGCCCATCTTTGGCTATATGAAGTCTTTCGCCCTGGAAAAAATCATAAGCAAGCTCTCGGGACGAAACTCCGCCGCCACGAGGCAGAAACCTTGGCGGAACCAATCTAGGGCTCCGGCGGAGCTATTCTGCCGGGGAAACATCCCTCCGGGAGGGGGAAATCATCACCATCGTCTTCACCATCGATCCTCTTATAGGGAGAGGGTCAATATCCATCAACGTCTTCACCAACACCATCTCATCTCAAACCCTAGTTCATCTCTTGTATCCAATATTTGTCCCAAAACCTCAGATTGGTACCTGTGGGTTGCTAGTAGTGTTGATTACTCCTTGTAGTTGATGCTGGTTGGTTTATTTGGTGGAAGATCATATGTTCAGATCCTTTATGCATATTAATACCCCTATGATTATGAACATGAATATGATTTGTGAGTAGTTACGTTTGTTCCTGAGGACATGGGAGAAGTCTTGCTATAAGTAGTCATGTGAATTTGGTATTCTTTCGATATTTTGATGAGATGTATGTTGTCTCTCCTCTAGTGGTGTCATGTGAACGTCGACTACATGAGACTTCACCATTGTTTGGGCCTAGAGGAAGGCATTGGGAAGTAATAAGTAGATGATGGGTTGCTAGAGTGACAAAAGCTTAAACCCTAGTTTATGCGTTGCTTCTTAAGGGGCTGATTTGGATCCATATGTTTCATGCTATGGTTAGGTTTATCTTAATACTTCTTTTGTATTTGCGGATGCATGCAAGAGGGGTTAATCAGAAGTGGGATGATTGTCCAAGGAAGGGCAGTACCCAAGCACTAGTCCACCCACATATCAAATTATCAAAGTAACGAACGCGAATCATATGAGCGTGATGAAAACTAGCTTGACGATAATTCCCATGTGTCCTCAGGAGCGTTTTCCTTTATATAAGAGTTTGTTAAGGCTTGTCCTTTGCTACAAAAAGGATTGGGCCATCTTGCTGCACCTTATTTACTTTTGTTACTTGTTACCCGTTAAAAATTACCTTATCATAAAACTATCTGTTACCGATAATTTCAGTGCTTGCAGAGAATACTTACTGAAAACTGCTTATCATTTCCTTCTGCTCCTTGTTGGGTTCGACACTCTTACTTATCGAAAGGACTACGATAGATCCCCTATACTTGTGGGTCATCAAGAATCTTTTCTGGCGCCGTTGCTGGGGAGTGAAGCGCCTTTGGTAGGTGGAATTTGGTAAGGAAAAATTTATATAGTGTGCTGAAATTTACTATCACTTGTTACTATGGAAAGTAATCATTTGAGGGGCTTGTTCGGGGTATCTTCACCCTGACCAGTAGAGCAAAGAGTTGCTCCTCAACCTACTGAACCTACTAAAAATGTTTACTTTTAAATTCCTTCGGGTATGGTAGAGAAACTGCTAGCTAATCCTTTTACAGGAGATGGAACATTGCATCCTGATTTGCACTTAATCTATGTGGATGAAGTTTGTGGATTATTTAAGCTTGCAGGTATGCCCGAGGATGTTATCAAGAAGAAGGTCTTCCCTTTATCTTTGAAGGTAAAGGCATTGACATGGTTTAGGCTATGTGATGATATTGGATCATGGAACTACAACCGATTGAAATTGGAATTTCATCAGAAGTTTATCCTATGCACCTGGTTCATCGTGATCATAATTATATATATAATTTCTGGCCTTGCGAAGGAGAAAGCATCGCTCAAGCTTGGGGGAGGCTTAAGTCAATGTTATATTCATGCCCCAATCATGAGCTCTCAAGATAAATTATTATTCAAAATTTTTTATGCCCGGCTTTCTCTCAATAATCGCTCCATGCTCGATACTTCCTGTACTGGTTCTTTTATGATGAAGACTATTGAATTTAGATGGGATTTATTGGAAAGAATTAAACACAATTCTGAAGATTCTGAACTCGACGAAGGTAAGGAGTCAGGTATAACACCTAAGTTTGATTGTGTTAAATCTTTTATGGATACCGATGCTTTTCGTGAATTTAGCACTAAATATGGACTAGACTCTGAGATAGTAGCTTCTTTCTATGAATCATTTGCTACTCATGTTGATCTCCCTAAGGAGAAGTGTATTAAATATCATCCTCCCATTGAAGTAAAAGTAGTTGAACCTATTAAAGTTGAAGAAAATACTATCACATATAATGTTGATCCTATTGTTCCTACCGCTTATATTGAGAAACCACCTTTCCCTACTAGAATAAAGGATCATGCTAAAGCTTCAACTGTGGTAAAAAAGTAACATTAAAACACCCAAACCCTCTGAGAAAATTAAAGTTGAACCTAGTATTGCTATGGTTAAGGATCTCTTGTCCGATAATATTGATGGGCATGCTATTTACTTTTGTGATGAAGCTGCTAGAATTGCTAGACCCGATACTAAAAATAAACATAGACCTATTGTAGGCATGCCTATTATTTCTGCTTAAATAGGAGATCATTGCTATCATGGCTTATGTGATATGGGTGCTAGTGCGAGTGCAATACCTCATTCTTTATATGAAGAAATTATGCCTGATATTGCACTTCCTGAGTTGGAAGGTATTGATGTTACAATTAAGCTTGCCAATAGAGATACTATTTCACTGATTTGGATTGTTAGAGATGTTGAAGTCTTGTGTGAGAAAGTTAAATATCCTGCTGATTTTCTTGTTCTTCGTTCCCCACAAGATAACTTTCGTCCCATTATATTTGGTAGACCCTTCCTGAATACTGTTAATGCTAAGATAGACTGCAAAAAGGATATTGTTTCTGTTGGTTTAGGGGATATGTCTCATGATTTTAATTTTGCTAAATTTCGTAGACAACCCCATGATAAAGAATTGCCTAGTGAAGATGAAATTATTGGTCTTGCTTCTATTGTCATGCCTCCCAATGATCCTTTAGAACAATATTTGCTAGACCATGAAAATGATATGTTTATGAATGAAAGAAGGGAAATAGATGAAGTATTCTTTAAACAGGGACCTATTTTGAAACACAACTTGCTTGTCGAAATTCTAGGGGATCCTCCTCCACCCAAGGGTGATCCCGTGTTTGAGCTTAAACCGTTGCCTGATACTCTTAAATATGCTTATCTTGATGAAAAGAAGATATATCCTGTTATTATTAGTGCTAACCTATTAGAGCAGGAAGAAGAGAAATTATTGAAAACTTTGAACAAGCACTGTGCTGCTATTGGATATACTCTTGATGATCTTTAGGGCATTAGTCCTACTCTATGCCAGCACAAAATAAAATTGGAGAAAGACGCTATACCGGTTGTTGATCACCAATGACGGTTAAATCCTAAGATGAAAGAAGTGGTAAGAAAAGAAATACTAAAGCTTCTGGAGGCAGGTATAATTTATCCTGTTGCTGATAGTCAGTGGGTAAGTCATGTCCATTGTGTCCCTAAGAAGGGAGGTATTATTGTTGTTCCTAATGATAAAGACGAATTGATCCCACAAAGAATTGTTACATGTTATAGAATGGTAATTGATTTCCGCAAACAAAATAAAGCTACTAAAAAGGATCATTACCCTTTACCTTTTATTGATCAAATGCTAGAAAGGTTATCTAAACATACACATTTTTGCTTTCTAGATGGTTATTCTGGTTTCTCTCAAATACCTGTGTCAAAAGAGGATCAAGAAAAGACCACCTTTACTTGCCCTTTTGGTACCTTTGCTCATAGACGTATGCCTTTTGGTTTATGTAATGCACCTGCTACCTTTAAAAGATGCATGACTGCTATATTCTCTGACTTTTGTGAAAAGATTGTTGAGGTATTCATGGATGATTTTTCTGTATATGGAACTTCTTTTGATGATTGCTTAAGCAACCTTGATCGAGTTTCGTAGAGATGTGAAGAAACTAATCTTGTCTTGAATTGGGAGAAGTGCCACTTTATGGTTAATGAAGGCATTGTCTTGGGGCATAAAATTTCTAAAAGAGGTATTGAAGTTGATAAAACTAAAGCTGATGCTATTGAAAAGATGTCGTGTCCTAAGGACATTAAAGGTATAAGAAGTTTCCTTGGTCATGCCGGTTTTTATAGGAGGTTCATTAAAGACTTCTAAACAATTTCCAGGCCTCTGACTAATCTCTTACAAAAATATGTCCCTTTCGTCTTTCATGATGATTGTGTAGAAGCATTTGAAATACTTAAGAAAGCTTTGATTTCTGCACCTATTGTTCGGCCTCCTGATTGGAATTTACCGTTTGAAATTATGTGTGATGCTAGTGATTATGTTGTAGGTGCTGTTTTAGGACAAAGAGTTGATAAGAAATTAATACGCTAGTAAAACTCTAGACAGTGCCCAAAGAAATTATGCTACTATTGAAAAAGAATTGTTACCAGTTGTATTTTCTTGTGATAAGTTCAGACCTTATATTGTTGATTCTAAAGTAACTATTCACACTGATCATGCTGCTATTAAATATCTTATGGAAAAGAAGGATGCTAAACCTAGACTTATTAGATGGGTTCTCCTACTACAAGAATTTGATTTGCATATTATTGATAGAAAAGGAGTTGAGAACCCCGTCGCAGACAACTTGTCTAGGTTAGAGAATGTTCTTGATGACCCACTACCTATTGATGATAGCTTTCCTAATGAACAATTAGCTGTAATAAATGCTTCTCGTACTACTACATGGTAGGCTGATTACGCTAATTACATTGTTGCTAAATTTATACCACCTAGTTTCACATACCAGCAAAAGAAAAAGTTTTTCTATGATTTAAGACATTACTTCTGGGATGACCGACACCTTTATAAAGAAGGAGTAGATGGTGTTATTAGACGTTGTGTACCTGAGCATGAACAGGAACAGATCCTTCGCAAGTGTCACTCCGAGGCCTATGGAGGACACCATGCTGGAGATAGAACTGCACATAAGGTATTGCAATCCATTTTTTTATTGGCCTACTCTATTCAAAGATGCCCGTAAGTTTGTCTTGTCTTGTGATGAATGTCAAAGAATTGGTAATATTAGTAGACATCAAGAAATGCCTATGAATTATTCACTTGTTATTGAACCATTTGATGTTTGGGGCTTTGTTTATATGGGGCCGTTTCCTTCCTCTAATGGGTATACACATATTTTAGTTGCTATTGATTACATTACTAAGTGGGTAGAAGCTATTCCAACTAGTAGTGTTGATCATAACACCTCTATTAAGATGCTTAAAGAAGTTATTTTTCCGAGGTTTGGAGTCCCTTGATATTTAATGACTGATGGTGGTTCACATTTTATTCATGGTGCTTTTCGTAAAATGCTTGCTAAGTATGATGTTAATCATAGAATTGCATATCCATATCATCCACAGACTAGTGGTCAAGTAGAACTGAGTAATAGAGAGCTTAAATTAATTTTGCAAAAGACTGTTAATAGATCTAGAAATAATTGGTCCAAGAAACTTGATAATGCATTATGGGCCTATAGAACTGCATATAAAAATCCTATGGGTATGTCTCTGTATAAGATGGTTTATGGTAAAGCATGTTGTCGGTGTCAAAACCGGCGGATCTCGGGTAGGGGGTCCCTAACTATGCGTCTAGGACGGATGGTAACAGGAGGCAGGGGACACGAAGTTTTACCCAGGTTCGGGCCCTCTCGATGGAGGTAAAACCCTATGTCCTGCTTGATTAATATTGATGGTATGGGTATTACAAGAGTTGATCTACCACGAGATCAGAGAGGCTAAACCCTAGAAGCTAGCCTATGGTATGATTGTTGATGTGTATGTTGTCCTATGGACTAAAACCCTCCGGTTTATATAGACACCGGATAGGGTTAGGGTTACATAGAGTCGGTTACAATGGTAGGAGATCTGAACTTCCGTATCGCCAAGCTTGCCTTCCATGCCAAGGAAAGTCCCTTTCGGACACGGGACGGAGTCTTCAATCTTGTATCTTCTGTTGGAAATATGCCCTAGAGGCAATAATAAAAGTATTATTATTATATTTCCTTGTTCATGATAATTGTCTTTTATTCATGCTATAACTGTATTATCCGGAAATCGTAATACACGTGTGAATACATAGACCACAATATGTCCCTAGTGAGCCTCTAGTTGACTAGCTCGTTGTGATCAACAGATAGTCATGGTTTCCTGGCTATGGACATTGGATGTCGTTGATAACGGGATCACATCATTAGGAGAATGATGTGATGGACAAGACCCAATCCTAAGACTAGCACAAAAGATCGTGTAGTTCATTTGCTAGAGCTTTGCCAATGTCAAGTATCTCTTCCTTCGACCATGAGAGCGTGTAACTCCTGGATACCGTAGGAGTGCTTTGGGTGTATCAAACGTCACAACGTAACTGGGTGACTATAAAGGTGCACTACAGGTATCTCCGAAAGTATCTATTGTTTTATGCGGATCGAGACTGGGATTTGTCACTCCGTGTAAACGGAGAGGTATCTCTGGGCCCACTCGGTAGGACATCATCATATGCGCAATGTGACCAAGGAGTTGATCACGGGATGATGTGTTACGGAACGAGTAAAGTGACTTGCCGGTAACGAGATTGAACAAGGTATTGGATACCGACGATCGAATCTCGGGCAAGTAACATACCGATAGACAAAGGGAATTGAATACGGGATTGATTAAGTCCTTGACATCGTGGTTCATCCGATGAGATCATCGTGGAACATGTGGGAGCCATCGTGGGTATCCAGATCCCGCTGTTGGTTATTGACCGGAGAACGTCTCGGTCATGTCTGCATGTCTCCCGAACCCGTAGGGTCTACACACTTAAGGTTCGATGACGCTAGGGTTATAAAGGAAGTTTGTATGTGGTTACCGAATGTTGTTCGGAGTCCCGGATGAGATCCCGGACGTCACGAGGAGTTCCGAAATGGTCCGAAGGTAAAGATTTATACATGGGAAGTCCTATTTTGGCCACCGGAAAATGTTCGGGATTTTTCGGTATTGTACCGGGAAGGTTCTAGAAGGTTCCGGAGTGGGGCCCACCTGCATGGGGGGGCCCACATGAACGTGGGTAGTGGGGGCAAGGCCCCACACCCCTGGTCAAGGCGCACCAAGATCCCCCCTTAGAAGGAATAAGATCATATCCCGAAGGGATAAGATCAAGATCCCTAAAAAGGGGGGATAACAATCGGTGGGGAAGGAAATGATGGGATTTCTTTCCTCCCACCTTGGACAACGCCCCAATGGACTTGGAGGGCAAGAAACCAGCCCCTCCACCCCTATATATAGTGGGGAGACGCATGGGAGCTTCCGACGAAGTTCTGGCGCAGCCCTCCCCCTCTCCCAAGTCGTCCTCCTCTCCCGTGGTGCTTGGCGAAGCCCTGCAGGATTGCCACGCTCCACCACCACCACCACGCCGTTGTGCTGCTGCTGGATGGAGTCTTCCTCAACCTCTCCCTCTCTCCTTGCTGGATCAAGGCGTGGGATACGTCACCGGGCTGTACGTGTGTTGAACGCGGAGGTGCCGTGCGTTCGGCACTTGATCATCGGTGATTTGAATCACGACGAGTACGACTTCATCAACCCCGTTCACTTGAACGCTTCCGCTTAGCGATCTACAAGGGTATGTAGATGCACTCTCCTTCTACTCGTAGCTGGTTTCTCCATAGATAGATCTTGGTGACACGTAGGAAAATTTTGAATTTCTGCTACGTTCCCCAACAGTGGCATCATGAGCTAGGTCTATTGCGTAGATTCTTTGCACGAGTAGAACACAAAGTAGTTGTGGGCGTTGATGTTGTTCAATATGCTTACCGTTACTAGTACAATCTTGTTTCGACGGTATTGTGGGATGAAGCGGCCCGGATCGACCTTACACGTACTCTTACGTGAGACAGGTTCCACCGATTGACATGCACTTGGTGCATAAGGTGGCTAGCGGGTGCCAGTCTCTCCCACTTTAGTCGGAACGGATTCGATGAAAAGGGTCCTTATGAAGGGTAAATAGCAATTGGCATATCACGTTGTGGTTTTGCGTAGGTAAGAAACGTTCTTGCTAGAAACCCATAGCAGCCACGTAAAACATGCAAAGAACAATTAGAGGACGTCTAACTTGTTTTTGCAGGGTATGCTATGTGATGTGATATGGCCAAAAGGATGTGATGAATGATATATGTGATGTATGAGATTGATCATGTTCTTGTAATAGGATTCACGACTTGCATGTCGATGAGTATGACAACCGGCAGGAGCCATAGGAGTTGTCTTTATTTATTGTATGACCTGCGTGTCATTGAAGAACGCCATGTTAACTACTTTACTTTATTGCTAAACGCGTTAGTCATAGAAGTAGAAGTAGTCGTTGGCGTGACAACTTCATGAAGACACGATGATGGAGATCATGATGATGGAGATCATGGTGTCATGCCGGTGACAAGATGATCATGGAGCCCCGAAGATGAAGATCAAAGGAGCTATATGATATTGGCCATATCATGTCACTACTCTATTTGATTGCATGTGATGTTTATCATGTTTATGCATCTTGTTTGCTTAGAAGGACGGTAGTAAATAGGATGATCCCTTACAACAATTTCAAGAAGTGTTCTCCCCTAACTGTGCACCGTTGCTACAGTTCGTCGCTTCTAAGCACCACGTGATGATCGGGTGTGATGGATTCTTACGTTCACATACAACGGGTGTAAGACAGTTTTACACAGCGAAAACACTTAGGGTTAACTTGACGAGCCTAGCATGTACAGACATGGCCTCGGAACACGGAGACCGAAAGGTCGAGCATGAGTCGTATAGTAGATACGATCAACATGAAGATGTTCACCGATGATGACTAGTCCGTCTCACGTGATGATCGGACACGGCCTAGTTGACTCGGATCATGTAATCACTTAGATGACCAGAGGGATGTCTATCTGAGTGGGAGTTCATAAGATGAACTTAATTATCCTGAACATAGTCAAAAGACCTTTTGCAAATTATGTCGTAGCTCGCGCTTTAGTTCTACTGTTTTAGATATGTTCCTAGAGAAAATATAGTTGAAAGTTGATAGTAGCGATTATGCGAACAGTAGAAAGCTTATGTCCTTAATGCACTGCTCAGTGTGCTGAACCCCAAACGTCATTTGTGGATGTTTCGAACATCGAACATACACGTTTTGATAACTACGTGATAGTTCAGTTAAATGGTTTAAGTAGAGGCACCAAAGACATTTTCGAAACATCGCGGGACATATGAGATGTTTCGAGGGCTGAAATTGGGATTTCAGGCTCGTGCTCACGTCAAGAGGTATAAGACCTCCGACGATTCTCTTAGCCTGCAAACTAAGGGAGAAAATCTCAATCGTTGAGCTTGTGCTCAGATTGTCTGAGTGCAACAATCACTTGAATTGAGTGGGAGTTGATCTTCCAAATGAGATAGTGATGTTTCTCCAAAGTCATTGCCACCGAGCTGCTAGAGCTTCGTGATGAACTATAACATATCAGGGATAAATAAGATGATCCTTGAGGTATTCACGATGTTTGACACCGCGAAAGTAGAAATCAAGAAGGAGCATCAATTGTTGATGGTTGGTGAAACCACTAGTTTCAAGAAGGGCAAGGGCAAGAAGGGATACTTCATGAAACGGCAAATCAGCTGCTGCTCCAGTGAAGAAACCCAAGGTTGAACCCAAACCCGAGACTAAGTGCTTCTGTAATAAGGGGAACAGTCACTAGAGCAGAATTACCCTAGATACTTGGTAGATGAGAAGGCTGGCAAGGTCGATAGAAGTATATTGGATATACATTATGTTAATGTGTACTTTACTAGTACTCCTAGTAGTACCAGGGTATAAGATACCGGTTCGGTTGCTAAGTGTTAGTAACTCGAAATAAAAGCTACGGCATAAACGGAGACTAGCTAAAGGTGAGCTGACGATATGTGTTGGAAGTGTTTCCAATGTTGATATGATCAAGCATCGCACGCTCCCTCTACCATCGAGATTTGGTGTTTGCGTTGAGCATAGACATGATTGGATTATGTCTATCGCAATACGGTTATTCATTTAAAGAGAATAATGGTTACTCTATTTATTTGAATAATACCTTCAATGGTCTTGCACCTAAAATGAATGGTTTATTGAATCTCGATCGTAGTGATACACATTTTCATGCCAAAAGATATAAGATAGTAATGATAGTACCACTTACTTGTGGCACTGCCATGTAAGTCATAATGGTATAAAACGCATGAAGAAGCTCCATGTTGATGGATCTTTGGACTCACTCGTTTTTGAAAAGTTTGAGACATGCGAACCATGTCTATTGGTGTATATGCATGAAGAAACTCCATGCAAATGGACCGTTTGGACTCACTTGATTTTGAATCACTTGAGATATGCAAATCATACCACATGGGCAAGATGACTGAAAAGCCTCGTTTTCAGTAAGATGTAACAAGATAGCAACTTGTTGGAAGTAACACATTTTGATGTGTCCAATCCGATGAGTGCTGAGGCATGCAGTGAATATCGTTATGATCTTACTTCACAGATGATTCGAGTAGATGTTGAGAATATTTACTTGATGAAACACAAGTCTGAATTATTGAATGGTTCAAGTAATTTCAGAGTGAAGTAGAAGATCATTGTGACAAGAGGATAAAATGTCTATGATATGATCATAGAGATGAATATCTGAGTTACGAGTTTTGGCACACAATTAAGACATTGTGGAAATTGTTTCGCAATTAATACCGCCTGGAACACCATAGTGTGATGGTGTGTCCGAACATCATAGTTGCACCCTATTGGATATGGTGCGTACCATGATGTCTCTTATCGAATTACCACTATTGTCCATGGGTTAGGCATTAGAGACAACCACATTCACTTTAAATAGGGCACCACGTAATTCCGTTGAGATGACACCGTATGAATTATGGTTTAGAGAAACCTAAGTTGTCATTTCTTAAAAGTTTGGGGCTGCGACGCTTATATGAAAAAGTTTCAGGTTGATAAGCTCGAACCCAAAGCGGATAAAATGCATCTTCATAGGAAACCCAAAACAGTTGGGTATACCTCCTAATTCAGATCCGAAAGCAATATGGATTGTTTCTTGAATCGGGTCCTTTCTCGAGGAAAAGTTTCTCTTGAAAGAATTGAGTGGGAGGATGGTGGAAACTTGATGAGGTTATTGAACCGTCTCTTCAACTAGTGTGTGGCAGGGCACAGGAAGTTGTTCCTGTGGCACCTACACCAATTGAAGTGGAAGCTTGTGATGTTGATCATGAAACTTCGGATCAAGTCACTACCAAACCTCGTGGGATGACAAGGATACGTACTACATCAGAGTGGCACGTAATCCTGTCTTGGAAGTCATGTTGCTGGACAACAATGAACCTACGAGCTATGGAGAAGCAATGGTGGGCCCGGATTCCGATAAATGGCTCGAGGCCATAAAATCTGAGAACGGATCCATGACTTTGGAAGAAATACTTGATGGTCGTAAGGCCATTGGGTACGGATGGATTTTAAAAGGAAGACAGACAATGATGGTAAGAATTACCATTAAGAAAGCTCGACTTGTCGTTAAGATATTTTCCGACAAGTTCAAGGAGTTGATTACGGTGAGGTTTTCTCACTCGTAGCGATGCTAAGAGTCTGTTGGAATTGGATTAGCAGTTACTGCATGATTGATGAAATCTTGCAGATAGGATGTCAAAACATTGTTTCCTCGACGTTATACTTGAGGAAAGGTTGTATGTGATACAACCGGAAGGTTTTGTCAATCCCAAAAGATGCTAATAAGTATGCAAAGCTCCAACAATCCTTCTAAGGACTGGAGTGAGCATCTCGGAGTTGGAATGTGTGCTTTGATGATGTTCAAAGATTTTGGGTTTGTACAAAGTTTACGAGAAACTTGTATTTCCAAAGAAGTGAGTGGGAGCACTATAGAGTTTCTGATGAGTATATGTTGTTGACATATTGTTGATCAGAAATGACGTAGAATTTCTGGAAAGCATATAGGGTTATTTTGAAAGTGTTTTTCAATGGAAAGCCTGGATTAAGCTACTTGAACATTGAGCATCAAGATCTATAAGGATAGATCAAAATGCTTAATAATACTTTCAAATGAGCACATACCTTGACATGATCTTGAAGGTGTTCAAGATGGACCAGTCAAAGAAGGAGTTCTTGCCTGAGTTGTAAGGTACGAAGTTAGGACTTAAAGCTCGACCACGGCAGAAAAGAGAGAAAGGACGAAGGTCGTCCCCTATACTTTAGACATAGGCTCTACAGTATGCCATGCTGAGTACCGCACCTGAAGTGTGCCTTGCCATGAGTCAGTCAAGGGGTACAAGAGTGATCCAAGAATGGATCACAGGACAGCGGTCAAAGTTATCCTTAGAAATTAGTGGACTAAGGAATTTTTCTCGATTATGGAGGTGGTAAAAGAGTTCGTCGTAAAGGGTTACGTCGATGCAAGCTTGACACCTATCCGGATAGCTCTGAGTAGAGATACCGGATACATATAATGGAGCAACAATTTAGAATAGCTCCAAGTAGAGCAGTTATTTGGATTAGCTCCAAATAGAGCGTGGAAGCTACATCTAGGAGATGACATAGAGATTTGTAAAACACACACGGATCTGAAAGGTTCGGACCTGTTGACTAAAACCTCTCTCACAAGCAACATGATCAAACCTAAAACTCATTGAGTATTAATCACATAGTGATGTGAACTAGACTACTGATTCTAGTAAACTCTTGGGTGTTAGTCACATGGCGATGTGACCTGTGAGTGTTAATCACATGGCGATGTGAACTAGATTATTGACTCTAGTGCAAGTGGGAGACTGTTGGAAATATGCCCTAGAGGCAATAATAAAAGTATTATTATTATATTTCCTTGTTCATGATAATTGTCTTTTATTCATGCTATAACTGTATTATCCGGAAATCGTAATACACGTGTGAATACATAGACCACAATATGTCCCTAGTGAGCCTCTAGTTGACTAGCTCGTTGTGATCAACAGATAGTCATGGTTTCCTGGCTATGGACATTGGATGTCGTTGATAACGGGATCACATCATTAGGAGAATGATGTGATGGACAAGACCCAATCCTAAGACTAGCACAAAAGATCGTGTAGTTCATTTGCTAGAGCTTTGCCGATGTCAAGTATCTCTTCCTTTGACGATGAGAGCGTGTAACTCCTGGATACCGTAGGAGTGCTTTGGGTGTATCAAACGTCACAACGTAACTGGGTGACTATAAAGGTGCACTACAGGTATCTCCGAAAGTATCTATTGTTTTATGCGGATCGAGACTGGGATTTGTCACTCCGTGTAAACGGAGAGGTATCTCTGGGCCCACTCGGTAGGACATCATCATATGCGCAATGTGACCAAGGAGTTGATCACGGGATGATGTGTTACGGAACGAGTAAAGTGACTTGCCGGTAACGAGATTGAACAAGGTATTGGATACCGACGATCGAATCTCGGGCAAGTAACATACCGATAGACAAAGGGAATTGAATACGGGATTGATTAAGTCCTTGACATCGTGGTTCATCCGATGAGATCATCGTGGAACATGTGGGAGCCATCATGGGTATCCAGATCCCGCTGTTGGTTATTGACCGGAGAACGTCTCGGTCATGTCTGCATGTCTCCCGAACCCGTAGGGTCTACACACTTAAGGTTCGATGACGCTAGGGTTATAAAGGAAGTTTGTATGTGGTTACCGAATGTTGTTCGGAGTCCCGGATGAGATTCCGGACGTCACGAGGAGTTCCGGAATGGTCCGGAGGTAAAGATTTATATATGGGAAGTCCTATTTTGGCCACCGGAAAATGTTCGGGATTTTTCGGTATTGTACCGGGAAGGTTCTAGAAGGTTCCGGAGTGGGGCCCACCTGCATGGGGGGGCCCACATGAACGTGGGTAGTGGGGGCAAGGCCCCACACCCCTGGTCAAGGCGCACCAAGATCCCCCCTTAGAAGGAATAAGATCATATCCCGAAGGGATAAGATCAAGATCCCTAAAAAGGGGGGATAACAATCGGTGGGGAAGGAAATGATGGGATTTCTTTCCTCCCACCTTGGCCAACGCCCCAATGGACTTGGAGGGCAAGAAACCAGCCCCTCCACCCCTATATATAGTGGGGAGACGCATGGGAGCTTCAGACGAAGTTCTGGCGCAACCCTCCCCCTCTCCCAAGTCGTCCTCCTCTCCCGTGGTGCTTGGCGAAGCCCTGCAGGATTGCCACGCTCCACCACCACCACCACGCCGTTGTGCTGCTGCTGGATGGAGTCTTCCTCAACCTCTCCCTCTCTCCTTGCTGGATCAAGGCGTGGGATACGTCACCGGGCTGTACGTGTGTTGAACGCGGAGGTGCCGTGCGTTCGGCACTTGATCATCGGTGATTTGAATCACGACGAGTACGACTTCATCAACCCCGTTCACTTGAATGCTTCCGCTTAGCGATCTACAAGGGTATGTAGATGCACTCTCCTTCTACTCGTAGCTGGTTTCTCCATAGATAGATCTTGGTGACACGTAGGAAAATTTTGAATTTCTGCTACGTTCCCCAACATCTTCATAGTCCAGGAGTCCGGCTTGAAGGTATAGTTCGGCTATCCGAACACCCCCTAATCCAGGACTCCCTTAGTAGCCCCTGAACCAGGCTTCAATGATGACGAGTCCGGCGCGCAAATTGTCTTCGGCATTGCAAGGCAGGTTCCTCCTCCAAATACTTCATAGAAGATCTTGAACACAAAGATAGTGTCCGGCTCTCAGCGCGTTATGCGAGGCTGTTTCCTTGGCACATCTTGTCAAAGCAGAGATCATATCCCCTCATTTCAGGATTCTCATCAATACGGGCGTGGGTAACCCAACCGCGCCTTTGATTACGGCGCTTGGAGATAAGCAAGTTTTACCAGGCTGGTGGGGACACATAATCGCCTCCACCCATATAAGGGGATAAGGATCCACCTTTTTACCCACGCCTTCTTCCTCCTTTGCCTATCCATTATTGCGCACTTGAGCTCCAGCGCCCAAGTCCGCACTACCACCTCAACCCTCTCCAGTCATGTCAGGAGCGGGAGGCAAGTGGATGGTCTCCTCCATCACGGAGGGACACATCAAAAAGCCGAGGAAGGCCGGATATCTGGCCAGCGACATCGCGCACCGGCTCCTCGAAAAGGGGCAGCTCATCCCCACTCCTAGGCCCCACGACAGGGTGGTATTTCTCCCCCATTTCCTCCGCGGACTAGGCTTCCCTCTGCATCCATTTGTCCGGGGGCTCATGTTCTACTACGGCCTGGATTTCCACGATCTGGCCTCGAAATTCGTCCTCAACATCTCGGCGTTTATCGTCGTGTGCGAGGCTTTCCTCCGCATCCGCCCCCATTTCAGCTTATGGCTAAAGACTTTCAACGTCAAGCCAAAGGTGGTGCGCGGCAGCCAGGCGGAGTGCGGCGGCGCCATGGTTGGCAAGATGGCCAACGTCCTGTGGCTCGAGGGCTCCTTTGTGGAGACCCTGAAGGGGTGGCAATCAGGGTGGTTTTACATCACCGAGCTGCGCGACGCCGATTGGGTCGCCCCCCTGAGTTCCGATCTGGCCCCCCACGCGGCCCACCTCCTGGAAGGAGACAGGCCTGTCTTGGGGTAAAAAAGGAGAGCTGACCGGACTCCAAACATGCATCCAAACCCTGGTGGACGAGAAGCTCAAGCTTGTCAACGTAGTCCAGGTTATGCTTGTCCGCCTGATCCTCCCGTGTCAACGACGGGCCTTCAACCTTTGGGAATTCGACCCGGCGCAACATCAAACTCTTAACAGGCTCTTCGACACGATGTACGAAGATGCCTGGAGGGTGCTTTTCAATGGCGCCGAGGCTCCCGCATCTGCTGCCGAGGATCGCGGATTCAGTACTCAGCATCACGCTCATGCGGTAAGCTGTTTTTCTCCTTTTACAGGGTATTAGTTTTTCATACTTTGACTCTATGCGGGATCTGAGTTCCCTTATCTTGGATAGGATTGGGTGGTGACGTCCAGACAGATCAACTATCCGGCTCCTCTGCCCGAAGGCCTAGCGGACGTTCGCTTGGCGAAGCTGCTGGTTTCGGCGCCCTATGTGGTGCCGGAGAAGAAGGCCACGAAAAGGGCCACGGGGACTTGAAAGAGTGCCCGACGCCTGGAGGTGTCGGATTCGTCATCCGACGGTCCCGAAGCGCCTTCCTCTCGTGAAGACGAGGAGGAAGAAGAAGAGACCTCTCCCCCTCCAGTGGGAGGAGAGAAGAAAAGGAAGGCCGCCCTCTTCGAGGAGGACGGAGGGTCCAAGAAGGGGAAAACCCTTCCCCGGACTGCTCCACCGACACCAACGATGACGAAGAAGAGTGGCAGCCCAGGGCCAAGCCCCTGGCAAAATCGTAAGTGTCCGGATACCGGGGTAGTTTATAGTATTTGTTTTTCGCACATCTTTCCCATATGTCGAATATGTTTATGCAGCCCACCTAAAGACCGGCTCGACGCATCATCGAGCGGCTCACTGGACCCGTCGGAGGTGAACTCGCTTCCGACGGCTTCATCCCCCCACCCTGCGGACGACACCGAAGTGTTGTCCCAACAGGTTCCAAGCCGGGAGGAGGTGGTCCTGGAGGCACCGCAAGGCGACCTCCCGGACTCTAGGTGTAAAGGGGATGAAACCCCCCAGGGCTCCAAGTCCGGCTTAGGGCCGGACACAGCTCCGGAATCTTCAAGGGTTCCAGAGTCAGGCGGGCGATCTCCTTCCAAGAGGAGCAAGCCTACCGTGCCGGTGTCCTCTGTCCAACCGGAGGCGCCGGACAATATGTTGGAGGCGCTCCAAGGTGCCTCCATCGACGAGGGGCACCGCACTATTGTGAGTGCAGTGATCCAGAAGGTTCAGTCCGCCAAAAGCGGACTGACTGAAGCTTGTTCAAGCCTTTTAACAGGCTTTGAGGTAAGTAAAGAATGTTCAAATAATGTTACCGCATAGACAGTAGCCCCTGATTCTCTGTTGGGCGTTCGGGAAGAAAAGCCGAATAGAGGATCAAAGAATTCGCAGGAGTCTAACAAAAGGATTCAATATGCGTATGCAGGCTTCTCTGCTAGCGTCCGCCGCACTGACTGCGGAAGTGGATGTGCTGAAGCAGAGTCTCGAGAAGTCCGAGCAAGAGCTCGGGCGTGCCAAGAAGCAGCTCGAGGAGAAGGAAGGTAAGAAATACCCTGTTTGAATATGTATATAAAAAGGTGCAATTGCAAAAAATGACAGGATTAACATGGCTATTGCAGGGGCCACGTCTGAGGTGGCGACCCTTAAGCAAGCGCTGCTCGAGGCCGAGAAGAATGCAGCCGTGGAGCGCGCCGAGCGGGAGAGGTATGAGGCTGAGGTTGGAAAGGTGCGGCAAGAGCTCCAGGTTCTCGTGAAGAAACATGAGAGCTTGGAGCTTGACTCGAAGACACGAGCGTCCGAGCTTGCGGCAGCTATAGAAAATGCCAAGTCTGCCAAGGCCGAGTCCCAGAAGACCCTCCAGGAGTTGGATGAGGTGAAGAAGATTGCGGCGGGTAAGGCATTCTTTATGCAAAGCAAACACATAAACGTGAGTTACCTGTTACTTACCCGAATCCGGAGCTCTCCAGGAGCGTTCGCAGATCTTCCCCGGAGTGTATCCGATGCCGCCGCATTCTATCGAGCCGAGGAGGGCAGCTCGACGGAGAAGGTGTTCTGGTCTCAGTACGCTGAGGCCGGACACCCCGTGCCCATGAGCGACCAGCTGAAGCAACTGGTCGAGCTCCACAAGGCGGCCGAACAGGCCATGAAGGGCCTCCTAGTTCGGCTGTGGCCTGGAGAGGCTCTTCCTGGGAGCTATTTCGGGCTGGTGCGGCGGCTGGTGGAGGCCTGTCTGAGGCTTGAAGACATCAAGCACTCCGTCTGCATTGAAGGTGCCCGTAGGGCCCTTGCCCGTGCTAAGGTGCACTGGGGCAAGCTGGATGCGGAGAAGCTTGTGAAGGACGGGCCACCGCCGGGGAAAGAGCATCGCAAGCCCGAGAATTATTATAAGGATGTTCTGAAGGGTGCCCGCCTTGTTGCGGATGAATGTACCAAGGATGTATTTTTTGAGTAAAACCCGCTCGTGTTATCCTGTGCGCTGAAAACTTGTTCATATGCGCTAAGCAATGCTGCTTGAATTTAAAATATTGCCTTCTATGCGGCTGTTTATCAATACTGAGAGATGGCGAGTCGTCGGCTTCTGCCACCATGCCGCTAGTGCTGGGGTGTTCGGGGATAAACCTGGGTGCTCTTTTTCCCATATTTGGGTCCTTCGAGGGAGGCGCTCAGCCCAACGAACGAGGCAATCAGACTATAATGCGTAAACACTCTCACTTAGCCATAGAATTCTATAATTTTAAATTTTGGCAAAGCCCCTAGTATTCGGAAAACCGATTTTGGGGCGCTATCCACGCCTTGGCCGGACAGAGCCGACTCCTCGCCCGAAGCGGCATAAGTCTTTAGGGACTCGAAAAAACCTCTCGAACAGCGACCAACTCTCGCTTCATCATGACAGTCAGTTTTAGCTTTCTCCACTAAGGTGCTCGGCCCAGCTCAACTGGGGCACAATCGCAGTGGTTCTCCTAGTGCTACCTTAGCCGATATAGCGGAACGTAAGGCACCAAAACATAGGAGCCGAGCAAACCCAACTATTGACCCAAGACATGATTCGGAGCCGATGCATATAATGCTATAAGTTCGGGGTGCTGCACTTGTTAAAGTGCTCGGACTTCTCACACCATGTTGAGGGGTACTGAAGCCCCTGGCGTATTTTGGCCGTACCAAAGTGTACGGGTGCAACATGTCATTAAGGAACATATATATATATATAATATAAAAGGTAATGCAGAAAATAGGCAAAAGCTATGCATTGTTCACTAAAATAGCTGCGATCAAAGCGGAACGATACAAGTGATGTAATAAACGAAAAGTTGGACTAATTAACATGTCTGCTTCAGGGGCAAGCTGCGGATAGTATGCGAAACGGGTATACTGCTCGTGATAGAGACCACCTGGGATTTCCGTAATGCGGCATGGCTTGTCTGCTTTCCTGGTCCTTGCATCGTTTGTGCGGCAATTGAACTGCTGAACAAGCCTTCCGAAGAGTAGAGTCCTGGAAGTAAGAGAAAAGTGTAAAAAGGTCGGCAGCCCCTGGTGCGGTTTAAGCCGTGTTTTGGGCGTGTCGTGATGGTGCCCCTCCCCCTATGCCCATGGTATTTCCAGAGCGTAGTTATGGACGCGAAGTACTGGCGTCAACTTTTTGCAAGGGTTGGGGTTGGGGCCGCATTGCTACGCCTGCTCGGAACGTGCCAGGCGGTCTTGTTGTAGGTTACTCCGGGCGCGCTTGACGGTGTCCGGTCGTTGAATGGCCGGACTAGAGAACTGCCTGGAGAGGCTGCTTTGTACTTCCGCTGCGAGGGCCGCCGTGTGCTCCTCTGTTCGGAGGGAGCGTTCGATGTTTCCATTGACCGTAATTACTCCTCAAGGGCCTGACATCTTGAGCTTAAGGTATGCGTAGTGCGGGACCGCATTGAACTTGGCAAATGCGGTTCGCCCAAGCAGTGCATGATAACCACTTCGGAACGGGACTATGTCGAAGATTAACTCCTCGCTTCGGAAATTATCCGGAGATCCGAAGACCACTTCAAGTGTGACTGAGCCTGTGCAGCTGGCCTCTACACCTGGTATTATGCCTTTAAAGGTCATTTTGGTGGGCTTAATCCTCGAGGGATCTATGCCCATTTTCCGCACTGTATCCTGGTAAAGCAGATTCAGGCTACTGCCGCCGTCCATAAGGACTCTAGTGAGATGAAATCCGTCAATAATTGGGTCGAGAACCAATGCGGCGAATCCGCCATGACGGATGCTAGTGGGATGGTCTCTTCGATCAAAGGTGATCGGGCAGGAGGACCATGGGTTGAACTTTGGGGCAACTGGCTCTACCGCGTATACGTCCCTTAACGCGCGCTTCCGCTCCCTTTTGGGGACGTGGGTGGCGTATATCATGTTCACCGTCCGCACTTGTGGGGGAAAACCCTTCTGTCCATTGTTGTTCGGCGGCCGGGGCTCCTCGTCATCATCGCTATGCAACCCCTTGTCTTCATTGTCAGCGCTTAATCTGCCTGCCTGCTTGAACACCCAGCAATCCCTGTTGGTGTGATTGGCTGGCTTTTCGGGGGTGCCATGTATTTGGCACAAGCGGTCGAGTATTCGGTCCAAGCTGGACGGGCCCCTAGGATTCCTTTTGAATGATTTTTTCCGCTGACTGGATTTAGAGCCTCTGAATCCGGCATTAACTGTCGTATCCTTAGCATTGTCACCATTGATGCGGCGCTTCCGTTGGTTGCGACGCGACCTGCCACTAACGTCCCTGATGTCCGAACTACGAGGGTTCTTGGTCATATTGTTGCTACGAGCAAGCCAGCTATCCTCTCCCGCGCAAAAGCGGGTCATGAGTGCCGTGCGTGCTGCCATAGATTTCGGCTTCTCCTGTCCTAGGTGCCGGGCAAGCCACTCGTCACGGATATTATGCTTGAAGGCTGCTAAGGCCTCTGCGTCCGGACAGTTGAGTATTTGATTTTTCTTTGTTAGGAACCGTGTCCAGAATTACCTGGCCGATTCATCTGGCTGCTGAATTACGTGGCTTAGGTCGTCAGCGTCTGGGGGTCGCACATAGGTGCCCTGGAAATTGTCGAGGAATGCGGCTTCCAGGTCCTCCCAACAGCTGATTGACCCTGTTGGCAGGCTGTTAAGCCACTGCCGGGCTGGTCCTTTAAGCTTGAGTGGGAGGTATTTGATGGCGTGGAAATCATCACCGCGGGCCATGTGGATATGAAGGAGATAATCCTCGATCCATACCGCGGGATCTGTTGAGCCATCATATGATTCGATGTTTACGGGTTTGAAACCCTCGGGGATTTGATGATCCATTATTTCGTCTGTGAAGCACCATGGGTGTGGGCGCCTTTGTACTGGGCGATATCATGACGTAGCTCCAATGAGCTTTGTCTACTATGTTCGGCCCTGCCGAATTTGTGGCCGGCGTGACGGTTATCGCCTCGAGCCTTGGGGCTCCTACGCGATCCGTAGATCAATCTTGTTTGCCTTGCCTTGTCCTCCAACATGTCTCGTAAGTCCCGCGCATATTCCCGTGCCTTGGTACGGGGTGCGGCTTGGGTGGAGGGCCATGAGGCCTCTCTGTCGCGGCCACGAGGTGGCCTGTCGGCCGCGTCGAGTGCTTCCTCCTCTAATCGGGGTAGCAACCTGCGCTTCGGGTAGCACTTGGAGGGGCGTTCGGGTTTATGCTCTTCGGCCGCAAGGACTTCATTCCATCTATCGACTAGCCGATCTTGATCAGCTTTAAGCTGCTGCTGTTTTTTCTTGAGGCTTCTTGCCGTGGCCATAAGCCTGCGTTGAAAACGCTCTTGTTCGACGGGATCCTCCGGCACGGCGAATTCGTCGTCGTCGAGGCTTGCCTCGTCTTCGGAGGGAGGCATACAATTATTGTCCTTGACCTCTCTGTCGGCCGCTCTCTCATGAGGGCTGGTTTCTCCATCCTCCTGTGCTAAATCTTGCTTGGGGAGATGTTCTTCGGCGCTTTCCAGGGTATTATTATCTCCCGTGCTGGAATCGCCATTTTTGTGTTGGCGGGATTTTGAGCGGCGCCGCTGACGCTGGCGCTTTTGCTGTTTCTTGGAGGGGTCATCCTCCGCTGTTCCATCGCCCTCTCCCTCTTTTGGGGTGTCCACCATGTATATGTCATATGACGAGGTGGCTTTCCAGGGCCTAGTAGGCGCTGGTTCTTCATCATCTCCTTCATCGGCGTCCATACCGTCGATGTCTTCGGAGTCGAAGTCGAGCATGTCGGTTAAGTTGTCGACAGTGGCTACAAAGTGGGTGGTGGGTGGGTTTTGAATTTCTTCATCGTCCGTACCCCCGCTGACCATAGTCCGGCCAGGGCTCTCCCGACAAAGAGAGAGACTTTAGTGATTTCAGGATATCGCCGAAAGGCGAGTGCTGAAAGACGTCCGCGGCCGTGAACTCCATGATCGGCGCCCAATCGGATTCGCTCGGCAGGGGCACGGAGGGTTTGGAGTTCGGAGAAGAATCCGGCTCCATGGATTCACGAGTCTTGCAGAGTACGGGGCTGGTGTTCGGCTCAACCGCCGTTGGGATCGCAGCCCCCGAGGCGGCGTCCAACTGCCCATCCTCGATCGACACGGTCGGCTCTGAACCAGGGGCCGGAGCCGATGCAGGTGCGGCCTCCAGGGCTCTATTCGGCGACAGAGCTAGATCATGCTCGTCGTGACAGAGCGGCGCGCTCGGGAGTGGTTCGAATCCGTCGAAGATCAAGTCCCCGCGGATGTCGGCCGTGTAGTTTAAACTTCCGAATCTGACCTGACGGCCAGGGGCGTAGCTTTCGATCTGCTCTAGATGGCCAAGTGAATCGGCCCGCAGTGCAAAGCCGCCAAAGACGAAGATCTGTCCGGGGAGGAAGGTCTCACCCTGGACTGCATCGCCATTGATGATCGTAGGAGCCATCGGGCCTGACGGCGACGACACAGAGGAACTCTCAATGAAAGCACCAATGTCGGTGTCAAAACCGGCGAATCTCGGGTAGGGGGTCCCGAACTGTGCGTCTAGGCCGGATGGTAACAGGAGGCAGGGGACACGAAGTTTACCCAGGTTCGGGCCCTCTCGATGGAGGTAAAACCCTACATCCTGCTTGATTAATATTGATGGTATGGGTATTACAAGAGTTGATCTACCACGAGATCAGAGAGGCTAAACCCTAGAAGCTAGTCTATGGTATGATTGTTGATGTGTATGTTGTCCTACGGACTAAAACCCTCCGGTTTATATAGACACCTGATAGGGTTAGGGTTACATAGAGTCGATTACAATGGTAGGAGATCTGAACATCCGTATCACCAAGCTTGCCTTCCACGCCAAGGAAAGTCCCTTCCGGACACGGGACGAAGTCTTCAATCTTGTATCTTCATAGTCCAGGAGTCTGGCTTGAAGGTATAGTTCGGCTATCCGAACACCCCCTAATTCAGGACTCCCTCACATATCACTTACCTCTCGAACTACAACATAAGGCATATTGGGCCATTAAAGAGCTCAACTATTACTTCAAACTTGCCGGCGAGAAGAGACTATTTGACATTAGCTCACTTGATGAGTGGAGAACCCAAGCCTATGAGAATGCCAAACTGTTTAAAGAAAAAGTTAAAAGATGGCATGACAAAAGGATACAAAAACGTGAGTTTAATGTAGGTGATTATGTATTGTTATACAACTCTCGTTTAAGATTTTTTGCAGAAAAACTCCTCTCTAAATGGGAAGGTCCTTACATTATCAAGGAGGTCTATCATTCCGGTGCCATAAAAATCAACAACTTCGAAGGCACAAACCCAAGGGTGGTGAATGGTCAAAGAATCAAACATTATATCTCAGGTAATCCTATAAATATTGAAACTAATGTTATTGAAACTGTAACCCCGGAGGAGTATATAAGGGACACCTTCCAGAATGTTTCAGCCTCCGAAAAGGAAGAGGTATGTGGTACGGTAAGTAAACCGACTCCAAAACAGTTCTAATAGCAATTTTTCTCCGTTTTGGAATATTTAAGAAAATAGGAAAATAAGAAGCAGTCCGGAAAGGACACAAGGCATCCACGAGGGTGGAGGGTGCGCCCTACCCCCCTGGGCGCGCCCCCTGCCTCGTGGGCACCTCGTGTGCCCTCCGGGCTCTGTTTTCTCGCATGATACTTCTTTTGGTCGGTAAAAATTCATTATATAATCTCCCAAAGGTTTTGACCACCGTACCACGCAATTATCCTCTATTTTTGTTTCGAGCTGTTTTCCGCTAGAGTTGTCAAGGCCAAGCATCATGTTGTCCCCCTCCTCCGACAATGAGGGCGACGATGCTTGGCTAATGAAGATAGAGCTGAAGAGAGAAGAACCCGGGGAGATCAACAAGGATGATGTGATCAAGAAGGCCATGGAGGATCAAGCTCCGGCAGTAGAAGAAGAAGACATCCTTCAACCTCCTTACAATCTTCTTACCCCTACCGAAATTGACGCTTTCAAGATGATTGAAATAGTTTGGGTGCAGAACAAGTATCTAACTCGTGAAAATATTCTGTTGCAAGAGCATATCATTGCACTCAAGGGCATTATTCGTAAGTTGGAGCATCTCCTACGCTCGATGCTGGACGACAAGCCTACATCATCAACAACTCCATCATCACTACCACCAAAGGAGAATTGAGTATCGGGTATGGGCACTCCCCTTGGCAACGGCCAAGCTTGGGGGAGTGCCCCGGTATCGTATCACCATCACACCTTTTATCTTTACTGTTTTTCTAGTTCGATCCTTTTGGTAATATCTTGATCTAGTAGAATAAAGTTTTAGTATGATTTAGTCTTGATTTTTGCTTTATGATCCTTCTTTGTAATCGAGTCCGTGAGCCATATATAATAAATATTAGTTTTGAGTCAAGGTCTTGGTTATCTTGATATGATCTTGAGGGAATAAAAGTAAGAATAAAAAGAAATAAAGAGATCATATTGATCTTATGGAGAGTAATGACTTCACATATAAAGAGTATGATGAATAAAAGTTGTTGAGAGTTGACAAAGATAGTTTTGGTCATCGTTGCAATTAATAGGAAGTAATAAAGAAAGAGAGGTTTTCACATATAAATATACTATCTTGGACATCTTTTATGATTGTGAGCACTCATTAAAATATGACATGCTAAAAAGTTGAGGTTGGACAAGGAAGACAACATAATGGGTTATGTTTTCTTACATCCGAAATAAATTATATTGTCATGGATCATCCAACATGTTGAGCTTGCCTTTCCCCCTCATGCTAGGCAAATTCTTTGCACCAAGTAGAGATACTACTTGTGCTTCCAAATATCCTTAAACCCAGTTTTTCCATGAGATTCCACCATATCTACCTATGGATTGAGTAAGATCCTTCAAGTAAGTTGTCATTGTTGCAAGCAATAACAACTGCTCTCTAAATTTAGTGTGGAGAAAATAAGCTTTATACGTTCTTGTGATGTGGAAGAAATAAAAGCGACGGACTGCATAATAAAGGTCCATATCACAAGTGGCAATATAAAGTGACGTTCTTTTGCATTAAGATTTCGTGCATCTAATCATAAAAACACATGACAACCTCTATTTCCCTCTGCGAAGGATCTATCTTTTATTCTTGTCTTATACTTCATACAAGAGTCATGGTGTTCTTCACCTTTCCTTTTTACATTTTATCCTTTGGCAAGCACTGTGTGTTGGAAAGATCCTGATATATATAGCCAATTGGATGTGGGTTTTCATAAACTATTATTGTTGACATTACCCTTGAGGTAAAAGGTTGGGAGGCAAAACTATAAGCCCCTATCTTTCACTGTGTCCGACTAAAGCTTCATACCCATAAGTATTGCATGAGTGTTAGCAATTGTGAAAGAATAAATGATAGCTGAGTATGTGGACTTGCTAAAAAGCTCTTATATTGACTCTTTCTGATGTTATGATAAATTGCAATTGCTTCAATGATTGAGATTATAGTTTGTTAGTTTTCAATGAAGTTTTCGATTCATACTTGAAATTGTGAATGAATCGTTACTTTAGCATAAGAAATCATATGACAATATATATATATATATATATATATATATATATATATATATATATATATTGATGTTATAAGAATGATCATGATGCCCTCATGTTCGTATTTTATTTTATCGACACCTCTATCTCTAAACATGTGGACATATTTTTCGATATCGGCTTCTGCTTGAGGACAAGCGAGGTCTAAGCTTGGGCGAGTTGATACGTCCATTTTGCATCATGCTTTTATATCGATATTTATTGCATTATGGGCTGTTATTACACATTATGTCACAATACTTATGCCTATTCTCTTTTATTTTACAAGGTTTGCACTAAGAGGGAGAATGCCGGCAGCTGGAATTCTGGGCTGGAAAAGGAGCAAATATTAGAGACCTATTCTGCACAACTCCAGAAGCCCTGAAACTCCACGGGAGTCATTTTTAGAATATATAAAAAATATTGGGCGAAGGAAGCACCAAAGGGGGGCCACCCACCATCCACGAGGGTGGGGGCGCGCCCCCTGTCTCGTGGGCCCCCTAGCAGGCCTCCGGTGCCCATCTTTGGCTATATGAAGTCTTTCGCCCTGGAAAAAAATCATAAGCAACCTCTTGGGACGAAACTCCACCGCCATGAGGCGGAACCAATCTAGAGCTCCAGCGGAGCTGTTCTGCCGGGGAAACATCCCTCCGGGAGGGGGAAATCATCACCATCATCTTCACCATCGATCCTCTTATTGGGAGGGGGTCAATCTCCATCAACATCTTCACCAGCACCATCTCATCTCAAACCCCAGATCATCTCTTGTATCCAATCTTTGTCCCAAAACCTCAGATTGGTACATGTGGGTTGCTAGTAGTGTTGATTACTCCTTGTAGTTGATGCTAGTTGGTTTATTTGGTGGAAGATCATATGTTCAGATCCTTTATGCATATTAATACCCCTATGATCATGAACATGAATATGATTTGTGAGTAGTTACGTTTGTTCCTCAGGACATGGGAGAAGTCTTGCTATAAGTAGTCATGTGAATTTGGTATTCGTTCGATATTTTGATGAGATGTATGTTGTCTCTCCTCTAGTGGTGTCATGTGAACATCGACTACATGACACTTCACCATTGGTTGGGCCTAGAGGAAGGCATTGGGAAGTAATAAGTAGATGATGGGTTGCTAGAGTGACAGAAGCTTAAACCCTAGTTTATGCATTACTTCGTAAGGGGCTGATTTGGATCCATATGTTTCATGCTATTGTTAGGTTTATCTTAATACTTCTTTTGTAGTTGCGGATGCTTGCAAGAGGGGTTAATCATAAGTGGGATGCTTGTCCATGGAAGGGCAATACCCAAGCACTGGTCCACCCACATATCAAATTATCAAAGTAACAAACGCGAATCATATGAGCGTGATGAAAACTAGCTTGACGATAATTCCCATGTGTCCTCGGGAGAGTTTTCCTTTATATAAGAGTTTGTACATGTTTTTCCTTTGCTACAAAAAGGATTGGTCCATCTTGCTGCACCTTATTTACTTTTGTTACTTGTTACCCGTTACAAATTACCTTATCACAAAACTATCTGTTACCGATAATTTCAGTGCTTGCAGAGAATACCTTACTGAAAACTACTTATCATTTTCTTCTGCTCCTCATTGGGTTTGACACTCTTACTTATCGAAAGGACTACGATAGACCCCCTATACTTGTGGGTCATCATTTGCCGGCTTCAAAAGTTCAAAAGTTGACGAATGTCGTCTGCCATTGTCGGCGTCCTGGGAACGGGGGTCCCCAGACTTGCCTGCCTGTCGGTCCGCGGCGTGGTTGAGCCAGCAGGCCGTACGGCCCATCTTCACTAGCAAAGCATCCAAGACCCTCGCGAGGCGGACGACGCAAGACCTCCTCTAGAGTAGCCTACCCAGGCAACCTCACGAGGAGCGGAGATATCAAGGCGGGGCAAACCTCACGAGACCCTCGTGACGTGAGCCATGACGCACGACACCAGGCGGGCGCCAGCGCGCGCAGCGTCCTTGTTTCCTCTTTGGTGCTAAGGAGGCAAGCGCAGGCGAAGAGTACCGAGGCATCGGGCAAAGGTTGACATATTGGTGCAACGAGATCAAGACCAAGAGGACGACAAGACGGAGGTCATCGTGGAGCCCAAGACGGCGTCACCACCATAGCCTTTGGCAGGTGAAGACCACTTTTGTCAGGATAGCTTGTACTAGCTGTCCCCTTTGAATTAGCCCGCCATTGTTGGCTCCCCTCTTGCTCGATATTTGGGAAGAGGACCAGGGCCTATATAAATAGGACTAGCCACCACCTTAGTAGAGGACGGATCATTCAGACCATCCACACACACACAAGCTCACCGAGCTCAAGAACACCTCAACCTCAGGAGGCTATTCTTCCCTTGTACTGTTCATCGTCAACCCTAGAGGCAATCCACCACCACCACACTGGAGCAGGGTATTACACCACAACGGTGGCCTGAACCAGTATAAACCCTGTGTCTTTTTGTGTTGCGAGTTCGTCGGCGAGATCTTAGTGAGCTAGGGCATAGATTGGTAGGAGGGAAATACTTCGCGCGCACCCCAGTGTTCGAACCTTAAGGGTTGGCCGGAACCCCACATCCGACATTTGGCGCGCCAGGTAGGGGTGCATCGTAGCCTCCCTTCCATCAGTTCGTCGCTCCGTCGCCTCCATGGCGGACGCTCGCCGTGCTCGAGCTGAGCATCGGGCTGCCCTGACCGCCCGCGTCGCTCAGACGGCTCCCGTCGGCGGGCCACATCGCCGTTCCCCGTCTCCTGCCGCCAACGCTGCCACTGGCCCGGCAGGGAACGAGCAGCAAGTGTCCTTGCTGCATACTTCGGTGCGGCAAGACGGCCGCACCGCCACTCCATCGCTGACCCCTGCCGGTTTTTTTGTCTCACGCGCACCGCGCTCTCATGGAGGCACGGGCTGCGCTCCTCGCAGCAAACAAGCTTCTACGCTACCGCCCCGTCAACAACCTCTACGAGGAGTGGCTCGAACGTGTCGCCGAGCTCGTCCACGCCGCGGGGGGATCTCCGGCGCCGTCCCACTCTCTGCCTCCCCCTCAACCAGTCGCGGGCGACGGGGCTCATGGCACGCCTCCACCACCTCAACCCCAAGACATCGCATTGGCACCAAGGCACGTGGCTCCACGATGTGATCCGCCGCGCCCGGTGCCCACACGTGAAGAGAGAAGTTGCCAAGAAATTCTGTGGCCGCGAGAAGCTGCACTTGCGCTCCTCGCGCTACCTTGTCAAGACCGTGCACCGCCCGCAGCGGTGCAGCGCGGACCTCGTCAAGACCAAGCCCCACCTCCTAAGCGAGCCCCGGCAACCATGGCTGGCTGCCACGCCTTCACCCCCGAGCTGCGTAGCGTCGCTTGGCCGGGCAAGTTCAAGGCGGATCTGCCTCCTCGCTATGACGGTACTGCCGACCCCGCGGAGTTCCTGCAGCTCTATGAGCTGAGCATCGAAGCAGCCAACGGCGACGAAAAGGTCATGGCGAACTAGTTTCCCATGGCTCTCAAGGATGGAGCTCGCTCCTGGCTCCTGAACCTGCAGCACGGCTCGATCTCCTCCTGGGACGAGATGCGCGACCGCTTCGTCGCCAACTTCCAGGGCACTTGCGACCGCCCTCCGGTCATGGGTGATCTACGCCGCATCAGGCAGCAGCCAAGAGAGACCCTCTAGAAGTACATCTAGCGCTTCAACAACACCCGCCTCAAGATCCCCAAGGTCACGGACGAGGCCATCATCTCTGCGTTCTCCGATGGCGTCCATGACGTCAAGATGAAGGAAGAGCTCGCCATCCACGAGGAGCTCTGCACATCTCAGGAGCTGTTCAACCTGGCGACCAAGTGCGCAAGAGCTGAGGAGGGGCGCCACTCTCTCCTTGAGCCGCCAGCCGTAGGCGCAAAGGAGAAGAAGGACAAGGCCAAGGACGTGAAGCGCAAGGAGGTAGCTGTGCTCGCAGTGGAGCCCGACATCAAGCGAGGCAGAGATCAGCCCGAGTCATCCAAGAACGACCGACCATTCTGTGCCTTCCACAACCTGAATACCCACAACACTAGCGACTGTTAAGAGCTCAGAGCCATACGAGAAGGACGCTACAGTCGACGCCCCGAGCGCAACGACCGGGGCTATGGCCGTGGAGGAGGATGTGGAGGCGGACGCTGGGACGACCGTGGCCCGCGCCAGGAGTGGCGCGACCGATCTCGTGAGGACCGCTAGCAGGACCAACCTCGCGAGGGCGCCTGGAGGGACCGGCCGCATGAGGATCGCCCCCAGGGCAATGCCAGTCTTCCCTCGCTGCCGCCACCAAGAAGGAACGACGACCACCACCAAGTCGAGGGGGCTGGGGGCTTCCAAGAGCCACATGCGATCACCTGCATCTTGGGCGGCGCCCATTGCTACCTCTTGAGCACTGCATTGGATTTCCTTAAAGAGGAAATGATGATGCAGCAAAGTAGCGTAAGTATTTCCCTAAGTGTTTGAGAACCAAGGCATCAATCTAGTAGGAGGCTACGCGTGAGTCCCTCGTACTTGCACAAAACAAATAACTCCTCGCAACCAACGCGATAAGGGGTTGTCAATCCCTTCACGATCACTTACGAGAGTGAGTTCTGATAGATATGATAGGATAATATTTTTGGTATTTTTGTGATAAAGATGCAAGGTAAAATAAAAGCAAAGCAAAAAAGCAAAGGAAATAACTAAGTATTGGAAGATTAATATGATGAAGATAGACCCGGGGGCCATAGGTTTCACTAGTGGCTTCTCTGAAGAGCATAAGTATTTTATGGTGGGTGAACGAATTACTGTTGAGGAATTGACAGAATTGAGCATAGTTATGAGAATATCTAGGTATGATCATGTATATAGGCATCACGTCCGAGACAAGTTGACCGACTCCTGCCTGCATCTACTACTATTACTCCACTCATCGACCGCTATCCAGCATGCATCTAGAGTATTAACTTCATGAAAACAGAGTAACGCCTTAAGCAAGATGACATGATGTAGAGGGATAAATTCATGCAATATGATAAAAACCCCATCTTGTTATCCTCGATGGCAACAATACAATACATGCCTTTCTGCCTCTACTGTCACTGGGAAAGGACACCGCAAGATTGAACCCAAAGCCAAGCACTTCTACCATTGCGAGAAAGATCAATCTAGTAGGCCAAACCAAACTGATAATTCAAAGAGACTTGCAAAGATAACCAATCATACATAAAAGAACTCAGAGAAGATTCAAATATTGTTCATAGATAATCTTGATCATAAACCCACAATTCATCGGTCTCAACAAACACACCGCAAAACGAAGATTACATCGAATAGATCTCCACAAGAGAGGGGGAGAACATTGTATTGAGATCCAAAAAGAGAGAAGAACCATCTAGCTAATAACTATGGACCCGAAGGTCTGAGTTAAACTACTCACACTTCATCGGAGAGGCTATGGTGTTGATGTAGAAGCCCTCCGTGATGGATGCCCCCTTCGGCAGAGCTCCGGAACAGGCCCCAAGTTGGGATCTCGTGGATACAGAAAGTTACGGTGGTGGAATTAGGGTTTTGGCCCCGTATTTGATCATTTGGGGGTACGTAGGTATATATAGGAGGAAGGAGTACGTCGGTGGAGCAACAGGGGACCCA
>NC_041380.1:335338883-335372606 GCF_002162155.2 Triticum dicoccoides | reverse complement strand
CTTGACGTAGGGTCCAAGTCTCCTGGATCATGTTCGGTGAGAAAATCATGTTCCCGAAGGTTTCATTCCATTTGGACTTCGTTTGATATTCCTTTTCTACGAAACTCTGAAATAGGCAAAAAAAACCAGCAATGCTGGGCTGGGCCTCCGGTTAATAGGTTAGTCCCAAAAATAATATAAAAGTGGATAATAAAGCCCAATAATGTCCAAAACAGTAGATAATATAGCATGGAGCAATCAAAAATTATAGATACGTTGGAGACGTATCAAGAATCCCCAAGCTTAATTCCTGCTCGTCCTCGAGTAGGTAAATGATAAAAAAAGATAATTTTGATGCGGAGTGCTACTTGGCATAATTTTAATGTAATTCTTCTTAATTGTGGTATGAATATTCAGATCCGAAAGATTCAAGATAAAAGTTCATATTGACATAAAAATAATAATACTTCAAGCATACTAACTAAGCAATTATGTCTTCTCAAAATAACATGGCCAAAGAAAGTTCATCCCTACAAAATCATATAGTTTAGTCATGCTCCATTTTCGTCACACAAGAATGCTCTGATCATGCACAACCTTGATGACAAGCCAAGCAATTGTTTCATACTTTAGTAATCTCAAACCTATAAACTTTCACGCAATATATGAGCGCGAGCCATGGACATAGCACTACGGGTGGAATAGAAAATGATGATGGGGGTTATGTGGAGAAGACAAAAAGGAGAAAGTCTCACATCAATGAGGCTAATCAATGGGCTATGGAGATGCCCATCAATTGATGTTAATGCAAGGAGTAGGGATTGCCATGCAACGGATGCCCTAGAGCTATAAATGTATGAAAGCTCAACAACAGAAACTAAGTGGGTGTGCATCCAACTTGCTTGCTCACGAAGACCTAGGGCACTTGAGGAGGCCCATTGTTGGAATATACAAGACAAGTTCTATAATGAAAAATTCCCATTAGTATATGAAAGTGACAAAACAAGAGACTCTCTATCATGAAGATTATGGTGCTACTTTGAAGCACAAGTGTGGCAAAGCATAGTAGCATTGTCCCTTCTCTCTTTTTCTCTCCTGTTTTTGGGCCTTCTCTTTTTTATGGCCTTTATCTCCCCCTTTTTTTATTCCTCACTTGGGACAATGCTCTAGAAAATGATGATCATCACACTTCTATTTATTTACAACTCAATGATTACAACTCAATACTAGAACAAAGTATGACTCTATATGAATGCCTCCGGCGGTGTACCGGGATATGCAATGAACCAAGAGTGACATGTATGATAGAATTATGAACGGTGGCTTTGCCACAAATACTATGGCAACTACATGATCATGCTAAGCAATATGACAATGATGAATGTGTCATGATAAACGGAATGGTGGAAAGTTGCATGGCAATATATCTCGGAATGGCTATGGAAATGCCATAATAGGTAGGTATGGTGGCTGTTTTGAGGAAGATATAAGGAGGTTTATGTGTGAAAGAGCGTATCATATCACGGGGTTTGGATGCACTGGCGAAGTTTGCACCAACTCTCAATGTGAGAAAGGGCAATGCACGATACCGAAGAGGCTAGCGATGATGGAAGGGTGAGAGTGCGTATAATCCATGGACTCAACATTAGTCATAAAGAACTCACATACTTATTGCAAAAATCTACAAGTCATCAAAAACCAAGCACTACACGCATGCTCCTAGGGGGATAGATTGGTAGGAAAAGACCATCGCTCGTCCCTGACCGCCACTCATAAGGAGGACAATCAAAGAACACCTCATGTTTCAAATTTGTTACATAACGTTTACCATAAGTGCATGCTACATGACTTGCAAACTTCAACACAAGCATTTCTCAAATTCACAACTACTCAACTAGCATGACTTTGATATTATTACCTCCATATCTCAAAACAATCATCAAGCATCAAACTTCTCTTAGTATTCAAAACACTCATAAGAATTTTTTTTACTCCTGAATACCTAGCATATTAGGATTATTTAAGCAAATTACCATGCTATTTAAGACTCTCAAAATAATCTAAGTGAAGCATGAGAGATCAATAGTTTCTATAAAACAAATCCACGACCATGCTCTAAAAGATATAAGTGAAGTACTAGAGCAAAACTATATAACTCAAAAGATATAAGTGAAGTACATAGAGTATTCTAACAAATTCCAAATCATGTATGGCTCTCTCAAAAGGTGTGTACAGCAAGGATGATTGTGGTAAACTAAAAAGCAAAGACTCAAATCATACAAGACGCTCCAAGCAAAACACATATCATGTGGTGAATAAAAATATAGCTCCAAGTAAAGTTACCGATAGAAGTATACGAAAGAGGGGATGCTTTCCGGGGCATCCCCAAGCTTTGGATTTTAGGTGTCCTTAGAATATCTTGGGGGTACCATGGGCATCCCCAAGCTTAGGATCTTGCCACTCCTTGTTCCATAATCCATCAAATCTTTACCCAAAACTTGAAAACTTCACAACACAAAACTTAAAGTAGAAAATCTCGTGAGCTCCATTAGCGAAAGAAAACAAAAGACCACTTCAAGGTACTGTAATGAACTCATTCTTTATTTATATTGGTGTTAAAACTACTGTATTCCAACTTCTCTATGGTTTATAAACTATTTTACTAGCCATAGATTCATCAAAATAAGCAAACAACACACGAAAAACAGAATCTGTCAAAAACAGAACAGTCTGTAGTAATATGTAGCTAGCGCAAGATCTGGAACCCCAAAAATTCTAAAATAAATTGCTGGACGTGAGGAATTTATCTATTAATCATCTGCAAAAGAATTAACTAAATATCACTTTCCAAATAAAAATGACAGCAGGTCTCGTGAGCACTAAAGTTTCTGTTTTTTACAGCAAGATATCAAGACGTTCCCCAAGTCTTCCCAACGGTTCTACTTGGCACAAACACTAATTAAACACAAAAAACACAACCAAAACAGAGTCTAGTTAAATTATTTATTACTAAACATGAGAAAAAAAGCAAGTAATAAAAATAAAATTGGGTTGCCTCCCAACAAGCGCTATCGTTTAACGCCCCTAGCTAGGCATAAAAAGCAAGGATAGATCTAGGTATTGCCATCTTTGGTAGGCAATCCATAAGTGGCTCTCATAATAGATTCATAAGGTAATTTAATTTTCTTTCTAGGAAAGTGTTCCATGCCTTTCCTTAACGGAAATTGGAATATAATATTTCCTTCCTTCATATCAATAATTGCACCAATCGTTCTAAGGAAAGGTCTACCTAGGATAATAGGACATGAAGGATTGCAATCTATGTCAAGAACAATAAAATCTATGGGCACATAATTCCTATTTGCGACAATAAGAACATCATTGATTCTTCCCATTGGTTTCTTAATAGTGGAATCCGCAAGGTGAAAGTTTAAAGAGCTATCATCAAAATCACGGAAACCTAACAAATCACACAAAGTCTTTGGAATCATGGAAACACTAGCACCCAAATCACATAAAGCATAGAACTCATGATCTTTAATATTAATTTTAATAGTTAGTTCCCACTCATCATAAAGTTTTCTAGGGATAGAAACTTCCAACTCAAGTTTTTCTTCATAAGATTGCATCAAGGCATCAACGATATGTTTAGTAAACGCTTTATTTTGACTATAAGCATGAGGAGAATTTAGCACGGATTGCAACAAGGAAATACAATCAATCAAAGAGCAATTTTCATAATTAAATTCCTTGAAATCCAAAATAGTGGGTTTAGCAACATATAGGGTTTTAATTTCTTTAGTCCCACTTTTATCAAATTTAGCATCAAGATCTAAAAACTCCGAATTTTTGGAACGCCTTCTAGGTAAAGGTGGATCATATTCAGTCCCATCATTATCAAGATTCATATTGCAAAACAAAGATTTAATAGGGGACACATCAATAACTTTTAGATCTTCATCTTTATTTTCATAAAAATCCGGTTTAGCGGCCATCCTATTAACTAAGGTAGCCTGCTTATCCGGAATTTCAGCAGTCAATTTCTTAAGACGAGCAATTAGGGATCTTAAACCATCAAATTCTTTAGACATATCATCGAGCTCTTTATTCATAAAACTCATAAAACTTTTCTGTTCTTAAGCTCATTTCTGAAGAAATTATTATGCTCAAATTGCAAAATCATAAAACCCTTGACATTGCCTTCGATCTCTTCTAACCTTTTAAGGTGAAGATCACCAAATCTAGGTAGAGCCATAGTGACAAACAAGCAATCCAACACACAAGCAAACAAAAAGCAAGCGGGCAAAAAGAGGCAAATAGAGAAAGAGAGGGAGGATAGAGAGAGAGGGAGAATAAAACGGCAAGGGTGAAGTGGGGGAGAGGAAAACGAGAGGCAAATGGCAAATAATGTAATGCGGGAGATAAGGGTTGTGATGGGTACTTGGTATGTTGACTTTTGCATGACTCCCCGGCTACGGCGCCAGAAATTCTTCTTGCTACCTCTTGAGCACTGCGTTGGATTTACTTGAAGAGGAAAGGATGATGCAGCAAAGTAGCGTAAGTATTTCCCTCTATTTTTGAGAACCAAGGTATCAATCCAGTAGGAGGCTACGCGCGAGTCCCTCGTACCTGCACAAAACAAATAACTCCTCGCAACCAACGCGATAAGGGGTTGCCAATCCCTTCACAGTCACTTACGAGAGTGAGATTTGATAGATATGATAGGATAATATTTTTGGTATTTTTGTGATAAAGATGCAAGGTAAAATAAAAGCAAAGTAAAAAAGCAAAGGAAATAACTAAGTATTGGAAGATTAATATGATGAAGATAGACCCGGGGGCCATAGGTTTCACTAGTGGCTTCTCTCAAGAGCATAAGTATTTTACGGTGGGTGAACGAATTACTGTTGAGAAATTGACAGAATTGAGCATAGTTATGAGAATATCTAGGTATGATCATGTATATAGGCATCACGTTCGAGACAAGTAGACCAACTCCTGCCTGCATCTACTACTATTACTCAAATCATCGACCGCTATCCAGCATGCATCTAGAGTATTAAGTTCATGAAAACATAGTAACGCCTTAAGCAAGATGACATGATGTAGAGGGATAAATTCATGCAATATGATAAAAAAACATCCTGTTATCCTCGATGGCAACAATACAATACGTGCCTTGCTGCCCCTACTGTCACTGGGACAGGACACCGCAAGATTGAACCCAAAACAAAGCACTTCTCCCATTGCAAGTGTCGGTGTCAAAACCGGCGGATCTCGGGTAGGGGGTCCCGAACTGTGCGTCTAAGGCGGATGGTAACAGGAGGCAGGGGACACAATGTTTTACCCAGGTTCGGGCCCTCTTGATGGAGGTAAAACCCTACGTCCTGCTTGATTCTGCTTGATAATATGAGTAGTACAAGAGTTGATCTACCACGAGATCGGAGAGGCTAAACCCTAGAAGCTAGCCTATGGTATGATTGTATGTTGTCCTATGGACTAAAACCTTCCGGTTTATATAGACACCGGAGGGGGCTAGGGTTACACAAGGTCGGTTACAAAGGAGGAGATATACATATCTGTATTGCCTAGCTTGCCTTCCACGCCAAGTAGAGTCCCACCCGGACACGGGACGAAGTCTTCAATCTTATGTCTTCATAGTCCAACAGTCCAGCCAAAGGATATAGTCCGGCTGTCCGGAGACCCCCTAATCCAGGACTCCCTCAGCAAGAAAGATCAATCTAGTAGGCCAAACCAAACTGATAATTCGAAGAGACTTGCAAAGATAACCAATCATACATAAAACAATTCAGAGAAGATTCAAATATTGTTCATAGATAATCTTGATCATAAACCCACAATTCATCGGTCTCAACAAACACACCGCAAAAACAAGATTACATCGAATAGATCTCCACAAGAGAGGGGGAGAACATTGTATTGAGATCCAAAAAGAGAGAAGAAGCCATCTAGCTAATAACTATGGACCCGAAGGTCTGAGGTAAACTACTCACACTTCATCGGAGAGGCTATGGTGTTGATGTAGAAGCCCTCCGTGATGGATGCCCCCTCCGGCGGAGCTCCGGAACAGGCCCCAAGATGGGATCTCGTGGATACAGAAAGTTACAGCGGTAGAATTAGGGTTTTGGCTTCGTATTTGATCGTTTGGGGGTACGTAGGTATATATAGGAGGAAGGAGTACGTCGGTGGAGCAACAGGGGAGGACCCATGAGGGTGGAGGGCGCGCCTGGGGGGGGGGGGGTAGGCACGCCCCGCTACCTCGTGGCTTCCTCCTTTATTTCTTGACGTAGGGTCCAAGTCTCCTGGATCATGTTCGGTGAGAAAATCACGTTCCCGAAGGTTTCATTCCGTTTGGACTCCTTTTGATATTCCTTTTTTGCGAAACTCTGAAATAGGCAAAAAAACAGCAATTCTGGGTTGGGCCTCCAGTTAATAGGTTAGTCCCAAAAATAATATAAAAGTGGATAATAAAGCCCAATAATGTCCAAAACAGTAGATAATATAGCATGGAGCAATCAAAAACTATAGATACGTTGGAGACGTATCACCCATGCCCCAGCCTCTCAGCGCATCTTCAAGCAGTTTGCTCGCGAGGTGAACGCGGTGCTCCCCAAGCTCGAGGCCACGCGCCCGCTCAGGTGGTCCCTGTGACGCCCGGATAATTAAGCTACAATAATTCCCTACTAATGATGCCATGTCATCATGATTACTGTTGTTAAACTCGCGTTGGTTTGAATCCGGTCCAATTCCAAATTTAAATTTAAAATAAAGTTAAATAATAAAAGTTTTTAGAAATTAAAACAAAATGTTGGGGCGGTGCCATAATTTGCATCTTTAATTATGGTGTATTAAAAACATTTTTATAAAGTGCCTAAGTATTTTAAAATGGATTAAAACAGAAAAGGAAATAAAAAAAGAGAGAAAACACCAAAAAAAGTAAAACAAAAAAAGGGGAAAAGAAAACCCCCGTGGCTCCGGCCCAGCAAGCCACCGGCCCAACTGGGCCACGATCCACCAGGCCGGCCCAACCCCCCCGCACCCCATAACCCCCCACTCCCCCAGTCAACCACCGGCAACCCCCACACTACCCCGAAATATCTGCCCCCCCTCTCTCCCCGATTGGATCGGGATTGAGGAGGAGGTCGCCGCCCGACGCAGCCACGCCGCCTCGCCGTGGGACAACGCCTCACCGGAGCTCGACGCGCTCCCCCGCCGTCTGCTTCTTCTCTCCGTTGTCGTCCCCGTCACCCACCTCACGCACCGCTGCCCTGACCCTGCGGCCCCCAGTGAGCCCCGCCTCGCTCCCTCCCTCTCCCTCGCGCGCTCGCGCGCGCCGCGCGCCGGCCTCGCTCACCGTCGTTCGCTACGCCGCATGCCCGCGCGCGCCTACAACCCTGCTCCGCATGCCTCGCCTCGCGCCGTCTCACGCCTGCTGCCACCCCGAGTCCGCAGCCACCACCCCGCAGGCGCGCGCTGCTCGCGCGCTTCGACCTCTTTCTGTGCCCGCTCGCGCTGTGGCGCGACGTCCACGACCACGCACGCAGCTTCGCCCGCACCCGCGCCCAGAGCTTGCTCCGCCGTGGCCTTGCCCTGCCCGGCGTGTCCCTGCGCACGCGCGCCCGAGCCCCGCCTCGCTGCGCTGCTCGCCCGCAGCTTCGCCGCGCCCCCACCGTCCGTGACCGGTGCGTGGCTGCGCCCCTGCTCCCCAGCGCGCCCTTGGTCGCTCGCTCGCACCGACCGCAGCTGCTCCTGCCCTTCCCCGTTCCCCCGTGTGCCGCGCCCCCCGCTGCGGCTCCCCTCACTGCCGACCCGCAACCACCCAGGCCGCCCCAGGCCACCGGCCTCCCCCTTCTCCGGCGCCTTCCCGTGGTCGCCGGCGCCCAATCGTGTGTGCCCCTGCCGGTCACGCCCACAGCGCCCATACGGGCTGCGCCTGCGCCCGACGCCCATGAACCCCCACACCCGCTATGGCCCCCTGTGACAATGACAGGGGGCCCCACGCCTAGAACGTTTTAACAAAAAAAGAGATTTTTAAAAAATAATAAAAAATAAAATTATTAATTAATTAATTAATTAATCTTAATTAATGTTAGTTAATTAATTAATTAAAGAATTAATTAAACTAATTAATCCTGATTAGATTAACCTAACCAATAATTAAACTAATTGACCCTGTTTAATTAACATGCTAATTAAGTGTGTCAATGACGAACGGGACCCACCTGTCAGGTTGACCAGGTCAACTGCGGACGTCATGCTGACGTCATGATGACGTCAGCAAACCCTATTCTGGATAATGTTGCTTTAATTAATTAAATAAATCCTAAAAATGTTTTAAATCTTTTAAAATTATTATAAAATAAACCATAGCTCGGATGGGAAAACTTTATACATGAAAGTTGCTCAGAACGACGAGACGAACCCGGATACGCAACCCGTTCGTCCGCCACACGTCCCTAGCATAGCAAACCTACAACCATCTCCCTCCGTTTCATCTGTCCGAAAATGCCTAACTCGGGGAAAACTTTCCCGGATGTTTCCCCGCTTCACCAGTATCGCCTAGTACTGTGTTAGCTCACCCCTGGCACCGCATTTTGTCTTGTTATATTTTGTGATGCTTGTTTTCCCTGTATTTACTGTTTCTCCCCCCTCTTCTTCTCCGGTGGACCCCGAGACCGACGTTGATGCGACTGAGTACGACTACATCCCCGACGACCCCTCCTTGCCAGAGCAACCAGGCAAGCAAACCCCCCTTGAGCATTCCAATATCGCCCATTTCTTTCCTCTCATGCTTGCATTAGAACTGCTACTGCTTTCTGTATGATCCTACTCTGATGCATAGCCTGTTGTTGTTACCTGCTTTCATACCTTACCTGCTTATCCTAAACTGCTTAGTATAGGTTGGTTAGTGATCCATCAGTGACCCCCACCTTGTCCCAGTTGCCTCACTTTATGTTCGATGACTCGATCAACGTGATCAACGTCCAGGCCCCGACACCGCACATCACCCCCTAGTTGTACGACACTACAGAGTTACTATCGAGTGCCGAGGGTGAACCTCATACATCACTCCTGATGAGATCTCTGTAGTGTAGCTATACGGTCGAGGTCATCGAGGGTGATTTCCTCCTTAACCACTTCCGTTACCGCTCTGTCGTGCAACCCCTCAAGTGTGAACCTCGAGGGTGGATCCTCTTATGTTCACCTTGATGATAACATCGAGTAGGATTCACTGGGGGTGATTCCTTGGGTTTTCCCCTTGGTTTTAGACACACAATTACTATGGTTACTATGACTTTACACTGAGCCATGTTACTAAAGACGGGTCGACCCTAAGGGGTACCCGCGCGAGCTTAATTGCGAGTGATGTGGAGTCGGGTTGACCTAGAAGGTGCCCGCGAGATACTTACGAGGCGTGGCCGGGCATTCTTAGCCCTTGCCGCAAGTACTCGAGACGGGGCGACGGGGTCACATCGATCGTGAGTCTCTGCTCGTTACCGCGCGTTCCTAATTGTGACGCCCCGAGACCGTTGCGCCAGGTGTCTTCCAGTTATTCGCTGTTGTTGCCATGTCATTCGCTTGCATGTTGCATCTTGTCATGTCATCATGTGCATTGCATCATGTCATCATGTCATTTCTTTTCTTAACTCAACTAAATAAATGGCATGGATCTTTGATCCATTTAAACCGAGGGAATTCACATGGTGATTCTCTTTATAACATATCCTCCCAATATTAGGGAGCTATATTAAATATCCCATTAACTTGGAATCACCCATCACACAATTGCATTACTCTTCAACTCTTCTTGTATCCGACTTAACTTCATATATTTTCCTTGTCATCTCTCTCAAACCATACCCATGCATTATCCCTCCCACTTCCTTCGTTTTTCATGTCTTTGCAAGCGACCTTATTCCTCCTCCATTAATGTTCATCTTTTCCCTATAAATCTTGCCTTTTTCCGACACCCTCTCTGTCAAATTTCATCCATTCGAAGTTGTTTTGGTCAGGTTCAAAAACGATTGAAGTTTGAGAATAATTCAAACTCTAATTATTTTTCTACCTCCTAAAAATGCCAGAGCAATTTATTCAAACCCTACATAAATCCAGGGTTCTAGATATATTTTTATATATCTCATATTCCTAACCAAAAACCCCTGGATTTTCCCCTTTGTTGGTTGTTTATTTATATAAACAATATATTAAGAAAGGGAAGATTTTGGAAAGGAGAGGGAGCCCAGCAGCCGCACCAGTTGGCCAAGGCCCAGCTGGCACCCTTCTCACTGGGCCGGCTCCAAGGCCCAGCCGCCCCCACCAGTTCCATAACCCTAGCCCGATCCCCTCGCTCGCTGGCCCTCCTCCCTCTTCTGCCTAGATCCTGTGCCTGGCCGATTCCCATGCCCGAGCGCCTCTCCTCTCAAGTACCTCTTCCCCGGCGCCGTCCATCCACGCCACGCACGGTTCCCACGGCCATCTCCCTCTCGTCCCGATCGGGATCATCCTCGACCCCCTCTGCCTGCTCCGAGCTTCTCTGCCCTCGACGTCCCCTTCGCCGGATCCCCTCCTCGCGCCTCTACTCTTTCACATGCGGCTCCGCCGCCCCATCTCCACCTCACCGGACCGCCCCAACCTTGTTGCCATCCAGGTGACCTGGCAGGAGACCGCCATGTCGCCGTTCATCTCCTGCCGCAGGAGCCCTGCACCGCCCGCGCCCTCAAGTGCCCGCAGGCCAGCGACCCCACCGCCTCTCTTTGTTGCCGCCTACAGGAGCTCCAAGCGCCTGACCTCCTCCTTCCGATGGCCTCAGCCTCGCGCGACGTGCCATACGGGAGAGGAGCTCCCCGCAGCAGCGCTCGAACCCATCCAGCCGCAGCCACCGAAGATCCCTGCCACGCCGGAGGCCCGCCGTTCATGCGCCTCCATTGTTCCCCTGTTCCAGCGAAGCTGCTATCGACCGCGTCACTGCTCTTTGCCTGCCAAGAACGTCTCCGTGGATTTGCGCCAAGTACCACTACCGCCAAGTTCCGCTCCGTACGTGTACGACTACACTGGGTGATGCGACAAGCCCTAACAACGCGTACATCTACTCCGTCAAGACCGGACCGACAAGTACCCCAACGTCATGTGTACAACGACCGTCGCCGAAGACCCGGGTAGCAAAATGTCAAGTACCTATGACCGAAGAATGCCATGTACCTCTCCAAAAAACGAACATGTACCACTACTGTCGCCGAGATCGCGAGAACCTGTACCGTCGACCCTCGAAGACCCATGGACGGCAAGTTCCTTGTTGACCCGAACACCTACGGAGTGTGAACACCTACGAAGGAAGAACGACTACTTCCACTACCGCCATCGCGAGAACGCTTACTTCCCTCTACGAATGAGAGCCGTCCCCTTTGCATGCTCCGAAGGTATAACCCCGAGACGACGTCTGTGAACAAATGCTTGCGATGTTTGAGATGCACCCGTTGTCTGCACCGTGTCCGAGTTGTCACTTGCTCGGTCCTCCTCTTTTGCCGCTAACCCATGAGGACCGGGTATCCGGGAGCACCCCACCATCCTTGCATGACATGCCCCCGTCACTTTTCCTTTTGCACCCGCATCTCAACTGAGTTACCGGAAACCAGGATGTTGCCGTGGCACCGTTTCGTTATCGTTGCCGTGGCACCGTTTTGTTATCGTTGCCATGGCACCCCTTTCCTTTGCACCACGGTGACAAATGCTTCATAATTCTCTTGTCAACTTTTAATAAAAATTGCATAAACTTGCACATGTCATTCGCATCATGATAATAACATTTAAATGTTTAAAATTGTTGTTGCACCAAATTGATAATTGCATATGGGGATTTACCGGATTTGTTGTTTGTTATTTCCGGCCTCATTTAAACTTGCCTAAATGTTTAATTTACTTATGCTCCACCTCTTTCCATGCTTAACAACATTTAATATTGGTGAGTACATAACCGAGAGAGAACTAAATAATTGATGTGGTGTTCCGTCAATATGCAACCAGTTGTATATTGAGCTCCACTTAATTTGTAGTGTTGCTTGTTGCACTTTGCCATGCCATGCTTCTTTAAACCGGACATGCATCATACTTGGTTGTGCATCATGCCATGCTTGTGTTGGTTGTTTACCATGTTGTTTGCTTCTTTCCGGTGTTGCTTCTTCGGGTTAGTTTCGTTAACGTCGTGTTTGTGAGGATTCATTCGACTACGCCCATTTGTCTTCTTCATGGACTCGTTCTTCTTCCTTGCGGGATTTCAGGCAAGATGACCATACCCTCGAAATCACTTCTATCTTTGCTTGCTTAGTTGCTCGCTCTTCTGCTATGCCTATGCTGCGATACCTACCACTTGCTTATCATGCCACCCATATTGTTGAACCAAGCCTCTAACCCACCTTGTCCTAGCAAACCGTTGTTTGGCTATGTTACCGCTTTGCTCAGCCCCTCTTATAGCGTTGTTAGTTGCAGGTTAAGATTGAAGTTTGTTCCTTGTTGGAACATGGAGATGTTGTTCCTTGTTGGAATATGTTTACTTGTTGGGATATCACAATATCACTTATTTAATTAATGCATCTATATACTTGGTAAAGGGTGAAAGGCTCGGCCTTATGCCTGGTGTTTTGTTCCACTCTTGCCGCCCTAGTTTCCGTCATACCGGTGTTATGTTCCTGGATTTTGCGTTCCTTGCGCGGTTGGGTTATAATGGGAACCCCTTGACAGTTCGCCTTGAATAAAACTCCTCCAACAAGGCCCAACCTTGGTTTTACCATTCTCCACCTAGCCTTTTTCCCTTGGGAGTCGTGCATCCCGAGGGTCATCTTTATTTTAAGCCCCCAGGCCAGTGCTTGTCTAAGTGTTGGTCCGAACTAGATTCCTTTGCAGCGCCACCTCGGGGAAACTTGAGGGCTGGTTTTAGTTGTACGTAGAGCTCATCCGGTGTTGCCCTGAGAACGAGATATGTGAAGCTCCTATCAGGATGTCGGCGCATCGGGCGGTCTTGCTGGTCTTGTTTTACCCGTTGAAATGTCTTGTAACCGGGATTCCGAGCCTGATCGGGTCTTCCCGCTAGAAGGAATATCCTTCGTTGACCGTGAGAGCTTGTGATGGGCTAAGTTGGGACACCCCTGCAGGGATTTGAACTTTCGAAAGCCGTGCCCGCGGTTATGGGCAGATGGGAATTTGTTAATGTCCGGTTGTAGAAAACCTGAAGTTGATCTTAATTAAAATACATCAACCGCGTGTGTAACCATGATGGTCTCTTTCCGGCGGAGTCCGGGAAGTGAACACGGTGTTGGAGTTATGCTTGATGTAGGTTGTTCTAGGATCACTTCTTGATCATAGTTGTTCGATCGTGCTTTTGCCTTCTCTTCTCGCTCTCATTTGTGTATGTTAGCCACCATATATGCTAGTCGCTTGCTGCAGCTCCACATCATACCTTTTACCCTACCTATAAGCTTAAATAGTCTTCATCGCGAGGGTGTGAGATTGCTGAGTCCCCGTGACTCACAGATACTTCCAAAACCAGCTTGCAGGTGCCGTTGAACCATGCAGATGACGGAACCAATCTCAAGGAGGATCTCGATGAAGATCTTGCCCTTTGTGTTGTTTCGTTCTAGTTGATCAGTAGTGGAGCCCAGTTGGGGTCGATCGGGGATCTGTGTAGCATTTGGGGTAGTCTTCTTTTATTTTGGTTCCGTAGTCAGACCTTGATTGTATCTGTATGATGTAATGCTTTATTTATGTATTGTGTGAAGTGGCGATTGTAAGCCAACTATGTATCTCTTTCCCTTATGTATTATATGGGTTGTATGAAGATTACCTCACTTGCGACATTGCTTTCAATGCGGTTATACCTCTAAGTCGTGCTTCGACACGTGGGAGATATAGCCGCATCGAGGGCGTTACACTAATCCACTACGATTTGGATATTTGATTCGAGGGGCATATGGCCCGATAGCACTAACCATCACGTGGGCATAGTATGGACGTTCTGCGTCGTATACAATAGCCGAAGCTTAATAGATGTCAGCGACTGAGGGGCGCGCGCCGGGTTGGACTGGAAAGCACCTACCTTGTTGAAGGAGGTAGGTAGGTCTGCTCACTAGCCGCGTACACAACGTGCAGGAGTTCCCGGGGAGATGGCCTATGACCCCTGGGGGCATAGGTTTAGTCCGGCGTGCTGGCCTCTCTATTAAGCCTAGGTCGGGTTGCGGAGTATTGTTTGGCCGAGGCCGGGCATGACCCAGGAAAGTGTGTCCGGCCGGAGTTAATCGAGCATGGTGGGTAAGTTGGTGCACCCCTACAGGGAAGAAAACACCTACCGATAGCCTGTCCTACGGTAACGGACACTTGGAGTTGTATCCCGATCGATACAACTAGAACTGGATACTTGTGATGAGAACTGGATGGTGATGAGAATTGGATTGTGATGACACTTGGATAGTATGGCTCTGGGATTGCTTTCTCACAAGGAGTCGAGAAAGGATCTCTGGCCGAGGTTGATAACACTTCTACTACTTTACTTTATGCTACTCTACTCCTTCCTGTTGCTGCAAGATGGTGGTTTCCAGAAGATGCTAGTCTTCGATAGGCTAGGCTTTCCCCTTCCCTTCTGGCATTCTGCAGTTTAGTCCATAGATACAACCCATTCCTTTGATACAGATGCATACTTAGTTTAGATCTGATGTAAGTCTTCCGAGTACTTTGGATGAGTACTCACGGTTGCTTTGCTACTTCTTTTCCCCCATACCCGATTGTTGCGACCAGATGATGGAGCCCAGGAGTCAGATGACGCCACTGATGACTACTACTACCCGGAGGATGCCTACTAGTGTGCCGTTTTGGTGTACCCAACAGGGTCATCACCGACAACGGCACACAGTTCACAAGCCGCACCTTCATGCAATATATCCAAGACCTCGGCAGCAAAGTCTGTTTCACTTTCGTTGCTCACCCACGAAGCAATGGTCAAGCTGAGAGGGCAAACGCTGAAGTACTGCGAGGCTTAAGGACCAAGACCTTTGACAGACTGCACAAGAGTGGAAGGCGCTGGATTGATGAGTTGCCGATGGTTCTTTGGTCGATCAGGACAACGCCAAATCGAGCCACCGGCGAGACACCCTTTGCCCTAGTATACGGGGTAGAAGCAGTTCTCCCCACTGAACTCATATACGGGTCACCTCGAGTGCTCGCTTATGATGAGCTTGAGCAAGAGCAACTGCGGCAAGATGACGCAATGCTCCTTGAGGAAGATCGTCTTCGGGCGGCTGTGAGAGCAGCACGCTACCAGCAAGCCTTGCGCCGCTACCATAGCCGCAAGGTTCATGCCCGAAGCCTTGAGGAAGGCGACCTTGTCCTTCGACGCGTTCAATCGGCCAAGAATTCCAACAAGTTGACGCCAAAGTGGGAAGGCCCTTATCGGGTAATACGAGTCACCAGGCCCGGTGCAGTCTGCCTGGAGACCGAAGATGCCGTTCCAGTGAGTAACTCCTAGAACATTGAGCATCTTCGCAAGTTTTACCCGTGAGGCGTGGCTTGCCGGGCCCCCCGGCAAGCCACCTTTTGTACAAGCATTGCCGATGATGCATGTAACCCTTTGTACAAAGCCAGGCGCAGACCCTGAGCACAAGTAAATGAAGCGCTGGCGCCCTAAGTTATAGCATGCATGCTAGGTCGAGTCTCGTCCTTGGTTAGGGTTGATAGTGCTTAGCGGCGACTAACCCCTAGCTTAGAGGTCGAGTGTGTGTCTCTTTGTCTTTCTTTTGTCTTCTTTGGTTCACAGGACACGCGGATATCTGTGTCGAACCACTTGGGGAGGAAAGGAAGATGAACAGACCAGCATCTAGCCCCTGGCAAGCCAGCATTGCCGGGGGCTGCAAGAGCAAAGAATCACCCACGGCGAACTAGAGTTGCCGGGGGCTGCATCTTCATATAAGTTCTTCATCCCTTATCATGCATTCCATTATGGACTGAGGTATGTGAAACCTCGTTTTCCCCTAAGCTACCATGCTCCCATAACTCTAGGCCCTAGGGCTCGTTCCTAGGGCCAAGTTTGGTCATAGTCGCGGCAGCGAAAGGATGAAACAAGGAGCCAGAACCCGCCTCATCCCTGCCTCCGCAAAAGGCGTGAGGAAGGTCGAGCGAAGTGGGGAGACGACAAGGCCTGTTGCTGGGCAAGGAAATGTTTATCTTAAAGATATAAGGATTTACTCCTTGTCGTGGGTTCTACCCACAAACAAATGACCCGGCAAGCATCCCTTTTTCATTAAAAACATTCCACTCAGGTACAGTCCATAGGGAATGAAAAACATGAATGATGGGATTACAAGTTTTAAATTCAGCTAAGGCCCGAAGGCCTACAAACTAAAAAGAGATAAGGTGCCCGTAATCCCTTTCTTGTCCCTCTCCTCAGGAGGCAGGTCAAGGAGGCGAAAAGGGCAAAAGGGGCACCTAGGCGAGCTACGGGTGGCAGAAGACACCAAGAGAACATCTCGGTGGCCGTTCGAAGGCTGGATGGTGATGGCAGCGCCGGAAGCAGAGCTCGAAGACGAGGCGGCATGACGTCAGCACGCGTCGAAGGCGTCGGTGCCCGCGTACTCCGACTTGACGGCCTTGCCGCCCGCCCTCTTCCTCTTCCGCAGCCTCCCAACGCCAGCCGCCCAAGGAGACGACCCCGGGAAGTTCAGGGAGCCGGCGACGCGGATGATGGGGTCGCCGGTGCCGCACGGAGCGGCACCCGACACCTAATCGGACCCGTCATCCTGCCACCTACTACCCTCGTCGTCGCTGCCGCTGTCCTCCTCGTCACTCCCGCCCGAGGAGGAGTCTTCACAATCAGAAGAGCTCTCCACGCATCACCTTGCACGGGTCCCAAAGCACCCAAAGACCTTGACGGAGAGAAGGCCACCCTCCATCAGCTTAAAATGGAGAGTGAGCCCCTCCGTCAAGAGGTGGATATGGGCAAACGTCTTCCATCCCCGACGGAGATACATCACGTGAGGGGCGGGGAAATCGACGCGGGCCCGCGTGCCACTGATCGCGCAGCCCCTCATGTGCAGCCACAATGACTCCGACGGATCCAACTCCATCTCCCGCGCGAATGGAGTCGGGAGACGAAGGCGACGGCGAGGCGGCCGGTGTAGCCTGACGAAGAACTCGCAATGGTCATCCCCAACATGGCCCTCCACAGGGGGAGGAACTGCTGGCGGAGGCGAGGCCGGCGCGCCGCCTCGTCCTCCTCTTCCCCGAGCGCCTCGGCCTCTCCCACGGCCTCGCCCCCTCCCCCTTCCCCTCGCAGCTGGCTCTGCCACCACGGGTGCAGGAGAAGGAGGGACACGTTGTCGAGCGGCGACCCTCGCCGCCACCGTTGAAGGACCAGGATTCCCTCTCTCCATGATGGATGGAAGGGGGGGGGGCAGAAGCTGAAGGAAGGAGGAGATGAAGGAATGTGGGACGCCATCCCCCCTCCCGCTCTTTATAAAGGAACAGGGTGGGGGCTCGGCCGCCCCGCTCAGCCAATCAAGACGCGGAAGGCGCAGGGAACTGGGACCGACCCGCCGCCCCAGCCCGCGGCAGCTCGGTTTCTCGCCTCCACCGTTCACCACCCCAAGCGCACGAGAGCCACGTGGCAGGCATGCAGGACCGAGGCGACGGGTGAGGTGACCTCTCCCCACCCCGTGATCGTGGGGAGTGGACGCCTTGAAGACCACGCCTCGGCCCCGTTTAGTAAATGGGCCGCGCCTCCACGCCTCCCTCCGTTTATGGGGAAGGCGCGAACCACCCCCTTTACTACAACGTGACACATGCATGCAGAGCTCAACCCCACGCATGCCGCCCACGTCACACATGCCTCCCCATGCTGCGCCACGCGCGGGAAGCATGGGAAGCGCAACGCGCGAAGAGACTTACCGCGGTAAAAACCGCCCCGCCTGCCCGCGCACCATTTTTGGGCCTAGCCCAACGACGCGATTGCGCTTACTTGTGGCCCAGGCCCGGGGTCTCCTGTCGGTTTACAAAAAGAGGGGTACACTTTTTGTACCCCTATAACTGTGCATGGGCAGTCTGAGCCGCGGGCACCACCACACTGAGCAAGGCAAGGGAGGTGAGCCAAGGTAAGGCCGAAGCTCAGGAGAAGCAGAACAACGCCAAGACCAAGACCACAAAGAGCAAAGGGGACGAAGTGGACCCCCCCGGCAAGATCCTTGCCGGGAGGCGGTTTTAGCAAACCCGGCAAGACCCTTGCCGTGGCAGCTCGCCCCACACCTACGGAGTGAGTCACCCTTGAGTCCACTGCCCCCATGGGGCAAGGATTCGGGAGACATCCCCGTGGTGGCTTGCAGATCTTTGTGAAGACATTCAAGATCAGATACACCCTTTAGAAGATGATGATCCTTGGCGGGATCCCAGCCAAAGGCCCCCGGCAAGAGCCTTGCCGGGGATGACAGCAGGCGCCACGGCAAGACCCTTGCGGGGCCCCCGGCAAGGCCCTTGCCAAGAACACCCATAGGGCCACCATCAGGTCCACGCCAGACAAACCTCCACCGCCGTTCGCATGCAGCTGCCGACCCAACCAGCTGGGCAGGCACTTGCGTGGCGGCATGCGGATCTTCGTGGAGACCCACCACTGCGCCACCTCAGCTGCCTGCCTGCCTACATGGCACCGCGGGCGCCGCTGGCCAGGGCGCGTGTCGACACGAGAGGGAGCGGCGACGGACGAGACAGGGCTCTCCCCCGTCCCCCGATAAAGCAAGGACACCTGGGCAAGACGCATTAAATGCGCCTTGTCATGTAATGCGAGGGATAACCTCGCATCACTATTCCCTTTCCACCTCCTGTGTGCCACTGTGGCAACCCCTTCTCCTATAAAAGGAGGCCCGGGGCAACCAGGAGGAGGATTCGGCTTTTTGGAGCTCCTCATGCCCCATAGCTAGCTCAAGAACACAGATATACAATCCACCAAAGCAGGAGTAGGGTTTTACGCATCTTTGCGGCCCGAACCTGGATAAACGAACCGTGTGCTATCTGTTTGATCCGCTCTTCTCACGACCCCGCGCCCCGCAACCGTAGTAGGGATTCGTGTGATCCCATAGGTGTCGTTCCCATCGACAAGGGGGTCCATTCAGGATGGATAGAGGGAGCTACATTGGACATACTAAAAAGATCAGGATTGATTGGAACCTAACAAGACGATTATGATCCGTCGTACACCAGCCTTTTGATGTCCTTAGGGAAGTGCTTGGAGGTGACCGCCGTCGTGGTGGCACCGACCATCACGATGCCGAGAGCGATGACACGCGTCAGAGTAGCCGCACAGAAACCATCAGCACCACTTGTCTGCAATTCCCCAGTGTTAGTGCCACGACGACGGTACGAAAACTACTTACTGCACTCTGTTGGAGACTATTCAGGGATTTGGGGGAAATGGGGAAACTGTGGGGATCTACTAACGCTAGGGAAACTACTTATCGCACTATGTTGTATACGACACATGGTTTGTACATATCACTTGTGTTTGATATTACAACTTCACACATGATTTGCTCACGAAATTGTGTGCGATGACAACGTGCATGAGACACGGTTCCCATAACATAGCCATATGTGATGTACTACCCGATACATATGGGGATGCAATATTTGAGTTAATACTTATGGTAAACAGGCGCTCTATGGATACCCATCAAAAAATAAAAACAGCCGCTTCGCGGATAGAGATGGGGGCGGCGGCCGAGGCAGTGGCTACCGGATAGAAGGTCAATCCTCAATCGGTCAACGGTGGCGACATGATAGGAGGTCAATCCTCGATTGACGGCGGGAGATAGGAGGAGCTCAATCCTTGAGGTTGCGAGTAGCATGATTAGAGCAAATCCATCATGGTCGATGGCGAGATAGTGGAACTCAAACTTCAGGCGATTGCTCCACTAAGCACTGCTCCTTGACCCTGCTGTCTCGGCATGTTGCGGCTATGCGTTACTTTGTCTACTAGGTGGAGGTCGACGTGCGACTAATTAATGTAGGTCTTATTTTCGTTGAGTGTCTTAATTAAGGTATTCAATTCATAGGGGTAGTATTGTACATGTAAATTGACTGGTCATTAATTTGTGTCATCACATGACTGGATAACAATACGGAGCGCCCTCCGTAAATTATGAAAAGAAAATCTTGTGATTTATTCACGCATCTTTGAGCATCCATTAATCCATTTATTAGTGTTTTTTGAATTACCACTTGTGTGTGCAGATGGAACGATCTCAATGGATGAAGGATCAGACAACCTTAAAGTTTATGCATGGCATGAAGGAGTTCATCACTTTGGCTGAACGGGCAAAATGGAGTGTTGGTGAAGAATATTACATCATCATTCCATGCCTGGATTGTATCAATACAAAGTCACATCCAATTATGGACGTTGAGTACCACTTATACAAGTGGGGATTCATGGATGGATATACATGTTAGACTAGAAACGGTGAAGAGCCGGTCATGGATGAAGGTAACTTGGGTGGCGAGATGCAAAACCACGATTGGAGTTACATGGATATTGAATCTAACCTTGGGGCTCAGACATCAAGCTACCAATGAAACAAAGACATGCCAAACTCCGGAGGGCAGCCTTGCTAGGCTTCTCCCCGAGCTCACCAAGGTGCTTGAAGGCGTCGCTGCCGGAGTGGACTCCATGGAGGAGGGGGAGTGCCATGCGCTTTTTACCGTGGCCGCGACGCGAGTCTTCAGCCACCTCCACCTCCGGGACCCAGGCTTCGACCTCAGCACCCTGATCGAACCAGTGGCTCCTGAGTACCGCACCGCTGCTGCTGAGGTTGTGAAGGAGCAGGTGGAAGCCCTGATACATCTCCAACGTATCTATAATTTTTATTGTTCCATGCTGTTATATTATCATTCTTGGATGTTTTACAATCATTTTATATAATTTTTTGGGTCTAACTATTGACATAGTGTCAAGTGTCAGTTGTTGTTTTTTTGCTTGTTGTTTACATCGCATGAAATCAATATGAAACGGAGTCCAAACGCATCAAAACTTTTTGTGGATTTTTTTGGACCAGAAGACACCCAATGGGCCGTAGAAGCACCTGGGGGTGCCTCAAGGGGGGCACAACCCACCAGGGCGTGCCTGGGCCCCAGGCGTGCCCAGGTGGGTTGTGCCCACCTCGGTGGCCTCCCACACTGCCTCTTAGCTCTATAAATACCCCAATATTCCAAACACCCTAGGGGAGTTGACGAAAATCAATTCCAGCGGCCGCAAGTTCTAGAAACCACAGATTCAATCTAAACACCATCCCAGATGGGTTCATCATCCTCATTGGTGCCTCTCCGATGATGCGTGAGTAGTTCTTTGTAGACCTACGGGTCCGTAGTTAATAGCTAGATGGCTTCCTCTCTCTCTCTCTCTCTCTTGATTCTCAATGCAATGGTCTCTTGGAGATCTATTTAATGTAACTCTTTTTGCGGTGTGTTTGTTGGAATCCAATGAACTTTGAGTTTATGATCAGATCTAAGTTTTTATCCATGAAAGTTATTTGAGTCTTTTGATCTCTTATATGCATGATTACTTATAGCCTCGTATTTCTTCTTCGAATCTTTTGTTTAGTTAGGCCAACTAGATCATTTTTTCTTGCCATCGGAAGAGGTGCTTTGTGATGGGTTCGATCTTACGGTGCTTGATCCCAGTGACAGAAGGGGAACGAACACGTATGTATCGTTGCTATTAAAGATAACAAGATGGGTCTATTTCTCCATAAATATATCTTGTCTACATCATGTCATCATTCTTATTGCATTACTCCGTTTCTCCATGAACTTAATACACTAGATGCATGCTGGATAGTGGTTGATGTGTGGAGTAATAGTAGTAGATGCAGGAAGGAGTCGGTCTACTAATCTTGGATGTGATGCCTATATAATGATCATTGCCTGGATATCGTCATGATTATTTGAAGTTATATCAATTGCCCAACAGTAATTTGTTTACCCACCGTTGAGATTTTCTCGAGAGAAGCCACTAGTGAAACCTACGGCCCCCCGGGTCTCTTGTTTATTATATTTGCCTTCGCGATCTATTTTTATTTGCTTTTATTTTCAGATCTATTAATCCAAAAACCCAAAAGATACCTTGCTGCAATTTTTATTTATTTATTTTATCTCGCGTTCTCGGGAGTTCTATTTATCCAATCTACTACATTTTTTATCCCATCTACTTGCATATTTCTGGCGCCGTTACCCGAAAGGGATTGACAACCCCTTTAATACGTCGGGTTGCGAGTATTTGTTATTTGTGTGAAGGTTCCGTTTACGTAGTGTTGTGTGGTTCTCCTACTGGTTCGATAACCTTGGTCTCATCATCGAGGGAAATACCTACCGCAACTGTGCTGCATCATCCCTTCCTCTTTGGGGAAATACCGACGTAGTTCAAGCCGCATCAAAAGGAATTTCTGGCGCCGTTCCCGGGGAGACATCATCAACATCTTCCAGGTTCCTAATCACAAATCTCATCTCCTTGCAATTTACATTATTTCCCATTTGCCTCTCGTTTTCCTCTCCCCCACTTCACAAAAAATTACCGTTTTATTCGCCCTCTTTCTCGTTCGTGTTTCTCATTGGATTTTTTGTTTGCTAGATTTGTCACCATGAATGACTTTGGTATGGCAGAAATAGATGATGGCCTAACTCCTAAAATTGGATGATCTGGCAATCTGGATGCTAAAACTTTTATTTTGGGGCAAGGGAATGTTATAGGAAAAGAACGTATCCAAGAATTTTTCAATTGTGTTGGAAATTTAAGTCTTGGTGATGCTCCTATTCTTAAGAGGACTAAATCTTATGCGGAAGCTATTTCAGCACTAGTTTTGAAGCTTGAAAATAAATTTATCCTAACGCATCCTACCTTGCAAAGATTGTTTTTTGAGTTACCCGTTATAAAGAACCCCAAAGCTAAAAGGTTGACCACCCTTGTTCTTACGAATGAATTTTATTACATAGTACGAGAAGCAAGGGAAAATTTTGATTTCTATGGTATGAATCGCGAAAAACCGGTGATAGATGAAATTCTTTATAATAGTGATTATGTGCAAGACATTTGCTTGGGGATAATCAAATCTTTGATGAGAATCTTATAAAGGAAGTCCCTGTTTTAGATATAATCCAACAAGTTTTCAATGATGTTAATCAACACTATTCTTGGATTGTTGCCGGAAATCAAAAAAGATATGATGATAAGAAACTTGATAGTGCTAACACTACTGCAAGATGGTCCAAACGCGATAGTCGAATCAGAGACCCTTCGACGAAACTGTGTGCGATGCCATAATCGCAAACGGTGGTGTAAAAACCGTCAAAAAAGGTGCAAAACTTTTGCGATGACAGATGCATCAAACACGGTTCAGAATTTAGTTCCATGTGCGATGCAGGGCATACGGTTCAGCTCAATGAACTGTTTGTGATGAGGAGGCACAAAAGAAATGGGCAGCCAGATGAAGGCGTGTGCGATATACAACATACAGTTTACTAGGATGAACTGTGTGTGATTAGTCAACACAGTGGAAACGGTTCAACTGAACAAGATGTGTGTGATATGCGGCAAATAGGTCCGTAATCTAAAATGTGTGCGAAGACCAATAATAACACAGACGATTGCTGCTAATAAGCCGTGTGAATTGCTCTGTCTACAGTAGAATAACATATATATATATATATATATATATATATATATATATATATAAAACTGAAATAAACATCCAATTACGATCATTCACACACACCTCAATAAACAATTGCATGCATTCTAATGTAGGAGAAATGATCGTCTAGTCATCTACTTCTTGTGACGCTCCCGCCACTGCTATGTGGCTCGATCCCTCATCTGGGTCAGGAAGAAGACAGTTCCTCAGGTCAACAATCCGCCTGTACATCTCGTAGCTTGTGTACGCGTCCATGGCCGCGTACTTGACATGTTGTTCATCCAGTCTCTTATGCCACACACTGTGCCAGGCGTTCTTGTCCTTATTGCTCTCTTGCTTCATCTTCGCGTAGTAGGGGTCGATGATGGCTGAGGCGAGGTCAACCAGGGAGTTCAGTTTGCTTTTGTCGGTGTCCCATACCTTATAGTGGTGTTGGATGTTGACAAGATTTGGGCATTTCAAGTCCGAAACCTTGAGCGCTTTTAGATCGTTGGTGGTGTCCACCGTAGCGAAACTGTAGTCAGAGCTCTTGATAAACCTGGAGAAACGCTCGCAAGGCCTTGTGGCAAGGTGGAAGTGGTAGATGAGGATGTCATGTCGCACGTGCAACTGGGCGACGTGGATTCTCGGTGCGTCCACATGGCAGATTTTGCAGCGGGTAACTGCATCGTCGCGCCGCGCCCGGTGCAACCACTTGCACACGAACGTGTGTGATCGTGCGCAGGCCCAAAACACTGGCAGCACGTGTGGAGGGACGAGGGCAGAGCACCCGGAGGGACGCGAGAGCAGAGCGCGCGCGGCGGGATGTGAGCAGAGCGTGCCACGGCCGCCTGAACCGCAAGCAACCACACGCATGGAGCAGTTGAACACGCAGCAAATGGTCACCTACAAGCCGACCGACAATTGCATCGCTGCATAGAGAGCGGCCGTGTGGTACCACCTCCGTCTAGTCTATAGTCTCCTTTATATTCCGTGCCATACATTGCCCTCAAATTTAACAAACAAAATGTTAATGCATGTTTTAAAAATTATATAATTGGAAACTATGTTCAAATACAAATCCAACTATATAATCTTTGGCAACATGCATTCGAATTTTATTAGTTAAATCATACTTATAAACCAGGACGGTGGTATAGTAGGTAATTAAATTGCAAACGTTTTTTTATTAACCGTATGTGTACGTGGCCTTTCGTCGTCCTCTCGCACGTCTTGTCACCCCGCTGCCGCAGACGGCTTACAGCGTAAGCTTGCGCAGCGCGCAGGGGCGTTCTTTTTGCCAAATGGTGGCGCCAATGAATCGTCGGTGAGCCCGTTCCCGCGCAACCTCGCAGGTTCCCGCGCAAGCTTCCTGCCCGACTCGGTGAAATCCCCCAAAATCCCAATGCTTAGCAGCTAGCTATAAAAACCCTCACGACCGGCGAGTCCTCGGTCGCATTTCCCCCTCCATCCCTGTAGCTTATCTCGTCTGCTTCTCCCACATTTGCCAATGGCACCGGTCCGTCGTCATCGCTCAGCCACTCTGCCGTCATCAGAGGACAGCTCCAACTGGGAGGCTACACTGCGGCGGCGGTGCAGGCCCCGACATAGTGTAGTGCGTGTGGCGTCCCTGTTGGGTGTGCGCGGAACACCCACCACATGCTCCGCCGCCGGTGCCCATCGGCAGCTGTTACCGGCCACCGTTGCCGCCAGACCACCATCGAAAGCCAGGGCCATCGCCCACTCCACCGCCGCGGCCCGAAGGCGGGAGATGGTTGTCGTGGCCGCCACCCCACTGCCGGCCACTATGGCCATCACCCGCTCCGCCACCGCAGCCCGAAGGCGGGAGGTGGTGGTTGTGGCCACCACCTCGTCATTGGCCGCCATGGCCGCTGGCCCACCGTCGACCGCCGGGGTCATCACCCGCTCCGCCACCACCGCCTGAAGGAAGGAGGCGGAGGTGGATGCCCGCACGTTCGACAGCGACCTTGCGCGCTACACCGAGTTCCTATGGGAGGAGGAGTGCCTCGTCGAGCATGCAAAGAGCCTTACCGCCGCAGTGGCAGCGGCACACGCCGCCTCAGAGGCGAGGAACCAGAAGATCTACGAGGACTTCAAGAGGGGTCGTATGGAGCGGCAGAGGGCATTCGAGGCGAGCGTCACTGAAGCTGCATTAGCGGTAGGTACCGCATTGTGTTTGCCCAGCTCGTCGGTAGGCTCCTCCTCGTCCGCCTCTTACTGAGCGTGCTCGCCAGAGGAGAGGCAGCCGGAAGTAGTACAAAGCCCCTCCGCAGTACTAGTAGTATTTAGGGGCTATTTTGTTCAGTTCATCTAACTATAGATGTGGTGGAACTTGACAACGAACTTAAAATTAACTAGTATATATAGTTGAACTAGCTATTTCAGTACGTGGTTAGCAACAATTGGGGAAAAGTTTGGTCGGTTCAGCTGTCGAGTTGATCTGTTTGTATAAATTAAGAACGACTGCTTAATCTATGAATGAAATCTATGCTTAATTACTGAATATTAGTTGCAAAAATTAGATACTGCTAGTGATTTTTAGCTTCATATTTTGACAAATCGCAGTGTTACAAGGATTGACAAATCTTACCGAATTGTTTGTACGTGGTTCCACATGGGTCATCCAAAACAACCGTTTGCGTTGAAGGGATGCACAAATCATGCGCTGCTCTCACTTTGCATACGGGTGTTCTATCTAAAACGTTTGCGATGAGTGTTTTATATTTAAAAAGTGAATTAAACTGCGGCTTGGGCGCCATTAATGGAGAGGATGCGAGCAAGGCGGGCGGCCATGGAAGTCAAAGGGCTCACTTCCCAGTGAGCCTGTGCAGCATACAACGCGCACGCTTCCCGGTGAGCCTGCGCACTCAAGGACAGCTTGCACGCCTCTCGGTCAGCCTGCGCACCGGACGGCACTCGCACGCCTCCCGTTCAGTCAAGGTCAAGCAGCTGTCCGCGCGGCACCTCCTACAGCCATTAAAACCAAGACATGTGGCATCACGTGAATGGTTAACATAATTTTAGATTTACTAGAATTTAAAAACTAGGCATCTCAATGTTTTGCCGGCAAACAACATGATCTTCATAGTAGAGAGTCTCTCATGTTATCACTTTCATATACTAGTGGGAATTTTTCATTATAAAACTTGGCTTGTATATTCCAACAATGGGCCTCCTCAAGTGCCCTAGGTCTTCGTGAGCAAGCAAGTTGGATGCACACCCACTAGTTTCTTTTGTTGAGCTTTCATACATTTATAGCTCTAGTGCATCCGTTGCATGGCAATCCCTACTCCTTGCATTAACATCCGGTGGGCATCTCCATAGCCCATTGATTTGCCTCGTTGATGTGAGACTTTCTCCCTTTTTGTCTTCTCCACATAACCCCTCATTATATTCTATTCCACCCATAGTGCTATGTCCATGGCTCGCGCTCATATATTGCGTGAAAGTTTGTAGGTTTGAGATTACTAAAGTATGAAACAATTGCTTGGCTTGTCATCGGGGTTGTGCATGATGAGAGCATTCTTGTGTGACGAAGATGAAACATGACTAAACTATATGATTTTGTAGGGATGAACTTTCTTTGGCCATGTTATTTTGAGAAGACATAATTGCTTAGTTTGTATGCTTGAAGTATTATCATTTTTATGTCAATATGAACTTTTATCTTGAATCTTTTGGATCTGAATATTCGTACCACAATTAAGAAGATTTACATTGAAATTATGCCAAGTAGCACTCCGCATCAAAAATTCTATTTTTATCATGTACCTACTCGAGGACGAGCAGGAATTAAGCTTGGGGATGCTGATACGTCTCCAACGTATCTATAATTTTTGATTGCTCCATGCTATATTATCTACTGTTTTGAATGTTTATGGGCTTTATTATACACTTTTATATCATTTTTGAGACTAACCTATTAACCCAGAGCCCAGTGCCAGTTTCTGTTTTTACCCTGGTTTAGGGTTTCGTAGAAAAGGAAAATCAAACGGAGTCCAATTGACCTGAAACTTCACGGAACTCATTTTTGGAAGGAAAGAAGCCCAGAAGACTTGGAGTGCACGTTGGGGGATCTGCGAGGAGGTCACGAGGCAGGGGGCGTGCCCACCCCCCTAGGCGCGCCCTCCACCCTCGTGAGCCCCTCGTGGCCCCCTTGACGTACTTCTTCCGCCTATATATCTCCATATACCCTAAAAACATCCGTGAGCACTATAGATTGGGAGTTCCGCCGCCAGAAGCCTCCGTAGCCACCGAAAACCAATCTAGACCCGTTTCGGCACCCTGCCGGAGGGGGCAACCCTACCGAAAACCAATCTTGAGGTGATACGATCTTGATGTATCGCGAGCTTTGCTATTATATTTGGATCCTATGATGTTTCTTCCCCCCTCTACTCTCTTGTAATGAATTGAGTTTCCCTTTTGAAGTTATCTTATCGAATTGAGTCTTTATAGATTTGAGAACACTTGATGTATGTCTTGCCGTGGATATCTGTGGTGACAATGGGATATTCCGTGATTAACTTGATGTATGTTTTGGTGATCAACTTGTGGGTTCCGCCCATGAACCTATGCATAGGGGTTGGCACACGTTTTCGTCGTGATTCTCCGGTAGAACTTTGGGGCACTCTTTGAGGTCCTTTGTGTTGGTTGAATAGATGAATCTAAGATTGTGTGATGCATATCATATAATCATACCCACGGATACTTGAGGTGACATTGGAGTATCTAGGTGACATTAGGGTTTTGGTTGATTTGTGTCTTAAGGTGTTATTCTAGTACGAACTCTAGGGCTGTTTGTGACACTTATAGGAATAGCCCGATGGATTGATTGGAAAGAATAACTTTGAGGTGGTTTCGTACCCTACCATAATCTCTTCATTTGTTCTCTGCTATTAGTGACTTTGGAGTGACTCTTTGTTGCATGTTGAGGGATAGTTATGTGATCCAATTATGTTAGTATTCTTGAGGGAACTTACACTAGCGAAAGTATGAACCCTAGGCCTTGTTTCCTAGCATTGCAATACCATTTACGCTCACTTTTACCATTAGTTACCTTGCTGTTTTTATAATTTCAGATTACAAAAACTATTATCTACTATCCATATTGCACTTGTATCACCATCTCTTCGCCGAACTAGTGCACCTATACAATTTACCATTGTATTGGGTGTGTTGGGGACACAAGAGACTCTTTGTTATTTGGTTGCAGGGTTGCTTGAGAGAGACCATCTTCATCCTACGCCTCCTACGGATTGATAAACCTTAGGTCATCCACTTGAGGGTAATTTGCTACTGTCCTCCAAACCTCTGCACTTGGAGGCCCAACAACGTCTACAAGAAGAAGGTTGTGTAGTAGACATCAGTGTCATGATGAAATTCACCTGAAGATTTTCAAGACAACTCTTGGGCACCCAGATCTTCTTCAAAGGGGGTCCATTCCTGCAGTTAGTACCAATATACCTGGCAAACACTTCACCATTCCGATTCTTAAACAGTTTATAGTTTGCATCAAAGGATTCATCAATGATAATAGGGTTAGCCCAAGTGAAGCCAGGCAAGCTAGATGGATCTATTGAAGGTCCCTTTGCAGCAACCCATGTGGTTTTGGGGTACTTCTCAGGCTTCCAGTAGGAACCATCAACATTCATTTTCCTCTCGAACCCAACACCCTCTTTCCTAGGGTTTTGGTTCAGAATTTGTTTCTTGAGGACATCGCACAGTGTCTGATACCCCTTGAGGATTTTGTACATCCCTGTTTCAAGCAATGTCTTCAACTTGGCATTCTCATCAGAAATAGTAGTGGTATCCTCAGAAGAGGGGTTAGTTTCCACATCAGCAGTTGAAGACATAGCAACAGTAGTAGTAGTAGTAGTAGTAGTAGTAGTAGTAGTAGTAGTAGTAGTAGTAGTAGTAGTAGTAGTAGTAGTAGTAGTAGTAGTAGTAGTAGAACATCCAACAATAGAAGCAGCATTATCACGCTCAAGAAATTTTAAACATGGTGGCTCATATTCTTCCTAAGCGGAACTGATCTGTTGAGCGCGGAGTGACTCGTTCTCCTTTTGAATATCTTCATGAGCCGATCTCAAGTTCTCAAGCTCTTGCTTCCTTTGAAGATAATCGTAGGAGAGCTTTTCATGAGTAGTTGAGAGCGTATCATGACGACTTTCAAGTTCCTCGTACATAACATGAAGACTTTTAATGTCTTCAATTAAGGATTGAGTTCGATTCATTTCCGCGTCCCACATGTCATCACTTTTGTCTCGCAACTTTTGAATATGTTCCATAGAATTTTGTTGTTATGTTGCAATTTTAGCAAGTTTTTGTAGCTAGGTTTAGATTCACATTCAGAGTCATCTTCACTTGAAGTTTGAAAGTAAGAATCGCGTGAGTTTACCTTGGCACCACGTGGCATGAAGCAATAGGTAGGAGCAGAGTCACCCTCATCATTAGCATCAGTGTTGATGAAGCCATTGTCTTTAGTGTCAAAGATGGACTTGGCAACATACATTGAAGCTAGATCCAGGCTTGGCACGCCTGAATTGAATTCCTCTTCAGACTCCACCTCTGCCTCCTCAGATGCAGACTTGTCAGGACCCCGACTCAATGCCACATCGATCTAGCATGTAACACCTCATATCACTTTGCGGCCTCACGCACGGTATTCCCACGGGTGTCGCCTTACCTTTGCCCGGGACCGTTTGCGCCTTTTGACTCACGTATATGATGATGTCGCTAGCATCCATATGATAAGGAGCCCGGGCTGACATGGCTAGTCGTAAACCCAAAGTGGCACAGACTTACAGGGACATGCATCCATGACCCAGCATCGAACGTGTCGGTCATCAGCGAGTGAATCCAGGCTGTAGCACTGGGCTAGCAGGACTCCGGTGAACCGGGCTGTAGCGGGCTAACATGACTCTGGTATTCATCGCGTGACATTTCCCCGAAGGGACAGACACAGGAACGAAGAAGGACACATGCCGGCCAGCCTAAGTGTTCTGGAGCAGTAGCAAGCTACCATGGCTCAGCGGAAACACTAGGAGACATTTCCCGGTAAGAGAGGCTACTAAGGATAAACAACTAGATAGTCAGATCCCACACATACCAAGCATTTCAATAACATACACACAATATGCTCGATATGTGGAGATACAACATGGCATCACAACATGACTCTATGACTCAAGTAATTTATTCAATAGGCTCCGAGGAGCGAGATATTACAAACATGGGTCTCATGACCCAACAATCAGAGCATACAAGTCAAAGCACAAGCGGAAGCTAAACATGTCTGAGTACAGACATCTAGAAATGAAAAAGGCTGAGAAGCCTGAATATCTACCAGATCCTGCCGAGGGCACAAGATCGTAGCTGAGGTAACAAGCTAAACGTCGAAGTCCACGCGGAACTACTAGCGAGACCGAAGTCTCTCTGCAAAAACATAAATTAAGCAACGTGAGTACAAATGTACCCAGCAAGACTTACATCAGAACTAACTACATATGCATCATTATCAACAAAGGGGATGGTGGGGTTTAACTACAGCAAGCCAGCTTTGACTCGGTGGCTATCCTGAACTACGACTGCAAGTAACTCTTTTGAGGTGGCGCACACGAGTCCACATATTCACCATATCAATACACCACTATGGATCCGCTCCCGTCTCCCTACGAGAACGCCATCCATAGCACTCACGCTTATCTCGCGTATTTTAGAGTATCCACTTTCACTTGTCTATGAACTGATATAAGCAACCCAGAAGTCCTTTACCGCGGACACGGCTATTCGAATAGATGATGTTAACCCTGCAGGGGTGTACTTCTTCATACATGATTCCACCACTTAGCGTCTGCACACGACATGTGCTCGGCAGACTTCAAGCGAAAGCCGACGTGGGTGTAGACCACGACCTACCTAAACACTCAAGTCTCTAGTCTAGGTTTATCGCCTATTCGGGTTCCATCCATGAGGAGATCCGGCCGGAGTTTCGCTCACAGCCTCAAACGATGTGAACAGGGTTCCGTGACACCAAACGGGCGCCCGGTATACCCGGCCACGTGCCTACTGCATCACAGCCCACCCCTACAGTCAGCGCTGTCCACGGCCTCCAGCATACTACAAGCACCAGAAACTACTTGCAACTCCTGGACAGAGGACAAGGGTGAATAAGAAGTCGAGCGGGGTCATATTTCAGGGCCCAATGTATGGTAGTAGCTGAATCATGGATCGCAAACACAGAACTCAGTTCCTGAGGACGGCTTCAATGAGACAACCCACCATGTACTCCTACATGGCCTCTCACCGATACCTTTTACCAAATCGTGTTCACACACTTAGCTCACACATAGTAGGACATGTTCACACACCTCTGATTCATCCCCGATGAATCAGACCTGACACAACTCTAAGCAATAGCAGGCATGACAAACAAACATGAATGAGTAGGCACAATAGGGCTCAAACAACTCCTACTCATGCTAGTGGGTTTCATCTATTTACTGTGGCAATGACAGGTCATGCAAAAGATAAAGGGGTTCAGCTACCGCAGCAAGTAACAGATGAATCGTTGTTGTCCTAATGCAGTAAAAGAGAGCAGGAGCAAGAGAGTAGGATTGTATCAGAATGAACAAGGGGGGTTTTGCTTGCTTGGCACTTCTGAGGAAAACATTGAGTCTTCATCAGTGTCAACGATCACAACGTCGGAACATCGTCTACCGGGAGGGAACAGATACCGGCAACAAAGAGGAAATACAATCAATGCAATGCACAATATGATTCATGCTCATGACATGGCAATATGAATGTGTTTTGAGCTAATGCAACTAGCAACAGATTAAATGAAGTTGGTTTGAATACAAGATTCAAATTCAAACTCCATATGTGATTATTCAAATGCCATTTAATTGATTTGTGCTAAACAGCAGATATAAGTTGTTCTAACATGCATGAAAATGGTACAGATGGATTCCTTGAATTTTTCTGATAATTTTTCATATATAAATTATTTCATTTGGAGTTACGGTTAATTTTCTATGATTTATTGAAGTTTTAGCTATTTTCTGAAATTTCCTGATTATTATAAAATAAACTAAATTCTAGAAAAGGAATATTGCGTCAGCATGACCTCACCCTGACGTCATCAGGTCAACAGGGCGGATCTAGGTCAAACCTGACGTGTGGGGGCCACACGTCAGTGACTCAGGTGACTAACAGAGTTATTTAACTCTAACTAATCAAATTAATAGTCACGGGGCCCACTGTCAGTGTCAGAAAGGGGTAATTAGTTTAACTAATTCGATTAGTGCTAATCCTAATTAGCTAACAGGGCTGGGCCCACCTGTCATGGACACAGGGGGGTCCCGCCGTGGTCAGAGTGGGTCAAACCCACCGGCGACATGACGCCGGCGAGGCCCGAGGCGGCGGCGCGAATCGAAAACGCGCTACAGGGCACGGGCGAGGCCGTGCTTGGGCTCGTTGGAGAGCCCTTGCTGGTGCGCATCGAACGGTGGTGGTGGCCGTGCCGGTGGTGGCCGGTACCGACGACGGCGAGCTCGTGAGCGGCGGCCGGAGTTCGGGTGCGATCGGGTTCGACGCTGCTGCTCACAAACGAGGGAGGTGAGGCGCTGGAGGGGCTCTACGGGTCGCGGCAAGCACAACGGGTGCACTCCCGTGACCAAATGGTCACCGGGGCTTCGCCGGCGACGAGCCCGTGCGGCGGAGCGTCTCGGCTCCGGTAGAGGGGCGGCTAGAGCTTGAAATCGGACATGGGGTTAGGGGGAAACGAAGCAGGGGCTCACGGGGATCATGCAGGGAGGGTCAGCGAGCTCGGGGAAGCACGAACGGCGGTGAATCGACGGCGACCATCGGCAGCGGTCGAGGACGAAGATGATGGCGTGGAGGCGATGCAGAGCTTCCCGAGGGGCTTGGCTTGGTGGGGAGGAAGAGGGGGTCGAGGCGGAGCTCCTGAGCTCAGCGGAGGGGCGAAGGGTGGCTGGTGGCCACGGTGGTTGCGAGC
>NC_041380.1:335330466-335338662 GCF_002162155.2 Triticum dicoccoides | reverse complement strand
GAGCGAGGTCGGCGGCAGCTCTCGGTCATGGGGGGGGAAGCAGAGGAGCGAGGGGGAGGGAGGTCTAGAGAGCGAGGGAGAAGTGAGAGGGGGTCGAGGGGAGTGCGTGGCACCCTCGGGTGCCTCCAGCGGCGAGCAGGTAAGCAGGAGGTGGCCGGGGCTCTCGGGCGCGCGCCACCGAGCAGCTTCGGGGCGAGGGGGAGGAAGACGACAGGGGGAGAAGCGGCGGTGGTGGGCTGGGCCGCGCTGGAGGAGCTGGGCCAGGCAGGTAAGTCAGGTAAGTGGCTGGGCTTCTCTCCTTTTTAATTTTTCTGTTCTGTTTTATTTTTTTCTTCTGCTTTGTTTTATTTAATTTCATTTTGCCACTGTTTTGAATTTAAAAATAATTCAAACAATGCCAAAAGCTCCTCTGAATATTTTTATTTTGCTAGATGGACTTTTCCAAAAGCTCATAAAATATTTCAGGGATATTTGAAATTATATTCTAATTATATGAATATAATTCAAATTCAAATAGCTAATGAATTAAATTCAAAGTCCCAAAAATAAATCCTTAAAAATGTGCAATATTTTGGTTGGGACCAGAACCCTTGCCAAAAATTATCAAACATTTAAGAAGAGCATTTTGGAACAATGAATGAGATTTTTAGGGTTTTTGCCCTTCTTTTATTTAAATTTTGAGGCTTCCAAATTTCCTCAGTTCAAGTTTCAGAAATTTAGACATGATGCAAACATGAAGCTAGCCTAGAGCATTACCAGAAGCTAGGGATGTGACAACTCACCCCCACTAAACAAAAATCTCGTCCCGAGATTCAAGCATAGGGTAAGGTGAAGGGGGAACACAAACTAGTATAATCTTCATGATCCAGGTTGCACTTCAAATGAACGTTGAATCGATCACCATCTTTGACTCGATGTCTTCCTCCGAGAACTTCAACTATCAAGACAAGAAGAGGAAAGGAAAACTCTAGAAGGATCGATCTTCTCGAAGATCGAACAGCTCAGGATTACTCACAGAATGAGACATAGCAACCTCTCTCGAGCTGAGACACTAAACATACATCCATGGGAATGGAGTGAAGCAGATGACGAAGGTTCACTAGGTAGACAACAATTTCACGCTTAAGGAGGTGGTAATCGATTGTCAACGTAGCGAGGAGTTGAGTTTCCATGATACCATAACGATGCACCTTAGGGAAGGTGACTCGTAGAAATATCCCCTTAAGTGGCAAAAAGAATTACCTTTGATTCAGAGATCATTGAAACCCTTTAAACCAGCCTAAGGCAATTCTCGAGCGATCGTTTGGAGGGGGTCGGTAGAATGGCATACTCGGACTTGGATGATGTGGATTACCTTGTTGAAGACAATGTAATGGATGATTTTGCTTACCACCGGAAATGGAAGGGACCCATGGTAGAATGGCACATTGGCGGTGCAAGCTGGGAACAGAATGCAAATGCTGAGAATGATTCTGGTAACTGGGGGGAGAACCCAACAATAGAGAGTGAATTCACTATTTGAAAGTTATAGCAGAATCGAGGGAACTGAGAGCAATCCCAGTTAGTGTCGATGATAATACCTAGCGCTTGTGCGTGCTCTCAAGACCTTGAGCATTTCCACAATCATCAAGGTTTTACCGACATCCGTGTCAAGGATCCTGGCAACACAACTTGCTACCATGATGAATGGTGATGGAGGATGCAGATGCAAAGGAAGATAACACCTTCTCAGATTTCACCTTGGCGAGGCCAAGGGGACGAAATCTGGATGATTGACCGAGAGACATTTAGCACTCTGCTCCTAATGTTCTCCTTGATGTGCTAGCGTATCCCATTCATTGAAATGGTTTGGTATCTAGAACATCAAGTAAAAAAGGTTGGACTTCGGGATCTCAAAATCCATAGGGGCAACTAGGGAGTAAATCCTACGAAATCCCTATGGGGAGGTGGCCAACTTCCTCAATCAAGATATTATAATAATAGGTCTTCCGGCTAGGTGTGTTGGCCACGACATCCACTTTACCGGTTTCCGAGGGACCGATATCATAGTTTTTGGGAAATGTTCCAAACCATCATATCTGCCTGAGATTCAGATCTGGTTGGTGTCAGGATATTCCAGACTCATCGAGTCTAGGAAGAAAAACGAAAGTTTGCAACACAAATCAACGAGATGACGTTGCGAGATTCTCGGGGAATGAACTACGATAGTAAGCTCCAAAACATGAGCTGGTTCTGCTACAAACATGTGAACACGTTGTCCCAGACAAGCATGGCCATGTAGTAGTCTTATAATTAAACACTACCGAGTTCAGGTGGGGAACCATCATCGAGGATATCGAAGTCTTTACGCAAGTCCATGGATTAGATCCCAAGCATAGACTTCTTTTCCTTGAACAAGTCAATCAGTGGCTTAGTGTGCTAGGGACACATATAGAATGAAGGTTGCAAGTCCCCAGACTACAGAATACTTCGCACGTGTGCATGACTGATTTGGGATGATTCCAAAGGAAAAAAAACAATCTTCCTCGAATTCACGACGGCAACTTACATCAAATGTACGTGAATCAAAGGAAGTCACTTCTTTCATCCAAACATATACTTCATGATCGGGGCATGAAGAAAATGCTTACACAAGTTTCCAACACTAGGTTGATGTTCAACATGATTCATGGGGGGAGACAAAATGCTACTGATGGGCTCAACAACAACTCATCGGAATTTCCATATCACTGGACTTCCACCATCATGTGAACACGGTGATAGCATTGGTCAGACCAAGGATGTAAAGGTGTATGCTCGAGGGATCAACCACGAGTAAGACAACATTACGAACATTGTTGGTACTGATTTGATTTGACGATAGCCCACACTCAAATCAAAGGATTGATAAGACAATAGGTCCAGCAACTGACCACAGGGACCAATCGATGAAGATATCATCTTTCTTCAACACACACTACACCAGAATATCCCTTTGGGACGAACTAAGTCAGGCAAGCTTTTATCTTCCAACTCTCCAAGTTGTTGTCTAGCTTAACCAACTAGCTCAGGGATATTTAACACCGATTCTTGGAGAGAGGGTGGTTCACAAGAAACCAACTTGGTCACGAGCTCAACACAGCGGTCAGGTGACAACCTGGTAATACTTCCGAGAAGATCTTCGGAAAATCACGAACCACCGATATGTTACTAAGCTCGAGAACAATCTCGCTTTTGAGGGCAAGACGATATGATCAAATGAGTGAGGACTTGACAAAATCCTAACTCATCAATCGAAATGTGCACCAGGAAGATGGACAAGGTAGCACGATCAATCTTAGAATGATGATTCAAGAACAAACACGTTAAGAATGAGGTTATTGTCCATTTAACTACCAAGCAACAAGGTTGCTAGGAGTATTGATTTCACACATCACGATTCACTTGTCGACATTCCGGTTATAACCACACGGAACCGAGGAATGAGTAATGATGGCGAGAAGTATCACTGTACCAAGAGTTCATAGGATGGTGTGCAATTCCCATAACAATCCCGATATAAAAGATGGTAATACTCCAAAGTAGAACAGAGCAAAAGCTGGATTAGCAATTTGTTCTGCGGAGCACAACTTCTTTGACCCAATCCTGGATATGGAAGAGGTACTGGAGTTTGTTTCTCCTAGTCGTTCCGGATAGAATGGCTTGACGGACCACAAGGGTAATAGGCATCGATAAACGAACGCACGCATACTTTTGACTATCAATTGATAGACGAAGGTCAGTAGACAACTAAAGAGGGACAACTCAAAGGAACATATAACTTTCTGAGTTGTGGATGCATAGATTAGTATGTCGAATCAGGTTCAACAGGTTTCTTCCGGATAATCCATGCGGAAAGGTAGAACTGGCAGAGTCATAACATAGAATCGAGAATTCATCAAGAGCTCTGGTTGTGATCTTTTGGTTCAAAGAACTCCTGCCAAGAATGGTTCATGGTAATTGGAAGAAGGGTGTACCACGAACCTCGAGAACTATCGCAAAGGTTACTAATAACCTAAAGGAACTAGCAAACACTATCAACATGAAGTAAGTAGAGTGAATCTCGGGTTCAAAACCCAGGAATAGAATACCTACTCCTAAGTAGCACCACGAGATGCTTTCGAGAACGATGGCCAGAATCTTCACACTGGGAACACAAAACATTGCTAGATTACTAGGTGACTCCCTAAACACCTAGGGTCATAATAATTATTCCAGCATATATGTCAAGGCAATAAGGTACCTCAACTCACTGATTTGTGTGATTGAGCTGGCACAAAGGAACATCGAAACCAGATGGAAAGGATTTTGCAAATGCATCAGACTGTTTAGAAACCTGGGATGACTCGGACAGCATAACGGCTGTAAATGCTCAGAAAAGATTTGAGACATTCACAAAAATGGTGGCATAACCACTCAGAAGCACAATATCAAGGTTTCGAGATCAACAATCAACATACGGAAGTGATAGGAACTGAAACGAGGCTTAAGTCCAACAATCTTATAAGTCTACGGACTAGTAACATGTGATCCTGATAGAAAGATGAGAAGACCTAGTTCCTTAACCCCGTAGGAAAGATAAGATGACTCAGATCAGAAGGCATAAGGTATAAGGAGTAAAAAGAGCCTTACGTTCCATCCCACAATCAATTCCCTTATATAACTAAAGAATTTCTAGACTCAACTTCGACCAGTTTGGCTTGGTAATCCTACAGGCAGTCAAGCTCTGATACCAACGCTGTCAGGACCCCGACTCAATGCCACATCGATCTAGCATGTAACACCTCATATCACTTTGCGGCCTCACGCACGGTATTCCCACGGGTGTCGCCTTACCTTTGCCCGGGACCGTTTGCGCCTTTTGGCTCACGTATATGATGATGTCGCTAGCATCCATATGATAAGGAGCCCGGGCTGACATGGCTAGTCGTAAACCCAAAGTGGCACAGACTTACAGGGACAGGCATCCATGACCCAGCATCAAACGTGTCGGTCATCAGCGAGTGAATCCAGGCTGTAGCACTGGGCTAGCAGGACTCCGGTGAACCGGGCTGTAGCGGGCTAACAGGACTCCGGTATTCATCGCGTGACATTTCCCCGAAGGGACAGACACAGGAACGAAGAAGGACACATGCCGGCCAGCCTAAGTGTTCCGGGGCAGTAGCAAGCTACCATGGCTCAGTGGAAACACTAGGAGACATTTCCCGGTAAGAGAGGCTACTAAGGATAAATAACTAGATAGTCAGATCCCACACATACCAAGCATTTCAATAACATACACACAATATGCTCGATATGTGCAAATACAACATGGCATCACAACATGACTCTACGACTCAAGTAATTTATTCAATAGGCTCCGAGGAGCGAGATATTACAAACATGGGTCTCATGACCCAACAATCAGAGCATACAAGTCAAAGCACAAGCGGAAGCTAAACATGTCTGAGTACAGACATCTAGAAATGAAAAAGGCTGAGAAGCCTGAATATCTACCAGATCCTACCGAGGGCACAAGATCGTAGCTGAGGTAACAAGCTAAACGTCGAAGTCCACGCGGAACTACTAGTGAGACTGAAGTCTCTCTGCAAAAACATAAATTAAGCAACGTGAGTACAAATGTACCCAGCAAGACTTACATCAGAACTAACTACATATGCATCATTATCAACAAAGGGGATGGTGGGGTTTAACTGCAGCAAGCCAGCTTTGACTCGGTGGCTATCCTGAACTACGACTGCAAGTAACTCTTTTGAGGTGGCGCACACGAGTCCACATATTCACCATATCAATACACCACTATGGATCCGCTCCCGTCTCCCTACGAGAACGCCATCCATAGCACTCACGCTTATCTCGCGTATTTTAGAGTATCCACTTTCACTTGTCTATGAACTGATATAAGCAACCCAGAAGTCCTTTACCGCGGACATGGCTATTCGAATAGATGATGTTAACCCTGCAGGGGTGTACTTCTTCATACATGTTTCCACCACTTAGCGTCTGCACACGACATGTGCTCGGCAGACTTCAAGCGAAAGCCGACGTGGGTGTAGACCACGACCTACCTAAACACTCAAGTCTCTAGTCCAGGTTTATCGCCTATTCGGGTTCCATCCATGAGGAGATCCGGCTGGAGTTTCGCTCACAGCCCCAAACGATGTGAACAGGGTTCCGTGACACCAAACGGGCGCCCGGTATACCCGGCCACGTGCCTACCGCATCACAGGCCACCCCTACGGTCAGCGCTGTCCACGGCCTCCAGCATACTACAAGCACCAGAACTACTTGCAACTCCTGGACAGAGGACAAGGGTGAATAAGAAGTCGAGCGGGGTCATATTTCAGGGCCCAATGTATGGTAGTAGCTGAATCATGGATCGCAAACACAGAACTCAGTTCCTGAGGACGGCTTCAATGAGACAACCCACCATGTACTCCTACATGGCCTCTCACCGATACCTTTTACCAAATCATGTTCACACACTTAGCTCACACATAGTAGGACATGTTCACACACCTCTGATTCATCCCTGATGAATCATACCTGACACAACTCTAAGCAATAGCAGGCATGACAAACAAACATGAATGAGTAGGCACAACAGGGCTCAAACAACTCCTACTCATGCTAGTGGGTTTCATCTATTTACTGTGGCAATGACAGGTCATGCAAAAGATAAAGGGGTTCAGCTACCGCAGCAAGTAACAGATGAATCGTTGTTGTCCTAATGCAGTAAAAGAGAGCAGGAGAAAGAGAGTAGGATTGTATCGGAATGAACAAGGGGTTTTTTGCTTGCCTGGCACTTCTGAGGAAAACATTGAGTCTTCATCAGTGTCAACGATCACAACGTCGGAACATCATCTACCGGGAGGGAACAGATACCGGCAACAAAGAGGAAATACAATCAATGCAATGCAAAATATGATGCATGCTCATGACATGGCAATATGAATGTGTTTTGAGCTAATGCAACTAGCAACAGATTAAATGAAGTTGGTTTGAATACAAGATTCAAATTCAAACTCCATATGTGATTATTCAAATGCCATTTAATTGATTTGTGCTAAACAGCAGCTATAAGTTGTTCTAACATGCATGAAAATGGTACAGATGGATTCCTTGAATTTTTCTGATAATTTTTCATATATAAATTATTTCATTTGGAGTTACTGTTAATTTTCTATGATTTATTGAAGTTTTAGCTATTTTCTGAAATTTCCTGATTATTATAAAATAAACTAAATTCTAGAAAAGGAATATTGCGTCAGCATGACCTCACCCTGACGTCATCAGGTCAACAGGGCGGGTCCAGGTCAAACCTAACGTGTGGGGGCCACACGTCAGTGACTCAGGTGACTAACAGAGTTATTTAACTCTAACTAATCAAATTAATAGTCACGGGGCCCACTGTCAGTGTCAGAAAGGGGTAATTAGTTTAACTAATTCGATTAGTGCTAATCCTAATTAGCTAACAGGGTTGGGCCCACCTGTCATGGACACAGGGGGGTCCCGCCATGGTCAGAGTGGGTCAAACCCACCGGCGACATGACGCCGGCGAGGCCCGAGGCGGCGGCGCGAATCGGAAACGCGCTACAGGGCACGGGCGAGGCCGTGCTTGGGCTCGTTGGAGAGCCCTTGCTGGTGCGCATCGAACGGTGGTGGTGGCCGTGCCGGTGGTGGCCGGTACCGACGACGGCGAGCTCGTGAGCGGCGGCCGGAGTTCGGGTGCGGTCGGGTTCGGCGCTGCTGCTCACAAACGAGGGAGCTGAGGCGCTGGAGGGGCTCTACGGGTCGCGGCAAGCACAACGGGTGCACGCCCGTGACCAAATGGTCACCGGGGCTTCGCCGGCGACGAGCCCGTGCGGCGGAGCGTCTCGGCTTCGGTAGAGGGGCGGCTAGAGCTCGAAATCGGACATGGGGTTAGGGGGAAATGAAGCAGGGGCTCACGGGGATCATGCAGGGAGGGTCAGCGAGCTCGGGGAAGCACGAACGGCGGTGAATCGACGGCGACCATCGGCGGCGGTCGAGGACGAAGATGATGGCGTGGAGGCGATGCAGAGCTTCCCGAGGGGCTTGGCTTGGTGGGGAGGAAGAGGGGGTCGAGGCGGAGCTCCTGAGCTCAGCGGAGGGGCGAAGGGTGGCTGGTGGCCACGGTGGTTGCGAGCGAGGTCGGCG
>NC_041380.1:335322867-335329742 GCF_002162155.2 Triticum dicoccoides | reverse complement strand
AGGAGCGAGGGGGAGGGAGGTCCAGAGAGCGAGGGAGAAGTGAGAGGGGGTCGAGGGGAGTGCGTGGCACCCTCGGGTGCCTCCAGCGGCGAGCAGGTAAGCAGGAGGTGGCCGGGGCTCTCGGGCGCGCGCCACCGAGCAGCTTCGGGGCGAGGCGGAGGAAGACGACAGGGGGAGAAGCGGCGGTGGTGGGCTGGGCCGCGCTGGAGGAGCTGGGCCAGGCAGGTAAGTCAGGTAAGTGGCTGGGCTTCTCTCCTTTTTAATTTTTCTGTTCTGTTTTATTTTTTTCTTCTGCTTTGTTTTATTTAATTTCATTTTGCCACTGTTTTGAATTTAAAAATAATTCAAACAATGCCAAAAGCTCCTCTGAATATTTTTATTTTGCTAGATGGACTTTTCCAAAAGCTCATAAAATATTTCAGGGATATTTGAAATTATATTCTAATTATATGAATATAATTCAAATTCAAATAGCTAATGAATTAAATTCAAAGTCCCAAAAATAAATCCTTAAAAATGTGCAATATTTTGGTTGGGACCAGAACCCTTGCCAAAAATTATCAAACATTTAAGAAGAGCATTTTGGAACAATGAATGAGATTTTTAGGGTTTTTGCCCTTCTTTTATTTAAATTTTGAGGCTTCCAAATTTCCTCAGTTCAAGTTTCAGAAATTTAGACATGATGCAAACATGAAGCTAGCCTAGAGCATTACCAGAAGCTAGGGATGTGACAATGAACGCACGAGCCTTGCTGGATGGGCTCTTCTTGTGTGATGAAGTCCTCGACAAAGACTTGGAAGAAGACTTTCAGGATTTCTTTTTCTTCTTGTCATCAAAATCATATTCCTTGCTCTTCTTCTTCTTCTTCTTCTTCTTCTTCTTGGTCTCATTATCCCACCGAGGACACTCAGAGATGTAGTGACCAGGTTTCTTGCACTTGTGGCATGTTCTCTTCTTGTAGTCAAGTGAGGAAGCTTCATCGTTTCTTGAGTTGGATCTTGAGGACTTTCTGAAGTCTTTCTTCTTGGTGAACCTCTGGAACTTCCTCACAAGCATAGCAAGCTCCTTACCAATGTCTTCAGGGTCCTCAGAACTGCAGTCAGATTCTTCTTCAGATGAGGAAACAACTTTTGCCTTCAAAGTGCGAGTTCGGACATAGTTGGGACCATAGATGTCTCTTTTCTCAGCTTGTTGGAACTCATGTGTGTTGAGCCTCTCAAGTATGTCAGACGGATCGAGAGTATCGAAGTCAGGGCATTCTTGAATCATCAGGGCCAAGGTGTCGAATGAGCTGTCAAGTGATCTCAGTAGTGTCTTGACGATTTCGTGCTTGGTGATCTCAGTGGCGTCGAGTGCGCGAAGCTCATTTGTGATATCAGTGAGGCGATCAAATGTGATCTGGACATTCTCATTGTCATTTCTATTGAAGCGGTTGAAAAGGTTGCGAAGAACACTGATCCTTGAGTCTCTCTGGGTTGAGACGCCTTCGTTGACCTTGGAGAGCTAGTCCCAGACTAGCTTCAAAGTTTCCAGAGCACTCACATGACCATACTATCCTTTGGTCAGATGACCACAGATGATGTTCTTGGCAGGTGAGTCCAGTTGAATGAACCTCTTGACATCAGCAGCAGTAACACCTTCACCGACCTTGGAACGTCGTTCTTGACGACATACCAGAGGTCGACATCAATGGCTTCAAGATGCATGCGCATCTTATTCTTCTAGTAGGGGTAATCAGTGCCATAAAAGACATGGCATGCAACAGAGACTTTGATTATCCCTACAGTCGACATAGCTAAAACTCCAGGTGGTTAAACCGAATCACACAGAACAAGGGAGCACCTTTCTCTGATACCAATTAAATGTGCTAGTTATCGACTAGAGGGGGGTGAATAGGCGATTTTCATGAAAGTCTTCAAAACACGGGGGCTTTGAAGACAAACGATAGAAATGAACCTATTGATATGTAGCGCAAGGTAGACTACACTAGACAAGCCATAGTGAAGTAAGCAATGAAGTAAAAACACAAAGACTATCAACAGCTAGGTAGTATGGATCGGGATGGAAGATAGTATGAAACCAAAACATAAGGAGTCTTCACTCAGTGAAGTCAATCATATCATACAGGCATGCAATGACTTCACGAAGACAAACTTTAAAGTAAAGGGAAGTGAAGGATAGAACTAGTAGCTTGATGAAGACAAGGATTTGGTAGACCAGTTCCAGTTGCTGTGACAACTGTACGTCTGGTTAGGGAGACTGAGATTCAACTCATAAGACCGCATCTTCACCTTATTCCCCTTGAGCTAAGGACACACAGTCCTCGCCCAATCACTCTGGTAGGTCTTCAAGGTAGACTTCCAAACCTTCACAGACTTCGTTCACTGGAGATCCACAATGACTCTTGGACGCTCAGAACGCGACGCCTAACCGGCTGGAGGATTCACAGTCCTCAAGTGTAACAAGTCTTCAGGTCACGCAGACAGAAAGACATCAGTGATGCCTAACACTCTTTGGCTCTGGGTGTTTTGGGCTTTGTCCTCGCAAGGATCTCTCTCTTTCAAAATGCTTCAGAGGTGGGTTGCTCTCAAACGACAAAAGCCGTGCACTAACTCTAAGCAGCCACCAATTTATGGTGTAGGGGGTGGGCTATTTATAGCCAGGGGAAACCCAACCTGATTTGTCTGAAATGACCTTGGGTCACTAAGGAACTGACACGTGTACAACGATCAGATTTCAAACACATGCGGCAGCTTGACTTGGGCTACAAGTAAAGCTGACTCATCCAGCTCTGTATAAGATTTTCTCTCATTGTCTTCGCTCGAAGACATAGGATTTGGTTGAGCATCACATCAGTCATTCTGACTTTGTTCACTTAGACCCCACTTAATAGTGCGGTGGTTCCTATGACTCAACAAAGAAGAAAAGGAAACTACGAAACAACTATGTCTTCGTACTCCATAGTATTCATGCGATATCTTCTCATGTCATAGTCTTCAATGTGAATATCTTCACAGACCACCACTATCTTCAATGTCTTCACACATTTTTAGGGGTCATCTCTGGTAGGTAAACCGAATCAATATGGGACAACTACCTGTGTTATCCTGCAATTCTCTCAAACACATTAGTCCCTCAACCAAGTTTGTCGTCAATACTCCAAAACCAACTAGGCGTGGCACTAGATGCACTTACAAGTAGCCACCTATGTAAGTGGATGTTTAATTTGGTTATGCAAGCATGTCATTATATATAAATATATAAATATATATATGTGTGTGTGTGTGTGTTTTTCTGTATGCAATCCCATCGCACAACACATACGTCTTATTAGCAGCAACCGTCAGTGTTATAATGGGTCTTCACACACATTTCTGATTACAGACCTGTTTGTCGTGTATCTCACACATCTAGTTAAGTTGAACTATTTCCGTTCGCATGTCTCAACGCAAACAGTTCATCCAGGTGAACCGCATGCCATATATCGCACACACCTTCATCTGGCTAGCCGTTTCTTTTGTGTTCCCTAATTACAAACAGTTCATTCGAGTGAACCATATGTTGTATATCGCACACACCTCCATCTGGCTGGCCGTTTCTTTTTTTCTTCCTCATCGCAAACAGTTAATTGAACTTAACTGTATGACCTGCATCGTACACACAACTGAAATCTAAACCGTGTTTGATGCATCCTCCATCGCAAACATTTTGCACCCTTTTGACGGTTTTTTACACCACCGTCTGCGATTATGGCATCACACACAGTTTCGTCGAAGGGTCTCTGATCGTAGTGTCACGTTAGCAGCATCCTATAGTAGTGATGTACAACATACGATTCACTCGAATGAACCGTTTGTGATTAGGCAACACAAAAGAAACGGTCAGCCATATCAAGGTGTGTGCGATATAAGACATGCGGTTCACTCGGCCTTGTCGTTAGTGTGTGACCTCTGTGGCAACTGTTCGCTCCCCACTAGCCTCTTCTTGTACCGTGGAAACCATCCACTGCCTCTTCGCCTTTCCCTCTCGATTTGGAACTACTGTCGCACGCTCTTCCTCCCTCCATTTGCCTTCACCCTTCCTTCTGCCATTGTTTGATCATATTCTCCATGGAGGGAATAGGCTGGAAACGACCCCGTTATTCTTGCCCGATCTGAAAGATGACATGGTGGAGGAACTCACTGATCGGTGCGACGTCATCACCTCGGCTAGCATGGCAGGTTTGTTTGAGACCATTCTTGACTCAACTAATAACATCATTACAAGCAACCCAAGGGTGCAGGAGCGGTTTGATCTCCCCTATCTTCTTTGTCGTAACCCTGCTGGCTGGCGCGGGGACGAGGGAAGCCTCGCCTTGTGCAAGTTGATGCCGCTTGATAATGATACGTGTGATGTTAAGATGCCATCGCTTGAGGGCAAGGCTTGGGCAGGCGCAAATGAAGATTGGTTTGTTTATATTGGGTACAACTGTGAGTGGGAACTTGTGAATGTGTACACTCGTCACCGGGTTCCACTTCCAAAAATCTCAGACTGCCCAGAGGTTGAGCACACAGATGATCTACGTGAGTTCAAATATGATCATGGTAACTGTCGTCTATGAAAGATAGCAATTTGTCGAGTTCCCAACCGCTCTTGGGATTACAAGAACTATGAAGTTGTTGCTATCTTCGACAAGCTTGTTGCCATCCTTACTTCCACGCCTCCATGGATATTGCTCAAAAATCAATTTCTGTACACGGATGAGTACTGTGATGCAATTCAATACAAGGGTCTTGTGTTTGCTGCCACCACTCGTGGCACTGTTTTTGCATGGAATCACCATGCTTTTGGTATGTTTGTCTTCCACTGTAATTATAATTGTTTCATCCACATGCATGCGGGTTAGCTAGTTTCCCTTTACTAATTAATTAACCTTCTTGTGTTTCCAAGGTCCTGTGAACATTCCACCACCTATACTTGAAAATTTTTATAACCAAGGGGGAGAAGACGATGCTGGTGATCATGAGCATGAGGACGAGCAGGACCCATATACTCAGTGGCGCCTGGCAACTTATTTCGATGGGTCACCTCTTCTTGTCAGTATACAGGGCACTGCTGATGTTACTAAGGAAGTAGGTGTTGTCTCGCATGGTCACACTCTCCGGACCTATTCCAACATCCATTGCAGGGTATTCGGGATGGATACTAGTGTACTAGCGCCAACACCTTCTCCCTGGTTCAGTATTGAAAGCCTTGGAGGAAACTCGCTCTTCCTTGGACAAAACTATGCAATGATGGTGGAAGGCGATCCAGCTACTGTTGACACAACGTTACTACCATTTATGAGAAGCAGCAATATCTATACCTCGGACATTGCTATGCTTCCCTACCATCCCAATATGGGTCTTGACATAGGCCACTTCAGCCTGGATGATCAGTCCTACGTTGGTCTCGAGATTGATAGTAGCTGGCCCTTCCCAGAGAATCACTTCTAGTTCAAAGCAAGCGTTTCCAACGCCGACGAGTGGTTGAGCTGAAGTTCATTTCATCGCTTTGTTATTTGTTGTGTGAGAACTTTACTTTACTAGAATGTTTTGTTGGAAATGATCTATAATCCAACGTGTATCCTCGTTGTTGTTGTGGGTTGATGACTTGTTGTATGTAATCAATGGTACATTTGCATATGCGTCCATCAGCTCATGCCTGCTAGTGGTGTCCATATGAACAGTGCTAGTGATTTTAGTTGCAAAAATTAGATAGTGCTAGTGATTTTTAGCTGCATATTTTGACAAATCGCAGTGTTACAAGGTTGACAAATGGCAATGTTACTAGGTAAAGAAATGTCAATCTTTCCAGTTTGAAAAATGGCAACATACCCAAAATGACAAATGCAAATCTTACCCAATTGTTTCGACGTGTTTGCACACTGGTCATGCAAAACAACCGTTTGCATTGAAGGGATGCAGAAATCCTGCTCGACACATTTTCCCTTGGCTTCCTGGGGAAGCTGTTGGTTTGCGTACGTGTGTTATAACTAAAACGTTTGCGATGAGTGCTTTATATTTGAAAACCATTGACGTTTTTTCAAAATAAAACCGTTTGATAAGTCTGTACATTAAGAGAGAAAAACGAAAGTTTGTTCAAACCATATCTTTCATTCAGTCACACTATGAATTTATATTCATATGATCGAGAATTCGAGATACAGTATTAAACCCCCAAAAGAACTATTTCCGGCCACGGCGGAGGCGGTGTGCCGCGCCGTCATTGTCGTTGTCGTCCTTCGGGATGCCGTTGTTGAAGTCTTCAAGGAAACACAAAATGTTCTTCACATGTAAATCAAACATCATGTCATCGCATGATCGACGGGCGAGGCACGGGAGGACGGCAACTGGCACCGCTGAGAGGTAGCAGTCAACTGCAATGTCTCATGCGACTAAGGGGGGCGCACGCACGAGCACGGGCATGAGTGCGGCGGGTGTAGCCAAACACACGGGGACCGGCGCCGCGGTGGGTGGAGGGCGCGCACGGGTAGGGGCATGGGCGCGGCGGGAGCAGCCAAATGCACGGGGGCCGATGCCACGGTGGGTGGAGGGGCGCGCACGGGCACGGGCGCTGGCGCTGGCATGTACACGAGCTGACGTGGGTCCGCGGAGACCTCGCTGGTGCCCGCGGCTTCCAGCTCTGTGATAGTGCTCGGCGACCAGCCCGTCAATGCTATGGGGATGGTCGATGGCGCGGGCGTGGGGATGGGAGCTGGGACGGGAGCGCGGGCAGCAACCGCCGCGGCCAGCTCGTTCTGGCCATGTCCATGAGGCCCCATTCCTCCTTATTTTCTACCTCCTCCGGCTCAGAGTTGACTTCACCAAACTTGAAAACTAGTGGCAGATGATCAT
>NC_041380.1:335299886-335322747 GCF_002162155.2 Triticum dicoccoides | reverse complement strand
GAACAATAAGGCCGCCCGTATTAAACAGCGGCTCGGGGCCATTAATGGAGAGGAAGGCAGGCGGCCATGGAAGTGAAAGGGCTCGCTTCCCAGTGAGCCTACGCAGCGTACAACTCGCACGCTTCCTATTGAGCCTGTGCATTGGAGGACAGTTTCCATGCCTCTCGGTCAGCCTGCGCACCGGACTCCGCTCGCACGCGTCCCGTTCAGTCAAGGTCAAGCAGCTGTCCTCATGACACCTCCTAAAGCCATTAAAACAAAGACACATGGCGTCACATGAATGGTTAACAGAACGCACATGATTTGAATTATACAACCGTTTGACATATTAAAGTGGAAGCTATTTTTTTCAAAATGCCTTTGTTGGCTGTTATTCGAGTGCGCCTTCTCTCATAATGGACACGAAAAATACCACAGCATGTCAGGTGCCAATCCATGATAGCATGCCAAGTTTCATGAATTTGAGACGATTTTTAGATTTACTAAAATTTAAAAACAAAGCTTGCAGCCAAGGACACAGATTTGATTTTTCAACCAATTTATATGCACCGGAGCATGTGCATGTAGTTCAAATTTGAGTTATGCACATAAATGCATTGAAAACTCAATTAATGCATAAAAATGTCCAAACGAACCCTGAAAAATTACAAAAATTGACACAACACTCCTGTTGTTCTATGTTGACATGAGAAAAAATTGAAAGCAAAAAGAGGCAATGGATATCGTTTCGTCCCCAAACGTGGGACGTTCCCTATCGAAACCATAATGCTTGTTGTGAGAAGCTTTGGTCTGTGAGAAGCATATACCCAAACCTGCCCCAAATGGGAGAAATTTTTTACCACGTCGTGTTGATGCCGCTCCATGATAGCATGCCAAGTTTCAGGAATTTCAGACGAGTTTTGGATTTACTAGAATTTAAAAACCATGCATCTCAACATTTTGGCGGCAATCAATGGTGCCCTGGTGTTTGAAATTCATTCCCATTTCTTGAATGTGACCTAAGCATGCACCCAAGGACACTGATTTGATTTTTCAACCAATTTATATGCACTGGAGCATGTGCATGTAGTTCAAATTTGAATTATGCACATAAATGCATTGAAAACTCAGTTAATGCATAAAAATGTCCAAACGAACCCCGAAAAATCACAAAAAATGACACAACACTCCTGTTGTTCTATGTTGACATGACAAAAAAAATTCAAAGCAATAAGAAGCAATGGATATCGCTTCGTCCCCAAAGGTGGGACGTTCCCTATCAAAACCATCACACATGTTGTGAGAAGCTCTGGTCTGTGAGAAGCTTATACCCAAGCCTGCCCCAAATGGGAAAAAAATTTTACCACGACATGTTGATGCCGCTCCATGATAGCATTCCAAGTTTCATGAATTTCAAACGCGTTTTGGATTTACTAGAATTTAAAAACTAGGCATCTCAACGTTTTGCCGGCAATCAACGGTGCCCTGGTGTTTGAAATTCATTCCCATCTGTTGCATGGGACCTAAGCATGGACCCAAGGACATAGATTTGATTTTCAACCAATTTATATGCACCGGAGCATGTGCATGTAGTTCAAATTTGAATTATGCACATAAATGCATTGAAAACTTAGTTAATGCATAAATGTCCAAACGAACCTGAAAAATCACAAAAATTGACACAACACTCATGTTGTTCTATGTTGACACGAGTAAAAAATTTGAAAGCAATACGAGGCAATGGATATCGTTTCGTCCCCAAAGCTGGGACGTTCCCTATCGAAACCACCATGTTTGTTGTGAGAAGCTCTGGTCTGTGAGAAGCTTATACCCAAACCTGCCCCAAATGGGACAAATTTTTTTACCACGGCATGTTGATGCCGCTCCATGATAGCATGCCAAGTTTCATGAATTTCAGATGAGTTTTGGATTTACTAGAATTTGCAAACCAGGCATCTCAATGTTTTGCCGGCAATCAACGGTGCCCTGGTGTTTGAATTTCATTCCCATCTCTTGCATGGGACCTAAGAATGCACCCAAGGACACATATTTGATTTTTAAACCAATTTATATGCACTGGAGCATGTGCATGTAGTTCAAATTTGAATTATGCACATAAATGCATTGAAAACTCAGTTAATGCATAAAAATGTCCAAACGAACCCTGAAAAATCACAAAAATTGACACAACACTCCTGTTGTTCTATGTTGACATGAGAAAAAAAATTGAAAGCAATAAGAGGCAATGGATATCGTTTCGTCCCCAAACGTGGGGTGTTCCCTATCGAAACCATAATGCTTGTTGTGAGAAGCTTTGGTCTATGAGAAGCATATACCCAAACCTGCCCCAAATGGGACAAATTTTTTACCACGGCATGTTGATGCCGCTCCATGATAGCATGCCAAGTTTCAGGAATTTCAGATGAGTTTTGGATTTACTAGAATTTAAAAACCATGCATCTCAACATTTTGGCGGCAATCAATGGTGCCCTGGTGTTTGAAATTCATTTCCATTTCTTGTATGGGACCTAAGCATGCACCCAAGGACACAGATTTGATTTTTCAACCAATTTATATGCTCTGGAGCATGTGCATGTAGTTCAAATTTGAATTATGCACATAAATGCATTGAAAACTCAGCTAATGCATAAAATGTCCAAATGAACCCCGAAAAATCACAAAATTGACACAACACTCCTGTTGTTCTATGTTGACACGACAAAAAAATTTCAAAGCAATTAGAAGCAATGGATATCGCTTCGTCCCCAAAGGTGGGACGTTCCCTATCAAAACCATCACACATCTTGTGAGAAGCTCTGGTCTGTGAGAAGCTTATACCCAAACCTGCCCCAGATGGGACAATTTTTTTACCATGTCGTGTTGATGCCGCTCCATGATAGCATGCCAAGTTTTAGGAATTTTAGACGAGTTTTGGATTTACTATAATTTAAAAACCATGAATCTCAACATTTTGGCGCAATCAATGGTGCCCTGGTGTTTGAAATTCATTCCCATTTCTTGCATGGGACCTAAGCATGCACCCAAGGACACATATTTGATTTTTCAACCAATTTATATGCACTAGAGCATGTGCATGTAGTTCAAATTTAAATTATGCACATAAATGCATTGAAAACTCAGTTGATGCATAAAAATGTGCAAATAAACCCCGAAAAATCACAAAAAATCACACAACACTCCTGTTGTTCTATGTTGACACGAGAAAAAAATTGAAAGCAATAAGAGGCAATGGATATCGTTTCGTCCACAAAGGTGGGACATTCCCTCATGAAAATCATCATCCTTGTTGTGAGAAGCTCCGGTTTGTGAGAAGCATATACCCAAACCTGCCCCAAATGGGACAAATTTTGTACCACGGCATGTTGATGCCGCTCCATGATAGCATGCCAAGTTTCATGAATTTCAGACGAGCTTTGGATTTACTAGAATTTAAAAACCATGCATCTCAATGTTTTGCCGGCAATCAACGGTGCTCCGGTGTTTGAAATTCATTCCCACTTCTTGCATGGGACCTAAGCATGCACCCAAGGACACATATTTGATTTTTCAACCAATTTATATGCACTGGAGCATGTGCATGTAGTTCAAATTTGAATTATGCATATAAATGCATTGAAAACTCAGTTAATGCATAAAAATGTCCAAACGAACCCCAAAAAATCACAAAAAATTACACAACACTCCTGTTGTTCTACATTGACACGAGAAAGAAATTTGAAAGCAATAAGAGGCAATGGATATCGTTTCGTCCACAAAGGTGGGACGTTCCCTACCGAAAACCTTCATGCTTGTTGTGAGAAGCATATACCCAAACCTGCCCCAAATGGGACAAAATTTGTACGACGGCATGTTGATGCCGCTCCATGATAGCATGCCAAGTTTCATGAATTTCAAACGAGTTTTGGATTTACTAGAATTTAAAAACCATGCATCTCAATGTTTTGCCGGTAATCAACGGTGCCCCAGTGTTTGAAATTCATGCCCATTTCTTGCATGGGACCTAAGCATGCACCCAAGGACACATATTTGATTTTTCAACCAATTTATATGCACTGGAGCATGTGCATGTAGTTCAAATTTGAATTATGCACATAAAATGCACTGAAAACTCAGTTAATGCATAAAAATGTCCAAACGAACCCCAAAAAATCACAAAAAAATCACACAACACTCCGGTTGTTCTATGTTGACACGAGAAAGAAATTTCAAAGCAATAATAGGCAATGGATATTGTTTCGTCCCCAAAGGTGGGACGTTCCCTACCGAAAACCATCATGCTTGTTGTGAGAAGCTCCGGTTGTGAGAAGCATATACCCAAACCTATCCCAAATGGGACGAAATTTGTACCACGGCATGTTGATGCCGCTCCATGATACCATGCTAACTTTCATGAATTTTAGACGAGTTTTGGATTTACTAGAATTTAAAAACTAGGCATCTCAATGTTTTGCCGGCAATCAACGGTGCACTGGTGTATGAAATTCATTCCCTTTTCTTGCATGGGACCTAAGCATACACCCAAGGACACAACTTTGATTTCAACCAATTTATATGCACTGGAGCATGTGCATGTAGTTCAAATTTGAATTGTTCACCTGAAATGGCTAGAAAACCAATTTAATGTATAAAATGTTCAAACGAACCCTGAATAATTCCAATTCTTTTACGACACACATATAGTTGCATGTTCACTCCAGATAAAAAGTCTAGCAATTCAAACACCGTCCATTGCCGCTGTGACCCCATTATGTAATTCAAATCAAGATGAAAAATCAAGTAGATCGCACATAGTTTATTATCAGCAACTGTGTGAGATGTAGTACAAAATATCTTGGAGCACCGCCGGTGTATAGTACGCATATGGCTTACGTGAGAAGGTGCGTCGGCTACAGTCCACAGCCAGCATCTCAAGCACACTAGCTTGCTCCCCAAATATCATTTCACTGTTCAATCATCGCTGGTGAAAGATGGGCACGTGGACCCGCGTCGTGAGGGCAACTTCGGTGGCCCACTCCGGCGAGAGCACGGTCGCAGCCGCCATGCACGTGCTAACAAGGTGCATGAGCGCGGCCACAATTTGCGACCGGGCGGCATAGGTAGCCCAAACGGCTGTTGTTGCTTCTCAGGTGGCGGCAGCAACATCTGCCTCGGGGATAGCAACTGGCAAGAGCGGCACAACAGCTGTCCATTCCGCAGTGGCGGCCTTAGCCCTGATGGAGGCCGCCCACGACCATGTCGAGGCCACCCACGCCCAGCTCCTGGCTGTCACTCACAAATCCAACGAAGCTTCTCCGACAATGGTCGGCAACCCACGGCCGAAGAGCTAGCAATCGCCGAGAGCGTTCGAGAAGCCACCCGTTCCTCCACCGCATACCTTGTGATGAAGGAGCCCGTCCAAGCCCAGATCGTGTCCGCCCACGCCCAGCTCGTGGCAGCCTTTTCCAAAGAGATGGCGGACGCGGATGGCGAGATGCTTGCCGAGTATGGTGATACGTCTCCAACGTATCTACTTTTCCAAACACTTTTGCCCTTGTTTTGGACTCTAACTTGCATGATTTGAATGGAACTAACCCGGACTGACGTTGTTTTCAGCAGAATTACCATGGTGTTATTTATGTGCAGGAGCAAACGTTCTCAGAATGACCTGAAACTTCACGGAGACACTTTTTAGAAAATAAGAAAAATACCTACCAAAGATGAAGGCCAGGGGGGCCACCACCTTGCCACGAGGGTGGGGGCGCGCCTGCCCCCCTAGGGCGCACCCCCCTACCTCGTGGGCCCCCTATTGCCTCTCCGACTCCAACTCCACCTCCATATATTGAGTTTCGGGGAGAAAAAATCAGAGAGAAGAAATCATCGCGTTTTACGATACGGAGCCGCCGCCAAGCCCTAAAACCTCTCGGGAGGGCTGATCTGGAGTCCGTTCGGGGCTCCAGAGAGGGGAATCCGTCGCCATCGTCATCATCAACCATCCTCCATCACCAATTTCATGATGCTCACCGCCGTGCATGAGTAATTCCATCGTAGGCTTGCTGGGCGGTGATGGGTTGGATGGGATCTATCATGTAATCGAGTTAGTTTTGTTAGGGTTTGATCCCTAGTGTCCACTATGTTCTGAGATTGATGTTGCTATGACTTTGCTATGCTTAATGCTTGTCACTAGGGCCCGAGTGCCATGATTTCAGATCTGAACCTGTTATGTTTTCATCAATATATGAGTGTTCTTGATCCTATCCTGCATGTCTATAGTCACCTATTATGTGTTATGATCCGTTAAACCCGAAATGACAATAATCGGGATACTTACCAGTGATGACCCTAGTTTGAGGGAGTTCATGTATTCACTATGTGTTAATGCTTTGTTCCGGTTCTCTATTAAAAGGAGGCCTTAATATCCCTTAGTTTCCGTAAGGACCCCGCTGCCACGGGAGGGTAGGACAAAAGATGTCATGCAAGTTCTTTTCCATAAGCACATATGACTATATTCGGAATACATACCTACAATATATCAATGAACTGGAGCTAGTTCTGTGTCACCCTAGGTTATGACTGTTACATGATGAACCGCATCCGGCATAATTCTCCATCACCGATCCATTGCCTACGAGCTTTCCATATATTGTTCTCCGCTTATTTACTTTTCCGTTGCTATTGCTATCATCACTACAAAATACCAAAAACATTGCTTTTATTACTGTTACCTTTTGCTACCGTTATCACTACTATCATATTACTTTGCTACTAAACACTTTGCTGCAGATATTAAGTTTCCAAGTGTGGTTAAATTGACAACTCAGCTGCTAATACTTGAGAATATTCTTTGGCTCCCCTTGTGTCGAATCAATAAATTTGGGTTGAATACTCTACCCTCGAAAACTATTGTGATCCCCTATACTTGTGGGTTATCATATGGTGCGATGGATGCCATGGAGCCCCTTCCCCAGGAGACCGTCGGGCACGAGCTGGACATGGAGGCGGCGGTGGAGATCGACGAGAACCAGCCATAGTAGTACTCTATGTTTTGTTTAATTAAGAGCGCCGGTCTTTAATTTGTTAGAGTAATGTTTAGGTCAGCTAGCTCTGTTTAATTGTTGAACTTGCTCGATTAAGAAGTGTGGGTGTGTTGTAGTCTCCTTTTTGTACGCAAATTATGCAATGACGTGGATGACCACTGTAACCATGGAAATTTGAACCAAAACTTTTGACATTCAAACTCATCACACACGGGTTAAGCTATCTGAATCATTTGTGATGTCCACATATCGTACACAGTTCTGAATAAGGGACCGCGTGTGATGACACTTTGCGCGCCAGTTTTTTGGCTGAAGCGATTCCAAATTTTCGGCTTCGACAGAAATATCTACCTCCCCGCCCCCTTCCCCTTTCTACAAGCCACATTTCCCCTCTTTCTGCCTTCCTTTCCAAGTTGAAACCTTCACTCCTTGCTTGCACCGCTGCCGCCTCCTCAAGGGCGAAGGACGGCGGTGGTTGGAACCCTAGCTGTTGTGGGTGCGTCTCTCGCTTAGGATGAAGGCGAAAACGATGGGATAATAGGAAAACGCTTCGTGCACAAGAGGTGGAGGTGTGGGAACGGGGAGGTTAGCATTAAAGTGGGGAAAGAGGGAAACAACACATCATATTTTTTCCTCGGGTAAAACAACACATCTTGTTATATCGCTGCCAGGCATACGTTGGTATAGGGGGGTTCTTGTTGTAGTACGACCCTCCTTCACGCTGCTCTGCCTCCTCTATCCAGGCAGGTAATCCACACCCGACCCCATCCCCCTCCTCCTTCCACATCCCACATGCCCTGACCGCCGGCGCGAGCGCGACACCTGCCACCGAAATTACCGACCCCCCACCAAATAAGCGCCGGCCTAAGCCATGGTGCATGCAGTATAGCCAGGACCTCAAGGAGCATTTGGTAGCGGAGAAGCAAATCGCGGCCTCACACACAGATGAGGTCACGATGGCTGCCATTCGTGCCGACCCCCAGATCTTGGAGGAGCACCTTTTCAATTGCTAGCTACGCCGGTTAAGCATGCTCAGTTTACCTGTTGCGTGGGCTGCTCCTGCCTTTCCTTTACAAAATCTAGTGAATTGTGCTATCGAATTTCACCATGCAATCTGTTGCTCTAGTGTATATGTTTTATATGTCGTGCAGTGTGGTGCTCACTTATTAAATGTTTTGTTAATTAGTTGTCGTCTTTAGTTAACTGTTTGGTTCAATTCTGCAAATGTGATGTTCAATTCTTCAGGCTACAATTTTGTATTGTCTTCCATGTGAGAAATAAAACGAATTTATCTTTACAAAATTGTGGGTGCATTCTGTTATTGTATACCATGTGAGGAGTAAATTGAATTTGGCTATAGTAAATACATGATAAATAAATACAATTGCTACAATTTGCTGTAGTTAACTGTTTGGTTAACTCTCTGATCTTCTATTAGGAGTATGTTATATTGTGCAATGTGGTGCTCAGTTAATGTTTGGTTCATTTGTTGTGGTATTTAGTTAACTGCTTGGTTCAATGTTATATTGTGCAATGTGGTGCTCAGTTAATGTTTGGTTCATTTGTTGTGGTGTTTAGTTAACTGCTTGGTTCAATTCTGCAATGCGATGTCCAATTGTCGTGGGTAGAATTTTATATTGTTGTGCATGTGAGGAATAAATCGAATTTGGCTGCACTTAATACATGAGAAACATATACAAGTGCTATATTTCCTAGTTCTTAATCATGCTTGGTTTTGGTAAATGGGTTTTCCCTGTGGCTTCAATTAATCGGATGAATCTGCGATGTGCTTATTTTTCATCAACATATTTTACTGATAGCATGCGAACCCTTACTTAACCTAATGACTAACTACCTTATATGTGTTGCAGGGAAACAATGGGAAGCAACGAGGTTTATAATCGAGGTTAGCACGTGCATGGTTCATTGTCTAATAGCACATTATTGTGCAATTGCAGGAACCATTCTAATATTTTGGTTTTTAACAATTTGGTCTTGCACATGTAGGTCCTGCTGTCAGAGGTTTTGACCCACTGTTTGACCCTTTTTGCATATGGGGAAATGAGTTGTCCATGAATATCAATCAAATCAAGGAACTCAAAAAGATTGTTAGGATAAATAAATTAGCGACAAAAAACAACAAGATCTTTGTCTGGACAATGAAGAAGACATCAGTTCACTACAAGATGGTACTAACTGTTATACCTTGACTTTTTTATTCCTTTGCCCCATTTCCAATATAGAGAAGATATTTATGCACATCCTTGTTTTCAGGCCTTTCCAAAGCAGTTCACTGATGATTACCTCTCAAACCACTCTATGGTCAGGAGGCGAGGAAGGCTTTCATACAACACCCACGGTTCAATATTGAAGTGTTCCTGAAGAGGTCGAAGGACGGACGGTCAATCATCCACGTGCACTGGCCTAAAGTTGCAAAGACCTTCAACATGAATGAAGGCTCAATATTCGCCTTCCGCTTCAGCAGTTTTCCAGATGAGATGCATCTGTCTATATACCGTCTATGATGCTAATTTTGCAAGGTTGTACATGTTGCATGTGGAATTTGCTGCTGGTGCAGTTGTGTAATGGGGTAGCTGAGTGCTGAAGTTATATCATGTTGTACTCTGATGTATTTCAATTATAAAATTCTGCTTCCTTAATATGGAAATGAAATATATTGTCTACTTAATATGAATGTCAATTAGATTAATAAATGGGTTATTAATAATAGGGCAATTAGCCTGCTAATGGCGAATTAGCTGCTAATTGGGTTTTGATATTGCAAACGGTTGTTGAAAAAAATACCATGGGCGATGACCTCAAGCAACGCACACAATTTCTAGGAATAAACTGTGTTGGATCAATGAACAATCACACACGACTTTCTCTTGAAAACTGTTTGCATTAGGCCACCTTGCGCAAACGTTTATCACATAAAAATTGTGTGTCATGGACAGTCTTTGCCACACAGTTTCTTCTACGGACCGTGTGTTCTACATTCAATAATGCAAACGATTTAACGGGGGAAATTGTGTGTGATGTACCCGTGAACGGAAACGTTTTCCTTGGAGCGACTGTGTGGGACGTGCATACGAACGGAAACGTTTAGCGGGGACTGACTGTGTGGGATGTACTTGCGACTGGAAACAATTTCGCCGTATAATTGTATTTTTTAGCTCTACTATACGTATTTCTGTATTTGAGTGCGCGCCGGTCGCACATGACATCATTTTGCCGAACGTGTGTGCTAGGAGGGCATATCCCCGACGGTTTCTAGGTCGTGTGGGAAGGACCCCCCTATCGCCCACACTCACTTGGCGACGGTTCCAAATGCTGTCATGGAAAGAGGTAAAAAAATGTTTGTTTAGGACCAATGCGCACCAGTGTAAAGTCTGTATGGATAAGGTGCTCTATGTTGTTTTTGCAAAACCTCCTGAGAAGGACACCTTTAAGGAAAATAAGACAAAGATGACAATACTTAGATCCTTCGCATTATGCCTAGCTAGGGGAGTAAAACGGTAGCACTTGTTGGGACGCAACCCAATGAATAAAATTTAATTTTGTCTTTTTCTTTCTTTTCTTGAGTGTTTGCACAATTATGCTACTGCTATGATTGTGTTTTTTTAGTTTTAATTAGTGTTTGTGCCAAGCAAAGCCGTTGGGATCATGTTGGGTGATAGTTGATTTGATCTTCCTGAAAAACAGAAACTTTTGCGCCCAGAAAATTAATTTTCATTTTTAACAGAAGCGCCATAAAATACTGATTATTTTTGCAGAAGATTGATATACAATTTTCTTATGTTGTCCTAATTTTTCAGAATTTTCGGAGTTACAGAAGTATTCGAAATCTCCAGATTGCTACAGACTGTCTTGTTTTTGATAGATTCTGTTTTCTTTGCGTTGTGTGCTTATTTTGATGATTCTATGGTTTTCTTTGAAGAGTTTTTGCCATAGAAAAGTTGGAATACAGTAGATATAAAGCAAAAATAAAATATGAATGGGTTTGCAACAGTACTTATAGTAGTGATTTGCTTTCGTATACTAACGGATCTCGCGAAGGTTTTGTTGAGTTTTGTGTGATTGAAGTTTTCAAGTTTTGGGTGATATTATGATGGATGAAGGAATAAGGATTAGCAAAAGGCTAAGCTTGGGGATGCCCATGGCACCCCGAGATAATATTCAAGAAGTATCAAGTAATTAAGCTTGGGGATGCCCCCGAGTGGCATCCCCTCTTTCTTCTAACGACCATCGGTATTTTACTTGAAACTATATTTTTATTCGTCACATATTATGAGTTTTGCTTGGAGCGTCTTGTATAATATGAGTCTTTTCTTGTTTTGCTTTGTATTTTTAATCATGAATCCTTGCTTGACACACCTATTTGAGAGAGCCAAAATTATGTCATGACTTGTTAGAATTGCTCTCTATTCTTCACTTACATCTTTTTTAGCTATGGAATTGCTCTAGTGCTTCACTTATATCTTTTTGAGCACGGTGTGCTTTAGTATTTTTGAAGAAATGCTCTCGTGCTTCACTTAGATTTATTTGAGAGTTAGTAAATTTTTTAAGAAATTCTCTCTTGCTTCACTTAAATTGTTTTGAGAGAAGAATTTTTTATGCTATTGTTCTTCACTTAGATTTGTTTGAGCTATTAAAAGCAACATATGAAACTAGTCCCAAAGTGATAGATATCCAAGGAGGATATAATAAAAACTTTCATGAAGATCATTGGACAAAATAAACTTGATTCCTTGTAATAGTTTTGAGATATGTTGATATAATATGTGAGTCATGTTGATGAGTAATTATGCTTTAGTAAGAATATATGTGTTAAGGTTTGTGATTCCCTATGCAAGCATGAAAGTCAATAGTTATGCAATGAAATTACATCCTATTTGTAGTGCATTATTCGGTGTTAGTTATGCTTAATGCTCGCTTATGAGATTTTTTTGTTTCTTGTTTGGATGCTTCTCAATATTTTGCTAGCATTCATTTGCACTAAGTATGATCACTACTTATGAATCCAAAATCCTTTAACCCGGTTTTCCCAGATGAGTCCACTATACATACCTATATGCGGTATTCTTTTGCCGTTCTAACCAAATTTGTATGTGCCATCTCTAATTTTCAAAATAAACTTCTCTTTTGTGTGCTCGTACCACTCATGAAACGGTAGGGGGTGGCTAATATATTTCCATGCTAGATGTGTTATTCTCAAGATGAGTGTTTATTCACTTGTCATTGCACGAGAGTACGGCAAAGGTATTAGGGATGCCCAGTCCCGAAATGAAAAATGAATTTAATTTATGTTGCCAAATAATAAAATCCTTGGAAATTGTTGGTATGGAAGGCACCCGTGGATACGGTTAGCCATGGAAAGTGAAAGTATGGTGGAAAAAGGAATAAACTTTATTTTCTGTTTGGGAATCACCTATGATATATCTAGCATGGAAAGTATTGGGAACTACTCGATCGTTTTTGTTGACAGGAAAAGCATGCCACCCAAAATGTCTTATCTCTATCTTTTTCGCTTTGAGCTTTGGCACCTCTACAAATACCTACTTCCCTCCGTGAAGGGCCTTTCTATGTACTTTATGCAATTTTTATTTTTACTTGAGTCTCCATCTTCTCTTATAAAGCACCAACTAAGGGGCACTATGATCATACTTGAGCATTGGGTGTAGCTAATATGCGAGTGTGTTTCATGAATGGATCAATGATTGAGCATAACGGGCTAGGGATAACTTGCTTTAGCGTTGATATTTTGAAAGACATGGTTGCTTGTTGATATGTTTGAGTATTAAAGTCCTCATGTCAAAACTAGACTATTGTTTTGAACCATATAAAAGTCCAATTGTCCATGCTATAAAAGAAGAATATGTGATGAACATGTTAGGAAACATTCCACATCAAAAATTCTATTTTTATCATTTACCTACTCGAGGACGAGAGGAATTAAGCTTGGGGATGCTGATATGTCTCCAACCTATCTATATTTTTTAATTGTTCCATGCTCTTATATTATCATTCTTGGATGTTTTGCAATCATTTTATAATCATTTTATATCATTTTTTGGGACTAACCTATTGACATAGTGCCAAGTGTCAGTTGCTGTTTTTTGCTTGTCTTTTACATCGCAGGAAATCAATACCAAATGGAGTCCAAACACAACGAAACTTCTTGTGGATTTTTTGGGACCAGAAGACACCCAATGGGCCGGAGAAGCACCTGGGGGTTGCCCCGAGGGGGCACAACCCACCAGGGCACGCCTGGGGCCCCAGGCACGCCCAGGTGGGTTATGCCCACCTCGGTGGCCTCCCGCACCGCCTCTTTGCTCTATGAATACCCCAATATTCCAGAAACCCTAGGGGAGTCGATGAAAATCAATTCCAGCCACCGCAAGTTCTAGAAACCACAGATCCAATATAAACACCATCATGGAGGGGTTCATCATCCTCATTGGTCCCTCTTCGATGATGCGTGAATAGTTCTTTGTAGACCTACGGGTCCGTAGTTAGTAGCTAGATGGCTTCCTCTCTCTCTCTCTCTTGATTCTCAATACAATGGTCTCTTGGAGATCTATTTGATGTAACTCTTTTTGCAGTGTGTTTGTTGGGGTCCGATGAACTTTGAGTTTATGATCAGATCTATGTTTTTATCCATGAAGGTCATTTGAGTCTTTTGATCTCTTATATGCATGATTACTTATAGCCTCGTATTTCTTCTTCGAATATTTGGTTTAGTTAGGCCAACTAGATCGATTTTTCTTGCCATGGGAAGAGGTGCTTTGTGATGGGTTCGATCTTACGGTGCTTCATCCCAGTGACAGAAGGGGAGCCGACACATATGTATCGTTTCTATCAAGGATAACAACATGGGGTCTATTTCTACATAAATAGATCTTGTCTACATCATGTCATTGTTCTTATTGCATTACTCCATTTCTCCATGAACTTAATACACTAGATGCATGTTGGATAGCGGTCGATGCGTGGAGTAATAGTAGTACATGCAGGCAGGAGTCGTTCTACTAATCATGGATGTGATGCTTATATAATGATCATTGTCTGGATATCATCATGATTATTTGAAGTTCTATCAATTGCCCAACAGTAATTTGTTTACCCACCGTTGTTATTTTCTCGAGAGAAGCCACTAGTGAAATCTACGGCCCCTCGGGTCTCTTCATTATTATATTTGCCTTCGCGATCTATTTTTATTTGCTTTTATTTTCAGATCTATTAATCCAAAAACCCAAAAATACCTTGCTGCATTATTTATTTATTTATTTTATCTCGCATTCCCGTGAGATCTATTTATCCAATCTACTACAATTTTTATCCCGACTACTTGCCTATTTTTGGCGCCGTTACCCGAAAGGGATTGACAACCCCTTTAATACATCGGGTTGTGAGTATTTGCTATTTGTGTGCAGGTGCCGTTCACGTAGTGTTGCGTGGTTCTCCTACTGATTCGATAACGTTGGTCTCATCACCGAGGGAAATACCTATTGTCATTGTGTTGCACCATCCCTTCCCCTTTGGGGAAATACCAACGTAGTTCAAGCCGCATCAAGCCCTGCTGGGGAAGTTCCTCTGTGTCCCTGACCCCGAGGCCGCGGTGGCAGCGGCCGGCGGTAGCGAAGATGAAGGCAGCGTCATCAACAACGGACTTCCCAAGGTGAGCGGCGACAGCAGCCAAGGTGATGGCGGAGCTTCTTCCTAGTTTGACCCTGCAACATTCATCATGCCTCGCGAAGGCGTGAGAACTTCTGCTTAAATTTGTGGAACACTATGTTTTGTAATAACTTGCTGGAACTCCGCGATATCCTTTTCGTGCACGATTTCCTTCCTCTTTGCCTTAGTCACTACTGCAGGATGCTGCTAACGCGACACTAAGATCAGAGACCCTTCGATGAAACTATGTGCGATGCAATAATCGCAAACGATGGTGTAAAATAACTGTCAAAAAAGGTGCAAAATGTTTGTGATAATGGATGCATCAAACACGGTTCAAATTTTAGTTGCGTGTGCAATGCTGGGCATACGGTTCAGTTCAATGAACTGTTTGTGATGAGGAGGTACAAAAGAAACAGGCAGCCAGATGAAGGTGTGTGGGATATACAGCATATGGTTCACTCGGATGAACTGTTTGTGATTAGGCAACACAAAAGAAACGGTCAGCCAGATCAAGGTTTGTGTGATATACGACATACGATTCACTCGGATGAACTGTTTTCGATTAGGCAACGCAACAGAAATGGTTCAACTAGATCAAGGTGTGTGCAATGGAGTGCATACAGTTCATTCCTATAAACTGTTTGTGTTGAGCCAAGAGAACATAAATGGTTCACATAAACAAGATGTGTGTAATACGCGGCAAACATCCAATTACATAGGTGGCTAATACACACATGACATTTCCACACACCAAAGTAAAGTGTTACATGCATAATTAAGTAGGATAAATGATCATCTGATTATCATCTACTTCTTGTGCTAGCTTGATGTTCCTTCTATGCTAAGTTTCCATTAATTGATGGCATTTTATGAACACGCCACCATTTCCCGCCATTTCCTCACCGGTTTCCTGCCACCCAGTGATATTGCGCATAAACCTAGGTGGCGCGTGATGCACGGAGGCAACAAGTGCAGCCTGTAGCACATCCACCTTTTCCAAGCATGCCAACCCACCAAAGCGCCGCCTCTGCCATCAACCTCGTTGACGAGGAAAATGAGCAGGCGCCACGGCCCATCGAGGCCGAGGCGCTCCTCGGCAACGCGATGGACGACGTAGTGATGCACGTCATCGCCAGGGTTGAGTAGACCCTTGGCGCATGGCGCTTCAGCGCCGCAGATCAAGATAGGCATGTCAGCGCCGACAGGCTGTAGCACGCCTCACAACATGATCGATGGCGCGCCATAGAGCAAGCTAGACGCATCCGCGCCGATAGGCTGCGGCTCACCACACGGCAAGACCGTTGGAGCACCGCAGAGTGTCAGTGCAACAAACCCTGGGCTTGTTACCCAACTTTGCACAAGCACAAGATCAAGATTACAGCACCAGCTTAAGTTAGAGATTGAAGAACCAAGAGATTTGAAGAACCAACATGAAGCTTAGAGGGACCAAGATGGAGCCTAAGGAGCAGGATATCGGCAAGAGAAGGGCCTCCCTTGCCGGGCAGGCGAGCCCTGCAAGGGGCGAGGACACCACCAAAAGAAAGCAACCCAGGCTCCCCGACAGAAGCCCGGCGGAGCTTGCGGGGGGCAGAACCACCCCACCAACCACTCAAGCACGACCCACATCGTCAATCAGTGCGGTGTCAAGCCGCAAGATGGTTAAGTGGAAGCCGTTCACCACATGGCAGCCATTTCCTACAGAAGAAGCCTACAGATGACACCCGTCCTACGGCGTGTCAAGAGAACAGGTGCGGAGCTGGCAAGATAGCCCGACAGGCTTTGCCGGGCGTCCAGTGATGTGACACTAAGCGGCGCATTTAATGCACCCTATTAGCCCGTAGAGTTAGGTATGATAGCACTATTTGCTATCATATCAGTGGATAATGACCACTTTGCCACTCTGGTGACCCCTTAATCTATAAAAGGAGGCCCATGGCACTCGTAGGAGGGGTTAGAAGGTTGGAAAGTTGACAAACCTAAGCCACCATACTCGCGTAGTCGCTGCGGCCCCGAGGCAAACCTTGCCGGGAAAGTGTACTACGCACCACCATGTTCATTCCACCATCAATCCACTAAAGTAGGAGTAGGGTCTTATGCCTCGCGGCAGCCCGAACCTAGGTAAATTGCTTGTGTGCTCTCTGCCGCGTTGCCGTACGTTGGTCCGCTCTTTGTGCAACACGCCGTCCCCCTACCGAACCAACAAGGGGCCACCCGGTCCCATAGGTGGCCGCGGACATTCGGCGACATCTTTGGTGCTCCAGGTAGGGGGAGCGCTTGCGCGAACCTGAAAGTGTATGCGTCGCGTCATCTTCATCAACATCTTCATCTTCGACAGCGCCATCGACCATGGCACCCAAAAAGAAATCTGGCACCTCAACCCATCCATCCACCTTGGAGGTTCTGCTTCCCGTGGCCTCTAACGCCATGGGGGACACGGGGGCACGTGAGGAAGTGGACGTTGTTGGGGGCATGGTTGGAGCAGGTGGCGCCATTACCACCTCCCCCGCGGCCGGCACGGGGGCCGAAGCTATCGGAGGAGAGCAACATCAGCAGCGTCTCGACAGTCAAGCTCTGCAAGGTGCGGGCGAGGGGGTCACACCATCCGCGCCCCCTCCTCTCGGCAACGAGCACAGCCGCAGCAACGGCGCTCGGTCCGAGGCGAGCCATTGCCCTCCGGTCGCCCCCATCACGGGGGCGGCCGTGTCGGGGAAAACTGATCCACGAACACCTATGGGGCCGGCGGATCGGGCCCCTTTCGGTTCGGCGGGGGGCGGAGATCGTACGAAGAGCAGATCGAGGCGAAGCACATGAGCAGTTTACCCAGCTTCGGAGCTCTCCGGAGAGATAACACTCCTACTGCTGCTTGTCTGGTTCTATTATGTTCTTGCTCGCGAGAGCAAAGTGTTTTTCTGGGTTACGAACTAGTCGAACTTCGCGAACCAGTCGAACCGAACCCCCTCTACGTTGCGCATGGGCCTCCTTTTATACGCTAAAGGGGTCACGACAGGTGGCAACACAGAGAAGGGTACAAATGTAAATGGTGAGGTGGTTGGTATAGTTACTTGTATAGTGCACCCTACCTAACCCTGACGGCAGGGGACAAGGGCATTAAATGCCCATCTGGGTCGCCCAAACAGTGCAGAAAAGGACCGTTAGGGGCGCCATCGTTCGCCACGATGGCGATCTTGTCAGCTTCGCATGCCACTGCGCACCGCTGGCTGCACAGCCTCCCGCCACGCGCGCCTGGAGAGGCCCCCAGAGCGACACGTTGGTGGATGCGCTGGAGCGTGGGCACAGAGTGGCCGCCTGCCATGGCAAGCGCCTCGCCGCTGTTGTTATCTTGTTGGGTCCGGAAGCTTGTCGCTCACCGGGCCTCGAGGTACCTTGGTTGATCTTCCCGGCAAGCTCCTCTTGCCGGGGCCTTGTTGCCTTGCCGGAGCGCGTGGCGCGTCGCGGCAAGTTCCTTGGCGTGTCTTGGTTGGCCTTCCCGGCAAGCTCCTCTTGCCGGGGCCTTGTCTCCTGAGCTTAAATACTTTGTTCTTGAATGGCTCCAAGGGAACCACGGAGGATCTTGGTGTTAGCCCGGCAAACCTTGCCGCGGGGTGCTGCAACTTCCGGTGCACAAGTTCGGGGTACTAGGGTACCCCTATTCTAGTACACCGACAGGAGCCCCCGGGCCTGGGCCAGACACGGTGCCGAGCGCTATTGGGCCAGGCCCAAGACAGGGCACGGGCATATGTGGACTGGGCCACGCCGAATCTCGCTCCGTATCCACCGCACTCTCCCCTAACGGCACGTGTTGAATGCGGCATCGTGGGAGAGATCGTGGGTGGTTCTTTATTCGGAAGGGCGAAACATCCGCCCCATCCCTCTTTATAAGCAGAGGAAACAGGGGCAGTTCGCTCCCCCTCGCTGGTTGCTACTACTCCATCTTCACGAACCTCCGCCGCTCCCTCCTCCTTCTTCTCGAAGCCGAGAGAGCAGCGCTCCGCCCCCCATTTCCACCAGCATCACCAACGCCGTCGACCTCCCCCACCACCTCCGCCATGGCTCCGAAAGCCGACAAGGGAAAGGGCGTGAAGTCGGTCGAGGCGCAGCGGCTCGCGGCGCTGCGGAAGGAGCGGGCGATCTTCTCCCCCCTAGCTCGGCGTGCAGGAGCTGAGGGAGTACTTCTACCTCTTTTGGGCGATGGAGACGCGGGCGCATCCGCGCACGAGGGTACTCCCGGCCGCTGCTTCGGAACTGGCTCCAAACGGGTACCCATTCTTCGCGCTGTTCTTCTATTGCGGGCTCTGCCCGCCCTTCTCGGAGTTCTTCTGCGATATCATGAACACCTACGGCTTCCGCCTCCTTGACTTCACCCCCAACGCCGTTCTGACCATGGCAATTTTCGCACATTTGTGCGAAAACTTTGTCGGAGTCCACCCCAATGTTGCCCTTTTCCGCCACTTCTTCATACCTCGGGTAGAGAGAGGAGAGCCACTTGCCGGAGGGATTGCCTGGATCTCGAGAGTCGGCAAGAAGGAGGCGTACTTGGAGGGTGAGCTCCGCAGCAAGTGGGATGAGTGGAGAGCGGAGTGGTGCTGGATCGTCGAGGAGAATCCGCAGCCCTTCACCGCCGTGCGCCAAGCTCCAATAGTGCGCGGCAATGACTGGAGCAACGTGGCCCCGGAAGACGAGAGGCTGAAGATCGCCATTACTAGGATCCTTCGCCTCAGGCTTGTCGGGCTCACTGTAGGCGCTGTAGGCGCAGATTTCCTCCGCCGCCGCATCGCCCCCCTGCAGGAGAGGGGGAGGCCCACCTGGGAATTCAAGAACTCGGCGGACATCATGAGGCTGCGGCCGGGCCTCAACTACAACTTCACCGTCTTGGAGCTGGATGCAATGCTCCTGGAGTTGTTCAAACGCGACCCCCAGCACCCATTCACGCTGCCGAGGGGCGTCGTTCCATTGTGCAACAATTCTTCGCTTGACCGGATCCGTGCCATGATGCCGTTGTGCGATTCACACGGAATCGTTCCAACTTGGCAAGAGCCCGCGGATGACGTCGTGCAAGCGTTCTTTGACAACTTGGAAGAAGTGCCGGTCCACGCTGACGAGCAGAAGAGCCTCACCCGTGACACCACCGACGAGGAGCTGCAGCGCATCGCCACTAGGGCGGAAGAGGTTGCGGCCGCAGCTGCCGCGGGCGTGTTCGGGTTCACTGTGGAGGAGGCGGAGGCGGCAGAAGCGGCAAACCTTGCCGAGCGCGCGGAGTTCATTGGCGAGGAAGAGCCTGCCGGTTCTGAAGCCGAGCCGAGCGAGGCCGGCAAGGAAGAGCCCGAGCCTTCAGAAAGCTTGCCGCAGGTGGAGCCCCCGGCCCCGCCAAGGAGGCGTCTTCGCAGGGCCGTGGACGTAGCGGGGCGGCAGCCGGGTCAATAGCCACCGAGCCATGCGACACGCTCTACCGCGGCAAGCAATGTTGCCGCGGGAGCGCCTCACACAGCAGCGGCAACTGGAGCGGGATCTTCCTGGGCCACTGCCACCGCCCCCGCCAAGCGGGCAAGGGATCCTACTCCTCCGCCTCGCCGCACCAGAGGGGAGCCGGACTTCGATCTTTCCGCGCTCAGCTCCGACGAGGAGGAAGAAGAGTAAGTTTCTTTGGTGCTCTTGTAGTTCTTCAATCTTGCTGTTCTTATCTTGTATCTGACTTGCTTCAATCTGGACTCCTTTCTTTTCAGGACGCTGGCCCAGAGAGCGGCGAAGAGGGCCAAGGCCGCGGTGATCGTCATCGAAGATGACCCCACCATGTCAGCAGGAGGTGGGTCTGAGACCACCTTGACGGACCCGGCAATCACTCCTCAAAGCAGCCCCCAGCGCAGCCCCCAGCGTAAGTTCATAGTTAGCTTTCTGTTGACGGGCGCGCATGAGTACTTTTTCCTTTGTTGACATCTTGCTTGTTGATTTGTGTAGGAGCAGAGCAGTCACATCAGGAGCGCCCGGAAGCTGGTCCTGAAGTGCCATCTGCTTCTACTACGCCGCCAAGGGAGGGGTTCCCGGTAAGGGAGCGCTCTCCGGCAAGGGAGAACTCTCCGGCAAGGGGCAGCACCGTCGATCCTGCGGCGGCCGAGACCGCAACTGCAGATCTTGGCACAGGTAATTCCCTTGTCCAAAAACTTTCCCTTGGGTTCTTCTTCTTCTGATTTTCTTCTCTTGGATTTTTGATTGATTTTCCTCCCTTCTTCGTTCTTCAGACCCATCTGCGGCTGAGCCAATGGAGACAGAGAGCGCCGGCGAGGAAGGGACCGGTGCTGATGAGGCTGCCGGCGAGGAGGCCGCCAAGGCTGCCGCCGCAGAAGCCGGCGAGGGGTCGGGCGATCGCACTGACGACCCTGAGGCCGCAGGAGCGCCAGGCGCTGCACCGATCGCCGATCCCTCTGCCGCTGCTGCGGGGCCGGGCTCCGAGGAGCCCCAGCCCGGCGCCTACTTGAAGGCCGGTGGCGATATCTTCATCAAGCTACCCTGGGCGTCGAGCTCCAGGGCACCGGTCGAGGGGGAAACTTTTGATGGGGAGGTGCTCGCCTTTGCTGGACTGTCGTTGGTCGACGCGCCCAGCAGCAGCAGTGGCGAGCCTGAGGAGGAGCAGCTGCTGCAGAAGCTGCTGTCACTCTACCGCGCCCGGCAAGCCAAGCTAGCTTCCCGGGAAGCGCTTGTCACGAAGGCGGGAGTTGACATGGAGAAGCACGCGGAGGAGCTCCGGGGCCACAATCAAGAGGCTCTCCGGTCCCTGGCACAGGAGCGGGAGCGACTCGACGAGGAGCGCACGGCCTTCCTTCTCGAGAAGGCCGAAGCTGAGGAGGAACAAAGGCTGGCCGCCGAGAAGCAGTCTGCGCAAGAAGGAGAATTGGTGCAGCGGAAGGCCAACCTCGACAGCTACGAGGAGGAGCTCGCCGAGTGCGAGCAAGCACTTGGCGGGGCGCTCAAGGAAGCAAAGGACGCTGCCGTGATCGCAGAGGCCGCCAAGAAAGAGCCGGAGGAGAAGGTGGCGCAGCTGGAGGCCAATATCGAGAAGAGCGGCGAGGAGCTTGCCGCGCTCAAGCGTGAGCGTGAGAAGGATGCTGCCGCCCACGGCGAGCTGCAAGGTCTTCTCGCTGAGAGGGGCAAGGAGCTCAGCGCCGCCAAGGATTCCAATGTGGACCTGGAGTTGAAGCTGGCCACGCTGATGCAGACGCTGGAGGCCGCCAAGGAGCGGGAGAAAACCTTGTCGGAGAAGGTCAAAGCTGACAAGGCGCTGCTGGAGAGCATCGCAGTTACCCAGAACTCGTTCAGAGACATTGTGGAGCACTGGACCGAGGGTCTGGTGAATATTGCCGCAGTCATCAATGAGGAGCTAGCGCAGCTGGGGATGGAGGACTTTGGGTATCCTTCCGACAAGAATCTCCAACCCAGCGCCAAGCTCAGCCTGTTCTTCAAGGGCGTGGCGACGGCACTCCAGCGGCTCCGGGAAAGGATCCCAAAGCAGCTGGCCGACGAGTCACGCAAAATCTGCGCCGGGGTTCTCCAGAAGGTGCTGATGAAGGTGGCCTTCCGCAATCCAGGCCTCAGCTTAACCAACGTCCTCAAGTCCTTGCCGCCAGACGCCGATCGGGACGCACTCAAGGCCCTTGTCGCACCCATTGTGGACAAGGTGAGCGAGATCAAGAGGGTCAAGGGCGGACGCGTAGACTAGGCCACCCATTTCTTCTTTTCCCTTGTCGCTGCTAATCATGTTATGAAAACAGTCTGTTAGAGCTGCGACAAGTTATCTTGTAATATAACTTTATTTCTGTTATCAATTGCCATGTTATTTCCTCTACTAGATTCCTTCCTTTGTATGTTTTTACCCTACGCTTCTAGGGAACTTGTCGGCGCAGGCACCCGAGCCGCGAGCGCTGAGTGCGGAACTTCAGCAGCCTGCTGGCGGCGCTGCTTCCGACAAGAAACCTTGTCGCGACTAGATGCAGCACACTTAAGTTGTTGAGCGGACTCGAAACAAAGTAAGGGCGCAACTAGCCATGAGTTGGTTCCTCCGCGCACAGGTTTTCCATACAAAGCAGGGTCGTTCGAGGAAGATAACTCAAAAATTTAAAAACTGATTGCTCAAACTTTGGCAACTTAGCTTTTCTGTCGTTTGCTTCCCGGCAAGGCAA
>NC_041380.1:335213818-335299624 GCF_002162155.2 Triticum dicoccoides | reverse complement strand
GAGGGAACCTTCTTTTCCTTTGTTGAAAAAGAAGGAAGAAGAGAAAATAATGATATGGAGCCCTTCGGCTCGTTATTGCTTACCGGATGTAGGTGCTGCACAAAGTGTCAGATAACGCATGCAAGAAAGAAACTAATGCATGAAATGGACAAGTTGTGCGGAGCACATGGGGTTCTATTTACGCACGGGATCTGCGCCCGGCTTTGTACAAAGGATTACATGCAACAGCGGCAAGACTTGTACAAAAGGTGGTTGCCGGAATGGGTTCCAGCAACCGCGCCCTACGGAAAAAACTTACGAAGATGTTCTATGTTCCAGGAGTTGCTCACCAGAATGCCATCTTCGGTCTCAAGGCGGACAGCGCCGGGCCTTGTGACTCGTTTCACCCAATAAGGGCCTTCCCACTTCGGCGTCAACTTGTTGGAATTCTTGGCGGACTGAACGCGCCGAAGAACAAGGTTGCCTTCCTCGAAGCTTCTGGCTTTAACTTTGCGGCTATGGTAGTGGCGCAAAGCTTGCTAGTATCGAGCAGCTCGTATAGCAGCCTGAAGACGATCTTCCTCAAGGAGCAGCGCGTCGTCTTGTCGCAGCTGTTCTTGCTCAAGCTCATCATAAGCGAGCACTCGAGGCGATCCGTATACGAGTTCCGTGGGGAGAACTGCCTCTGCTCCATAGACTAGAGCAAAAGGCGTCTGGCCAGTGGCTCGATTTGGCGTCGTTCTGATCGACCAAAGAACCACCGGCAGCTCCTCGATCCAGTTTCTTCCGCACTTGCGCAGCTTGTCGAAAGTTCTGGTCTTGAGCCCGCGCAGCACTTCAGCATTTGCCCTCTCTGCTTGACCGTTGCTTCTCGGATGAGCAACAGAAGCGAAGCAGACCTTGGCGCCAAGGTCTTGGACATACTGCATGAAGGTGCGGCTCGTGAATTGCGTGCCGTTGTCGGTGATGATCTTGTTAGGGATCCCGAAACGGCAAACAATTGACCTGAAGAACTTGACTGCTGACTGTGCTGTCACCTTCCTCACTGGCTGTACTTCCGGCCACTATGTGAACTTGTCGATTGCAACGTACAAGTACTCAAAGCCCCCGACAGCTCGGGGGAAAGGGCTGAGGATATTGAGCCCCCAGACCAAAAATGGCCAGGATAAAGGGATCGTCTGGAGAGCTTGAGTTGGCTGGTGTATCTGTTTGGAGTGGAACTGGCACGCTTCACACTTGGTTACTTGTGCAGTTGCATCCTGGAGGGCTGTCGGTCAACAGAAACCATGCCGGAAAGCTTTGCCGGCAAGTGCTCTTGCGCCAATGTGGTGGCCACATATGCCTCCATGTATCTCTGCCAACAGCTTTTGTCCATCTTCCCGGCAAATACACTTCAATTTCACACCGTTGAGTCTTCTTCTGTACAGTATGCTATCGACAAACTGGTACATACTTGACTGCCGGGCTACTTTTTCCGCTTCTTCTTGCTCTTCGGGAAGTTCTCCTGTCTGAAGGAAACGGATAATCTGCTGTGCCCATGCTGGAGCTTGTGGCTCGACAACAAGGATTAAAGGCACATCTGCTGCTGTGGGAACATCCGCTTCTACGGCAAGGACTTGCGGCCCTGCCGGAGCTTGATGTTCCCCGGCAAGCTTGCCGGAGCAAAACTTGTCGGGAGCGTCTGCTTCAATGGAACAAGCCATAAGGCTTGCCGGAGCAGACTGCCCCTCAGCATCCTTGGTGTTGTTCTTGGGGACTTTCTTGGCGGCGGCTTCGGGGAGCTCTGCCGGAAAGTAGTCACCAGAAATCAACTTCCTCTTCTTGCTTTGTCCAGTTGATGGTGTTACGGATGGTTGAGTCAACTTGAGCACAAAGATCCCTGGTTCCACAGGTAACTTTAGTGCGGCGCACTTTGACAGGCCATCAGCAATGACATTCTGAGCTCTTGGGATATGCTCCATCTGTAGGCCGTCAAAGTGCTCTTCTAGCTTCCTCACTTCATCAACATATGCTTCCATCAATGGACTCTGGTAGTTCTTGTTCACTTGGCGGACGACAAGCTGTGAGTCACCCCTGACAATGAGCTTCTTGATCCCAAGGTCTGCTGCAATTCTGAGACCGGCAAGCAATCCTTCATACTCTGCAGTATTGTTGGTTGCTTGCTCCTTGGGAAAGTGCATCTGGACTACGTACTTGAGGTGCTCTCCGGTGGGCGCGACAAGCAGCACGCCCGCACCGGCGCCTTGCAGCGAGAAGGCACCATCAAAGTACATCAGCCACTCTTTGCTTGCCTCTTTGACGGGGATGCTCGTCTCTGGAATTTCTTCATCTGGTGTTGGCGTCCACTCTGCTATGAACTCTGCCAATGCCCTGCTTTGGATAGTTGAAGTGCTCTCAAAATTGAGGCCAAAGCTTGACAGTTCCAGCGCCCACTCGACAATCCTGCCTGTCGCTTCTGGATTTTGCAGTATCCTCTTCAGCGGAAAGCGAGTGACGACTGTGATCTCATGTGCTTGGAAGTAATGGCGCAGCTTTCTCGAGGCCATGAGGAGGCCGAAAAGCAACTTCTGCACACCAGAGTACCTTGATCTAGCCCCCTGTAGAAGGGAACTGACAAAGTAAACTGGACGCTGCACCATTCTCTTCTGCATCTTATCATGCTCCTGCGCAGATCCATCTTTGTCGGGACCAGAGCTTGTCGGCGAAGCCCCGTGCTTGTCGCTGGATGCATCTGTCGTGGTTGCTGGCTCATCATCTGCCTCCCTCTCCGCCACTAACGCAGCACTAACCACTTGATTGGTTGTCGCTATATACAGCATCAACTTCTCTTGCGGCTTAGGTGCGACAAGTATTGGAGTGGAGGACAGGTATCTCTTCAAGTCCTGCAGCGCAGCCTCCGCCTCCGGAGTCCATTTCATTGGACCTGCCTTTTTCAAAATTTTGAAAAATGGCAGGGCGCGCTCAGCAGATCTAGAGATAAACCTGCTGAGAGCAGCCACGCAACCGGCAAGCCTTCGTACATCCTTGACGCGCTTTGGTGCTTCGATCTGCTCAATGGCCTTGATCTTGTCGGGATTGGCTTCAATTCCCCGCTGAGACACGAAGAACCCGAGAAGCTTGCCGGATGGGACTCCAAACACGCACTTCTCGGGGTTAAGCTTAAGGTTGATCCTGCGCAAATTTGCAAATGTCTCGTCTAAATCTTGAATCAGGGTCGCCCTGTTCTTGCTTTTGACCACTATGTCATCCATGTAGGCTTCCACATTTCTGTGCATCTGCGGCTCAAAAGCGTGGTGGACTACCCTTGCGAATGTTGAACCAGCATTCTTCAAACCGAAAGGCATCCGTATGAAGCAGTACATGCCACACGGGGTGATAAATGCGGTTTTCTCTTCATCCTCTTCCGCCATGAAGATCTGATGGTATCCTGAGTATGCATCAAGAAATGAAAGCAAATCACATCTGGCTGTGGAGTCAACAATCTGGTCAATGCGCGGCAAGGGAAACGGGTCTTTGGGACAAGCTTTATTAACATCAGTGAAGTCAATACAAAGCCTCCATTTCCCGTTAGCCTTGCGCACGACAACAGGATTGGCCAACCACGTGGGATGGAGCACTCCTCTGACAAGGCCTGCTGCTTCCAACTTCTTGATTTCTTCTGCGATGAATCCTTGGCGCTCCACTGCCTATTTCCTGACTTTCTGCTTGACGGGCCGCGCATGAGGACAGACGGCAAGGTGGTGCTCAATTACTTTCCTGGGAACACCGGGGATATCAGACGGTTGCCATGCAAACACGTCGACATTCACCCGCAGGAAAGCAACGAGCGCGCTTTCCTATTTGGGGTCAAGAGTGGCGCTGATGGTGAAGGTACCACCAGCGCTGCCCTCCTTGGCGGACACCTTCTTGGTCTCAGGTGGAGCTGTCATTGCCTTCTTACACTTGCCGGTGGAGCTCGATGGTGCGTCCTCGACGGTAGTGCAGCACTCCAAAGAGGTGCGCTTGCCGGAGTGGGCATCAGAGCTCTTGCCGGACTTGGTCTTCTTCTTCCCCCCGGGAGCTTCAGCAGCAAGTGTCTTGCGTTCTGCTGCGGCTGCTGCTTCCCGGTAGATCTTGTCGGCACAGATAAGAGCATCCTTCTTGTCGCCAGGGACAGAGATGACACTTATCGGGCCTGGCATTTTCAGTACGTTGTACGCATAGTGAGAGGCTGCCATGAACTTGGCGAGTACCGGACGGCCAAGGATTCCATTGTAAGGTAATGGAAAGTCAGCAACATCAAATGTGACCCCCTCAGTCCTGAAGTTCAGCTCGCTGCCAAATGTTACCGGCAACGTGATCTTTCCCTTCGGCTTGCTTATTCCCGGGTTGATTCCTTGAAATGTACCGGTTTCTTCGAGCTCGCTGTCAGGGATCTGGAGTTTCTGGAGCACCGCTGAGGAGATCAGGTTCAAGCCGGCCCCGCCGTCAACTAGCATCTTAGTGACCTTGAGGTTGCGGATTATTGGTGAAACCAACAACGGCAAGCACCCGACCGCAGTTATGCGATCAGGGTGGTCCTCAATATCAAAGATGATAGGTGTGCTGGACCATTTCAGAGGCTTGCGTGACTCGAGAGGTGGTTCTGCTGCATTAACTTCCCGCACCCACTGCTTGAGCTGGCGGTGCGAGGTGTGCAGAGAAGCACCACCGTCAACGCACAGGACCTCTGTGGCCTTCTGGAACTCCTGCTCATCAGTCTCCTCATCATCCATGTCTTCATCGTCGTCGTCATCTTCATCCTTGTCACGGCCACGAGGAGGTCTGTCTCCTTGCCGCTGCTTGGCCTTGCCGCGGCGTCCTCCTCGGCCGGGACGTTTCTTGCCGGATCCCCCAGCACCTTCCTGGGCCTTTTCCTTGTCACGCCACTCGTATTCAGCTTTCTGTTGCTCAACAAGCTGCTCGACTTTCTTACAGTTCTGGAGATCATGGCCCTTGGTGCGGTGGATCTTGCAATACTGCTTGTTGGTGCCGTCCTGCTTGTCAGCGACCGCCACCTCCGCGGCAACCTCCTTGCCGGAGTCACCAGCTTTGGCTTCCTTGGCGCCACCACCGTTGCCGGACTGCTCAACAACTAGCACCTCTTTGTCTTTCCTCCTTCTGTTGTTCCGCCGCCGATTTTTCCTTGCCGGGGCAGCATCTTCACTGTCAGATCCTCCCGCTCCTACATTCTCTCCGGGGAGTCTCCTCCCTTCCTCAGCACATGCACACTTGTCGGCTAGTGCATATAACTCACTGACGTCCCTGATCTTGCACATCGCCATTTCCTCCCGCATCCTGCGGTTTCGCACGCTCTGATGGAACGCGCTGATCACCGCGGCAGGGTGGACGTCTGGGATGTTGTGCTGCACACTGCTGAATCTCTGAATGTACTTGCGCAGGGGCTCTCCTTCCTTCTGGGCGAGCAGATGAAGATCACTCTCCTGGCCATGAGGCTTGTGTCCGCCTGTAAAGGCGCCGACAAACTGATGGCACAGATCAGCCCAAGAGGATATGGAGTTGCCCGGCAAGTGCATGAGCCAGGACCTGACGTTGGGCTTGAGTACCAGCGGGAAGTAGTTGGCAAGGATCTTGTCATCCCGTCCCCCCGCAGCCTGCACCGCAATGGTGTAGATGCTGAGGAACTCCGACGGATGTGTCTTGCCGTCGTACTTCTCCGGTACGTCTGGCTTGAAGTTCTTCGTGCTGGGCCACTGGACTTGCCGCAGCTCACGAGTGAACGCAGGGCAACCTACCGCGTACGGCAGATCGCCTGGTTCCCCTGGCGCATGCATGTCAACAGAGGGCCCAGCGCTCTTGTCGGATTGACGTCGCGCTTCTCTTCGGCGCTCGATACGAGTTCGAGCGTCTTCTTGTTGTCGATCATGAAGAACTTGGCGCTGATCACGATGAGCTCGTGGATCCGAAGATGCGGTGGAGTCGCTGTCGAGGTGGATCCGGCGAGTCGGCGATCTTGGCCTTCGGGGTGGTGATTGCATGGTAGTTGCACCTCCACCCGTTTCGTCGCCACCGGCTCGCGCCCGGCAACCCTGCCGCAGTGGCGACGCGCTCGGCCGCCGTGGAGTGTCGCCATTGGCGTAGCCGATGAGACTCTGAATGGTGGCCCTCCATTCGTCGATCTTGTCCGACGTCGGAGGGTAATCTAGGAGAAGTTGAGCTTGCGCCAAAGCTTCTGCTGGAGTGGTGGGTGGCAGTGGCGGACGGCGCGAGGAGCGGGACGTGCTCGGACTTCTAACTATGTTAGAAGGAGCAGTATCCCGTCCAGGCGACCATGCCCCGCTCGTGCCAGCACACTGGCGTGCATGCTGGTCTTGAGCGCCCCGAGATCCACCAGCTTGGTCTTGGCCTATCATGCGTATGGCACTGCAAGTGCCATGACGCTGTTGGTCTTGCGCCTCCTAAGAGTGGCGTGGAACATGTACAGTCGCCGAGGTTTGTGCAGCCTTGTTCTTGGACCTGGCAGCATCATGAGCTTCCTCGTCGACGTCCATTCTTCCGCCGGCGTCCATTCCACCACCCATTTGCTCCAACGGTGGCGGAAGTGACGTGGACGGAGCAGCTGCCGCCGAAGTCTTCTTCTTCGGTGGCATGTTGATGAAGGGAATGAAGATCTAGCTCGTGTGAACGCCGGATCAGGTTCACACAATCTCGACGCCCCCTACCTGGCGCGCCAAAGATGTCGGGGAAAACTGATCCACGAACACCTATGGGGCCGGCGGACCGGGCCCCTTTCGGTTCGGCGGGGGGCGGATATTGTATGAAGAGCAGATCGAGGCGAAGCACACGAGCAGTTTACCCAGCTTCGGAGCTCTCCGGAGAGATAACACTCCTACTGCTGCTTGTCTGGTTCTATTATGTTCTTGCTCGCGAGAGCAAAGTGTTTTTCTGGGTTACGAACTAGTCGAACTTCGCGAACCAGTCGAACCGAACCCCCTCTACGTTGCGCATGGGCCTCCTTTTATACGCTAAAGGGGTCACCGACAGGTGGCAACGCAGAGAAGGGTACAAATGTAAAAGGTGAGGTGGTTGGTACAGTTACTTGTATAGTGCACCCTACCTAACCCTGATGGCAGGGGACAAGGGCATTAAATGCCCGTCTGGGTCACCCAAACAGTGCAGAAAAGGACCGTTAGGGGCGCCATCGTTCGCCACGATGGCGATCTTGTCAGCTTCGCATGCCACTGTGCACCGCTGGCTGCACAGCCTCCCGCCATGCGCGCCTGGAAAGGCCCCCAGAGCGACACGTTGGTGGATGCGATGGAGCGTGGGCACAGAGTGGCTGCCTGCCGCGGCAAGCGCCTCGCCGCTGTTGTTATCTTGTCGGGTCCGGAAGCTTGTCGCTCACCGGGCCTCGAGGTACCTTGGTTGATCTTCCCGGCAAGCTCCTCTTGCCGGGGCCTTGTTGCCTTGCCGGAGCGCGTGGCGCGTTGCGGCAAGTTCCTTGGCGTGTCTTGGTTGGCCTTCCCGGCAAGCTCCTCTTGCCGGGGCCTTGTCTCCTGAGCTTAAATACTTTGTTCTTGAATGGCTCCAAGGGAACCACGGAGGATCTTGGTGTTAGCCTGGCAAACCTTGCCGCGGGGTGCTGCAACTGCCCATGCACAAGTTCGGGGTACTAGGGTACCCCTATTCTAGTACACCGACAGGCCGCGACGCATGCGCCTCCTCCCGGACGAGCCAACCAGGCCGCTGCGCTCAATGGAGCCGCTGATCTTTGAGCACCACTACTACGTGACTTTGCTGCCCCAGTGGTCATCCCACAGCAGCCTGGGCGCGGCGCCGCTGGCACCATCTGGAGCCAAGCGATGGTGCGGTCGACGTCATCGACGTCCATGCCAAGCACAACCACGGAGGCCATGGCGCCAGCTCAGCTACTACTGAGGTTCCCGCCAGCAGCCGAGCAGATGGATGAGTGGTGTGCCACCATCCAAAGCCTGCTCCATTTCGCCAAAGCTGGGGGCTCACGACGAGTTTGCCCACCGCAACCTCCCCAAGCTACAGCCACCGCCCACACCGCTGGTCGTACGAAGGGGGTCGTCCCCACGGTTCAGTCCCCACCGCGGCAACCGGCGAGGGTGTAGCAAAATCAATACCCCGACGACGTCTCGATGGCCTCTTCAGACCCTCGAGCACGTCCAGGCCAATGTCGAACCCCAGAAGATAGGCAGCGGGGAGACGCATGCATCGTCGCCGAATGGCACCGCAACGACCCCCGCCAGACCGACGGGTGCGACGTCCTCAATGTCGACGAGCCTGCGCTCGGTGTTGGTGGGTGCCTGCCTTTCGAGGTCGGCTGCCCTGCCTTTACACGAGAGCTGCGGCAAGTTCGTTGGTCGTCCGTTCGCACGTTCAAGCCAGAGATACCTGAGAAGTACGATGGGAGGCTGAACCCGGCAGAGTTTCTGAGCATCTACACCATCGTTGTTCAGGCTGCCGGGGGAAGAGATGAGAAGGTGTTCGCCAACTACTTCCCTTTGGCCCCCAAGTCCAATGTGAGGTCTTGGTTGATGCACCTACCGAAGAACTCTATTTCGTCATTGGCAAACCTGTGCCACGAGATCATCGGTGCCTTCACCGGTGGCCACCAAGAGCCCGGTAGGCCCAGCGACCTGCAGCTTCTCCAGCAAAAGGAAGGAGAAACCCTCCATGAGTATTTGCAGAGATTCAGTAAAGTTCATGGAAATATTCCAAATATCCATCCGGCAGCTGTTATAGCAGCTTTCTAGTCCAATGTGCGCAACCGCCGCATTCGTTCCAAAATGAACATGCGGTTGCCCAAGACTGTGAAAGAACTATATACGCTGGTGGATAAGTGTGCCTGGATGGAAGAAGAAAGGAAGTTGCCCAGAGAAGAAGATTGCATTAATGTTGATTCAGAAGATGAGGATGAGTCAACTAGCCAAAATAAGGGCAAGAAGGGCAAATAAGAAGCCCAGAGATATGGCAGTAATGATTGTGGAAGGTTCGGGCGCACCTAGTACCAGCAAGAAGGCCAAGGTTGAGGCCCCCGACAAGGAAGCTGCCGCGTGCACTGCCTGCCGGGAGGCTGCTGCTGCAGAAGAAGTTGGGAAAGGTGATGGGCCGTACTGTAAGATCCACCAGACCAAGGGACACATCCTTTGGGAGTGTTATCAGGTTGAGTAGCTCGTTGAGAAGGAGAGGGTAGAGTATGATAAGCGTGATAAGGAGAAAGGTTAGAATGTTGCTGGCGGTAAGGGCCGAGGCAGTGAAGCAAATCGCCCCGGCAAACCCTTTCGGAACCAAGGAAAACCCGCCAGAGGCCAAGAGAAGGAAACCTATGATGATGCCAGTGTGGAGGGGATGAAGAGACAACTAATGGCAGGAATTTCAGAAGGCCACTGACACCCTATGCATTGATGGGGGTGCATCTTTGCACACCTCTCATCATCAACTCAAGCGATGGGCACGAGAGGTCAATGTTGTGGAACCAGCGCCAGAGGCCCGGAAGCCACTCAAGTGGTCCCGCGCGCCCATCATCTTTGATGAGGAGGATCACCCTTGCCGCACCACAGCGGTAGGGTGTTTGCCGTTGTTGGTCTCCCCAATAATTCGCAACCTCAAGGTCACAAAGATGTTAGTGGATGGCGGGGCCGGGTTGAATCTGATTTCCCCAGGAGTTACCAGCAAGCTTCAGATAGGAGAATAAGAGCTAGAGGACACCGGCACGTTTCAAGGAGTTAACCCCAGCAAGAGTCATCCAAAGGGGAAGATTACATTGCCGGTGACGTTTGGGGGAGAACTGAACTATCAGACTGAGAAGATCGTGTTTGATGTGGTTGATCTCCCCCTGCCATACAATGGGATTCTTGGACAACTAGCCCTGACCAAGTTCATGGCAGCATGTGACGCCCCAAGACCGGAGCTTCAGTTGCCTTCCAGGGTTTCCGGGTTTTCGTCGTGTGAGTTGTTGGTTTGTTGCATTCATCTTTGCATCATGTGCATTGCATCATGTCATCATGCCATCATCTCATAAATCTTTTGCATCCCAACTAAATAATTTGTATGGATCTTCGATCCATTTAAATCGAGGGAAGAGTGACTTCTCTTTATAACATTATCCTCCCAATATTATTATGGAGCTATTATAAATATTCCATTTACTTGGAATTCACCTTAACACACTTGCATATTAAATCCCTTGGCCTTTTTCTTCTTCAAGTGTTGACTCTCTAACCTTGCCTTATATTCTTTCATCTTTTTCCGGAGCTCCAACAAAAAAAACTCAACATTTTTGGACCTCCCTATCGCCTACTTCCTATGCAAAAACATTTGAATTATATTCAAATGATTTCGTTTTAAACTTCACCCACATGATCATTTCCATTTTTCATGGATCAGGCTCATTTTTGTGACTCTGAGAAAATTTACTTCATGTTCAAACTCCACTGCAATCCCTCTCGGCTTTTCTTCCAAGTTTATTTTCTTTTATTTAGTTTAAAAAAGAGAGTTGGAGAGGGAAGATAGAGGCCCAGCCTAGCCGGCCACTTGGGCTTCCAGCAGCTCCCTCCCACAAGTGTCGGCCCAAGGCCAAAGCCCACCTGAACCGTTTCTAACCCTAGCCGCAGGAGAGGCCTATGCTCGATCCCCTCTTCATTCCTCCTCCCGCCGCCTCCTCATCCTCTCCCTCGATCCCATCCTCCCCGACGCCCTCTCCTACCTCGCACCCTGCTTTGGCCCGCCACTAACGCCCAGAAGACCTCGCGGCTTCCTCCCCCAGACTTCGTCGTCCGCTCAAGAGGAGCTCGCGGCTGCCGACGTCGGAGGTCCTCCGGCCATGGTGCCCGCGCTGGCGACCCTGCAGGTCGCTGCCCCGCTCCTTCATCCCGTGCCACCGGAGCCCAGCAGGTCGACGACTGCTCCATCTCACTCTCGCGTCTCCGACCTCCTCGTCGTCCTGCTGTGGCGCCCGCATCTACCGCCGTGCTGCTCCAACGACGCCTCCGGCGACCCCTTCCTCTACCGGTCGCCGCCGATGACTAGCACCAGCAGATGGCAACAGCGCCGCCCCGGTGCACCTCGTTGCCGGAGAACCACTATTGGTGTCAAAACCGGTGGATCTCGGGTAGGGGGTCCCGAACTGTGCGTCTAGGCCGGATGGTAATAGGAGGCAGGGGACACGATGTTTTACCCAGGTTCGGGCCCTCTTGATGGAGGTAAAACCCTACGTCCTGCTTGATTAATATTGATGATATGGGTAGTACAAGAGTAGATCTACCACGAGATCAGAGAGGCTAAACCCTAGAAGCTAGCCTATGGTATGATTGTTGTTCGTCCTACGGACTAAAACTCTCCAGTTTATATAGACACCGGAGAGGGCTAGGGTTACACAGAGTCGATTACAATGGTAGGAGATCTACATATCCGTATCACCAAGCTTGCCTTCCACGCCAAGGAAAGTCCCTTCCGGACACGGGACGAAGTGTTCAATCTTGTATCTTCATAGTCCAGGAGTCCGGCCGAAGGTATAGTCCGGCCATCCGGACACCCCCCTAATCCAGGACTCCCTCAGTAGCCCTTGAACCAGGCTTCAATGACGACGAGTCCGGCGTGCAGATTGTCTTCGGCATTGCAAGGCGGGTTCCTCCTCCAAGTACTTCATAGAAAATTTTGAACACAAAGGTAGTGTCCGGCTCTGCAAAATAAGTTTCCACATATTGCCATAGAGAGAATAATATTTACACAAATCTAATCTGCTGGCATATTCCATAGCATGACATCACACCACGACCAAGTCTTTATTTGAATCGTTTTATTGTCCCACCTTAGCGCGTTTGGCGAGGCGGTTTCCTTGGCACGTCTTGTTAAAGCAGAGATCGTGTCCCCTTATTCCGGGATTCTCATCAAATACGGGCGTGGGTAACCCAACCGTACCCGTTGGTATATTTTCTCGATCAAAGGCGAGTCCCAAATGGTCACGGGGAAGGCCCTTGGTATTCAACCTCTTATAAAGAGACCAAGGCCTTACTCCTTTCTTTCAATCTCAAATGAGTTCGCCCTTCGCCTCGAGTTCCAACACCCAAGGCTCCAGATTTCAGGCGCTTCGGACCTTCGACAATGTCCGGTTTCGACCTTCGAGGCCGATGGATGCCCTCCTCCGTCACGGAGGAGGACATGCTGAAGTTGAGAGAGGCCAGGTTCTTGACCGGCGAAATCTTGCATAGGCTGCCGGCTCAAGGGCAGGTCATTCCCACTCCCAAGCCCGGTGAGAGTGTGGTGTTCATGTCTCACTTCCTTCGGGGCTAGGCTTCCCGACGGATCCCTTCGTGAGGGGGCTCATGTATTATTATGGGATGGAATTTCACGACTTAGCCCCGGAGTCCATCCTCCATATTTCCTCATTCATCGTCGTGTGTGAAGCCTTCCTCCGTATCACTCCTCACTTCGGACTATGGCTCAAGACCTTCAAAGTAGAGCCGAAGATGATCGAGGGACGGCACGCAGAGTGCGGAGGTGCTTTTATAAGCAAGAATGCTGGTACTCCATGGCTCGAGGGCTCTTTTCAAGAGGAGTCCAGCTTATGGCAACGAGAGTGGTTTTATATTACCGCTCCCAGGGCCCCTAAGTGGGTGGCGCCACCTGCCTTTCGCTCGGGTCCCCCACCATGACTGGCGTCATGGGTCAATACGGGGCTGGACTGGGGGCCGGCAAAGGACGTGCCCCTGTTGCAGGGCCGCATCCGAGATCTCCTAGAAAGAGACATCAGTCTGGTCGTGGTGACGCAGGTTATGTTAATTCGCCGAGTTCTACCCTGCAAACGTCGCCCCTTCTGCCTGTGGGAGTTCAACCCGGAGGGACCACGAGTTCTCCAACATTTTCTTGGCATGGCGCCCGTGGAGATGTACAAATTGTTCTTCGGACCACGAGTAGTGTGTCCAGATTCTACGGAGGACGCGGTCTGAGTTGCAATCGTCCGGATACTCAAGTAAGTAGCCTCATGCCCGGACTCGCTATCCGTATATTTATCATAAAATTGCCCCTAAAAGAGTTGTCCTTTAAACAGGAGTGGATAACGAAAGCAAAGCTAATCAGGTGTCCGGCCCCCCTCCCCGAGACCGCGCCGGGTCCCGTGCTAGTCAGGATGTTGGAGGTTCTGCCTTCAAAGGGAAGTGAGGGAGGGGACAAGGAAGCTACAGCCTCCTCAAGGGAGGTTGTCCGGAAGGGAGGAATCGAAAATTCCTCTCCTCAGGGGAAGAAGAGGACCGCCTCTGAAGACCCGGAGACCATGGCCTTAAAGCGGGGGAAGAAATCTTCGCCAGAGGGTCCTGTGCTGGGGGATACTTCGGCCGAATTATGCCCTCAAGGGGATCAGCCCTCCATCGAGCCATAAGTAGAGAGGAGTTTTCTTTTTAAGAAACGAGAGAAATCCCTGCTTTATATCTGAGAAAAGTAATCAAAAATTTACCTTGTAGCTCGGACCTTAGCCCTTCTCAGCAGAGCTCGTCTTTGGGGGATCTTCTTCCGGAGATGATGGAGACCGGAACGCCTCCCCCTGCCGTACCACCTTGCGAGGCGGGCGATCCTGAGGTATCGCCGCGGAGGGTTTCTCCGAATCCGGCGGGGCCAGAAGGTAGTCATATGGCCCCCCAAAGCCCTCCGCATCCGACCTTCGAAAAGGGCCATTGGACGAGTCCGGTGCCGTCTGGTGCGCGGTCGGAGGAACTGAAGGATCTGCTAGGGCGAGCATCTAACTTAGAGGAGCACCATGCATTCATGGGTACGGTGATTGAGAGGATTTCATCCGTGAAGAGCGGATTGCACGAGGCCGTCAGGAGTTTACTGACGGGTTTTGAGGTACGCGAAATAATGTACCCTTTTTGGACAGTTGCACATAAATAAGATGTGCCCTATGTAGATAGTAGTCCCTGAGACTCTGTGTGTTGTCAAAAGTGATGGCGCACAGAGGATCATAATCCCAGGTCTAATATGCCACCTTTATACGTAGGTGGCAAAGTGTCCGGTGGCCAGCCGGACTGATGGATTTGCCGAGCTAAAGCGGCAACTTGACGTGGCAGATGCCGACATCGCGCTTGTCAACAAGCGGCTTGACGAGGCACAAGGTATGTAATTCCTTTGGCGGCGCCTGGTAAGAGGAGCTTTATGCCAGTATCTTACAATGTGTGCGCTTGATGCAGATGGTGTTGCTGCCATGGAGAATCTTCGGGCGGAACTTGCCCGAGCCAAGGAGCAAGCCAGGAAAAGTGATGCGGCTGCCGGAAAGGCAATTGAAGAGCTGAAAGCCGAACAGGCTGCTCACTGCCGAAGAAAGAAGGAAATGGCCGTGAGGCTGAAGAACGCTGCTAACCGTTGCAAGCTTCTTGAAAAAGAAGATCGGGCGGAACAGACAGACCTAAAGAAGGCCGTTGCCGATGCCAAGGATGCTCGCTCTGCAATGAGAGCTATGAAGGAGGAGCTGTGTCAGGCCGGAGAGATCGCGGTTGGAAAGCCCTTTATGCTGCGGAGGAAGTTCTGTGATCCTAAACATGCTCCATTAGACCAGATGTGGAGTACGGCAGACACCTATCTGGATTTAGCAGCGAGTGCCGCAGATGCGGTCGAACACTTCCGAGATCAAGAAGATTGCAAAGTGGAAAAGCTCTTCTGGTCGCAGTTCCACAATCCAGAGCGTCCACTGTCATTAGCCGATCGTTTGGCCGAATGGGCCGAGCTAAATAGGTTGTTCGGCCTCGCCATGAAGTATGTCATGAGTCATCTGTGGCCGGAGAGGCCAGAGCCGAAAAGTTATTTCAACTTGGTGCAGCAGTTCCTTGGTTCGGGGCCGCATATCAATGCGATGAAGAGGTCAGCGTGCATAGAGGGTGCGCGGATGGCTCTTGCCCGTGTCAAGACATGCCGGGCGGAAATGGAAGTCGCCGTTGTTGCATCCCCAGACTCGGATGGAAGCCGAGTACCTGCCGGGCGCTATTTTCAGGAAGTTCTGCAAGGCGCTCGTTTAATAGAGACGCAATGCTCGAAGGATACTATATTCGAATAGCATGTATTATTGTAAAACAATATTTTGATAAATTGTAGAAGCTTTTTATACTTGTGCCTGCAAGTATTGGAATACCTCTTGTGCGGCCGTTTAACATATACATATATATAATCTGAAAGATGGCAGTCGTCGGCTTCAGCCCCCACGCACATAATGCGGGGGTGTTCGCAGAAGGCGCGTTTTCACACTTGATCCAACATCTTGGTCCTACAAAGGAGGTGATAGCGCAGCGAACTAGGCAATCGGACTATGATGCTTTATCACTTTCACTTAGCCATAGGAGTTTGACATTGAGGCTACTTATATAGCCCCTGGTGGCGCCTGCGCTCGCCCGAACTCGGGGCGCGTATGTGCCTGGCCAGGAAACGGACCTTCGTTAATGCGAAGGAATCCTAAAGTTTCCAGTATGTCATCGAGTGGTTGACCAGTCTCACGCTAATCATGACAGTCAGTTTTCGTCTTTCTCTACTGAGGTGCTCGCCTGGCCGAACCGGGGCACAATCGCAGTAGTTCTCCTGCTGCCGCCTTAGCCGATAGAGCGGAACATAAGGCAGCAAAACACACGAGCTGGGCAAACCCAACATTTGACCAAAGACATGATTTGGAGCTGATGCATATAAGGCCAAACTCGCGACACCGAACACTCCCTAAAGTATTCGGTCTTTATGAGGGCGGGCGGGATAATGCCCTTAGTAATAAGCCCCTAGTGTCCAGGTACGCGCAAAACTCTGACGTGACCACATGCCAAAACGCCAGCCTCCCCCTTGGTTATACCAACAAACCAGGGGATGTGTATCAACAAGAGACAATAAAAAAAGGTTTACGCAGGGTCTTAATCTGAAAAGAATCCTTGGAACGGGTCCCTGCTGCACGTCTGGGCCTGTGTCTCCTGTGTATCCTGGACGGGTGTAGCACGGTGTTCATCTGTAAAAGAGAGGAACTTAGTTAAAGAAAGATCGTGTCGAACATGAGTTATACTAAATAAACAAAGTATAAATCAAAATCGGTAAAATTGAGCTTTATTGTCTCTTGTTTTATATGCGCGGAGCCCCTAGTACAGGGGTATACGGCTATTAAGCCTTTATCAATTGTATGTTTATGCCAAACTCGTCTAGCCGTGTCCGTGATCTTGACGACCTGTTTAGATGCTTTGGCTGGTGAAGCCGCTTTATTGTGGGGCTGTCAAGGCAGCCGCACTGTTTTTTGCGTGGGAGGAACACTCAATGTTTTCCCTTTAATGAGATGATGCCTCGTGGACCGGGCATCTTAAGCGTAAGAGATGCATAATGCAGTATTGCGTTAAAGCGGGCGAAAGCTTCGCGTCCCAGCAGTGCTTGATAGCTACTTGAGAATGGGGCGATGTGGAAAGTTAGTTGTTCGCCATGGAAGTTATCGGGGGAGCCGAACATAACTTCTAGCTGGAGAGAACCCATGCAACGGGCATCCGAGCCTGGCGTTACCCCTTGAAAGGAGGTTTTGCTATGGCGAATTTTTGTTGGGTCTATCCCCATGTTGCGGATTGTGTCCTGGCATAACAGGTTTAGACCACTGCCGCCGTCCATCAGGACATTTGTAAAATGGAGTCCGCCGATTATTGGATCTAATACCAAGGCAGTCCAGCCTGCGTTCCGGATACTTCTAGAGTAATCCTGATGGTCGAAGGTGATCGGTTTTAGCAACCATTGGCGAGACTCCTTTGGGATAGGCCACATGGCGCGTATCTCTGGTGGCGCCGTTCTGTTCGTTACGTGAAGTAAGTGTACTGTTTTGACTTCTTGTGGGAAATCCTTTTGTTTTCTGGTGCTCTGCTTGTGGGGTTCGTCGTCGTCCTCACTTGGTGTGTCGAGCCCCTTGTGTTCGGCGTTGAGTTTGCCGGCTTACTTGAAAACCCAACAATCACTGTGGGTATGGTTCGCAGGCTTCCCGGGAGTATTGTGTATTTGACATATCTTGTCCAAGATTTTGTTTAAGTTGGATAGCTCGTCCCTGTTATCCTTGAGGGGCAGCTTTCTCTGATTCTGCCGCGAGCATTTGAATCTGGCATTGACCGTCGTGCTCTTTGGGCTGTTTCCCTTATTCCGGCGCTGGTCCTTGCTGCGCCGGGGTTTTCCATTTCCATCCCTAACTTCGGATGTACTTGGGTCGCTAGTGCTACATCTTGCCAACCAGCTGTCCTCTCCTACGCAAAAGCGGGTCATGAGGCTTGTTAATGCGGCCATTGTTCTTGGATTTTCTTGGCCGAGGTGTCTGGCGAGCCATTCATCTCGAACGTTGTGCTAAAAAGCTTCTAGGGCTTCGGCGTACGGACAGCCGACTATCTGATTCTTTTTAGTAAGAAATCTGTTCCAGAATTTCCGGGCTGACTCTCCGGGCTGTTGAGTTATGTGACTGAGATCGTCTGCATCCAGAGGGCGGACATAGGTCCCTTGAAAATTTGCCCGGAAAGCATCCTCAAGCTCTTCCCAACTTCCAATGGTGTTTTCGGGAAGGCTTTTGAGCCAATGCTGGGCTGGCCCTTTAAGCTTGAGGGGTAAGTATTTTATGGCGTGGAGGTCGTCTCCTCTGGCCATGTGTATGTGGAGGATATAATCCTCGATCAAGGCCCCATGGTCTGTTGTTCCGTCGTACGCCTCTATGTTTACAGTCTTGAATCCCGCTGGAAATTCATGGTCCAGCACCTCATCGGTGAAACATAGGGGGTGTGCGGCACCCATGTATTTGGGTGTGCCGTGATGTTCAGATATTTGTTGTGTTGCATTGCTTAGTAGAGCTTGCTTTCTTGGCCCATATATAGATCTGGCTGGGCCGTCTTTTTGATGCAGATCCTTTGGTGGATCGCGTGTCGGCTTATGTGCGGCGCCGCTTGCCACTCCATGTTGGCCATGCGATCGTCCATCTGACCGGATGGCTTTCCTATTTTTTGACTGCGGGGGCTCTAAGCCTTCCTCGTCAAATTCAGGCAGTAGCTTTCGCTTTGGATAGCTTTTTGTGCGGCGACTGCCGGCATATTTGTCTGCGGTGTTGCGTACTTTGCTCCATCTGATTCTACGTGCATCTTCCGCAGTTTTGAGCTTCCGCTTCTGCTTTTTCAGGCTATGCACAGTGGAGACGAGCCTTTTGTGGAGGTTCTTATGCTCCATGAGTTTATCCGGCGTAAGGTCGTCCGGACTGTTGTTTTCACCGGGGACGGGGTGTTCGGTTTGTTTATCCAAGTTTCCCTGTTCGGACGCTTGCTCAAAGGCATGTTCGTCGTCCGCTGGCTCGTCCTGCTCTATGGCTGGGTCTGTATGGCTGCCGTCTCTGTCGAGGCGGGGCTTGGAGCGGCGCTTACGTCACCGCTTTGATTGCTTTTCGAGTGAACGATCCCTCGTTGCATCCTTGTGTTCCTCGTCGTCGCTTCCTTTGGGTCTGTCCACCATGTATACATCATGAGATGAGGTGGCTGTCCAGTGCCTTATGGGCGTTGGTTCATGTTCATCTCCTACATCATCGTCCATACCGTCGATGTCTTCGGAGTCGAAGTCGAGCACGTTGTTTAAATTATCGACAGTGGCTACGAAGTGCGTGGTGGGTGGGCTTTGAATTTCCTCATCATCCGCATCCCAACCTTGTTGACCATAGTCCGGCCAGGGCTCTCCTGATAAAGAGAGAGACTTTAGTGAATTCAGAATATCGCCGAAGGGCGAGTGCTGAAAGATGTCCGCGACGGTGAACTCCATGATCGGCGCCCAATCGGGTTCGATCGGTCGGGGCGCGGAGGGCTTGGAGTCTGGAGAGGAGTCCGTCTCCTTGGAGTCACGGGCTTCGCAGAGAATAGGGCTGGTGTTTGGCTCGATTGCCGTAGAGATTGCAGCCCCCGAGGCGGTGTCTAACCACCCATCCTCGATTGGTGTGATTGGCTCGGAGCTAGGGGTCGGAGCGGACATAGGTGCGGTCTCCAGGGAACTGTTCGGTGGCAGAGCTAAATCATGCCCATCGTGACAGTGCGGCGCGCTCGGCAGTGGCTCGAATCCGTCGAAGATCAAGTCTCCGCGGATGTCGGCCGTGTAGTTCAAACTTCCAAATCTGACCTGATGGCCAGGGGCGTAGCCCTCGATCTGCTCCAGATGACCAAGCGAATTGGCCCGCAGTGCAAAGCCGCCGAATACGAAGATCTGTCCAGGGAGAAAAGTCTCACCCTGGATCGCATCACTGTTGATGATCGGAGAAGCCATTGGGCATAAAAGTGACAACACAGAGGAACTCTCAATGAAAGCACCAATGTCAGTGTCAAAACCGGCGGATCTAGGGTAGGGGTCCCGAACTATGCGTCTAGGCCGGATGGTAACAGGAGGCAGGGGACATGATGTTTTACCCAGGTTCGGGCCCTCTTGATGGAGGTAAAACCCTACGTCCTGCTTGATTAATATTGATGATATGGGTAGTACAAGAGTAGATCTACCACGAGATCAGAGAGGCTAAACCCTAGAAGCTAGCCTATGGTATGATTGTTGTTCATCCTACGGACTAAAACTCTCCGGTTTATATAGACACCGGAGAGGGCTAGGGTTACACAGAGTCGGTTACAATGGTAGGAGATCTACATATCCGTATCGCCAAGCTTGCCTTCCACGCCAAGGAAAGTCCCTTCCGGACACGGGACGAAGTCTTCAATCTTGTATCTTCATAGTCCAGGAGTCCGGCCAGAGGTATAGTCCGGCCATCCGGACACCCCCTAATCCAGGACTCCCTCAACCACCAACGACACCAACAGCGAGCCCACCTCCTCTGCCCATCCCTGTTGCTTCTCCTCGTGCCTCGTTCTAACGTTGTCCACGATGTCCGACCCCCTACATCACCTCCTGGCCCATCTCGTTCATATCCACCATGGCCACTTGGGCCTTGCTGACTGTTTTGCTCGATCGCATCAGCCGCAGTCGCCTCGTTGTTCTGTTCCTTGCGGGCGGAACACCCATGCCCTTTCGATCGCAGCATGCCTTCGCCGGGTTGACTCCACAAGGCCCCTTTGCGAATCACTGCCAAGGCCAAGACCATCTCCGGGCATGAAGCCTCAAGTCCGAGGACTATCGCATTCGGAGATCCCTTTTGCCAAGTACCATGCCCGGTGAAGACCAAGACAGAGACCTCCTCGAGCAGGAACGTTTTTGGGATCGTCAAGGCCACCTCAAGTTCAACTACATTTTGCTGCCTCGACAGAGACCAACAAGTACCACGACGACGCGTCATGTTCATCTACCGCCGTCTTCGAAACCGCTAAGAACGGCAAGTACCTCGGCTAGTACCTTGATGCCCGATGCATAGAACAACGACCGTCGCCGAAGACCCGGGTAGCAAAACGTCAAGTACCATGACCGAAGAACGCCATGTACCTCTCTGAAAAACAAACATGAACCACTACATCCGTAGACCTCGAGCCCGTCAAGTCCGACAATGATTGTGTACAACTACCGACGACGTGCATGTTGCCAAGTACCCTCTCCGGATCGTCATGTTCGACTACTTCCACTACCGCCGTCGCGAGAACGCCTACTTCTCCACTTCGAACTTGATCCGTTCCGATAATGCACGCTCCGAAAGGTATAACCGTCGAGACGACCGCCCGTGAACTAATGCATGTGTGATGTATGAGATGCTCGTGCTTGCTCCGTGCTCGAATTGTCGATGCACGTTGCCCTCTTTTGCCTTGTTACCATCGTCTCATGGGACACCCGGTGTACGGGATCACTCCCCGTCACTCTTGCATGTTTCGCGCACCCACACTTGTTCCTTTGCACTAGCATCTCATTTGAGTTGCCGGATCACCAGAATGTTGCCATGGTAACATTTCCGTTTCGCCGCCGTGGCACCCCTTTTCCTTCCGCCATGGCGACAAATGCCTCATATCTTGTCATGTCTACTTTTCCTTAAAACTTGCATAAACTTGAACATGTCATCCGCATCATGATAACAACTTCAAGATTGGTTAAAATTGTTGTTGCACCAAATTACTAATGCATATGGGGATTTTCCGGATTCTTTGTTTGTTATATCCGGCCCCATTTAAATTGCTTAGATTGTGTAGTTTATTTTTGCTTCGCCTCTTGCCATGTTTAACTACATTTAACATTGTTGGGTACATAACTGAGAGAGAACTAAATAAGTCATGTGGTGTTTCGTCAATATGCAACGAAGTTGCATATTGAGCTCCACTTAATTTGTAGGGTTGTTTGTGCACTTTGCCATGCCATGCCTCATTAAACCGGACATGCATCATACTTGTTTGTGCATCATGCCATGTTCATGTGCTGGTTGTTCACTATGTTGTTTGATTTCTTTCCGGTGTACTTCTTCTCGGTAATCCGGTAACGTTGCATTTGTGAGGATCCGTTGGCTACGTCCGTTTGTCTTCTTCATGGACTCGTTCTTCTTCCTTGCAGGATCTCACGCAAGATGACCATACCCTCGAAATCAGTTCTATCTTTGCTTGCTAGTTGCTCACTCTTTTGCTATGCCTATGCTGCGATACCTACCACTTTCTTATCATGCCTCCCATATTGTTAAGCCAAGCCTCTAACCCACCTTATCCTAGCAAACCGTTGTTTGGCTATGTTACCGCTTTGCTCAGCCCCTCTTATAGCATTGTTAGTTGCAGGTGAAGATTGGAGGGATTCCATGTTTGGAACATGGATATTTGTTGGGATATCACAATATCTCTTATTTAATTAATGCATCTATATACTTGGTAAAGGTTGGAAGGCTCGGCCTTATGCCTGGTGTTTTGTTCCACTCTTGCCGCCCTAGTTTCTGTCATATCAGTGTTATGTTCCCGGATTTTGCGTTCCTTACATGGTTGGGTTATAATGGGAACCCCTTGACAGTTCTCCTTGAATAAAACTCCTCCAGCAAGGCCCAACATTGGTTTTACCATTTGCAACCTAGCCTTTTCTTTCCCTTGGGTCGGTCGGCTCAAGGGTCATCTTTATTTAACCCCCCCCCCGGGCCAGTGCTTCTCTAAGTGTTGGTCCAACTGAGCGATGTCCGGGGCTACCAGGGGCAACTCTAGGTTGGCCTACCCGACGTCTTGCTCATCTGGTGTGCCCTGAGAACGAGATATGTGCAGCTCCTATCGGGATTTGTCGGCACATCTGGGTGGCTTTGGTGGTCTTGTTTTACCATTGTCGAAATGTCTTGTAACCGGGATTCCGAGCCTGATTGGGTCTTCCTGGGAGAAGGAATATCCTTCGTTGACCGTGAGAGCTTGTGATGGGCTAAGTTGGGACACCCCTGCAGGGATTTGAACTTTCGAAAGTCGTGCCCGCGGTTATGGGCAGATGGGAATTTGTTAATGTCCGGTTGTAGAAAACCTGAAAGTTATCTTATTTAAAACGCATCAACCGCGTGTGTAACCATGATGGTCTCTTCTCGGCGGGGTCCGGGAAGTGAACGTGGTGTTGGAGTTATGCTTGAACGTAGGTTGTTCTAGGATCACTCCTTGATCATAGTTTTCTCGACCGTGCCTTTGCCTTCTCTTCTCGCTCTCATTTGCATATGTTAGCCACCATATATGCTAGTGCTTGCGGCAGCTCCACCTCACATACCTTTTACCTACCCATAAGCTTAAATAGTCTTGATCGCGAGGGTGTGAGATTGCTGAGTCCCCATGACTCACAGATTACTTCAAAACCAGCTTGCAGGTGCCGATGATATCATGCAGATGACGCAACCGAGCTCAAGGAGGAGCTCGATGAAGATTGTGTTCGTTATGTTGTTTCGTTTTCAGTTGATTAGTAGTGGAGCCCAGTTGGGACGATCGGGGATCTGTGTAGCATTTGGGGTAGTCTTCTTTTATTTTGGTTCCGTAGTCAGACCTTAATTGTATTTGGATGATGTAATGCTTTATTCATGTAATGTGTGAAGTGGCGATTGTAAGCCAACTATGTACATTTTCCCTTATTCATTACATGGGTTGTTGTGAAGATTACCTCACTTGCGACATTCTTTCAATGCGGTTATGCCTCTAAGTCGTGCTTCGACACGTGGGAGATATAGCCGCATCGAGGGTGTTACACAGCATCCCATTATGCTTACATCACCTTGAAAATGCCTGGGCCACTGGGAGTCCTCACTATCCCATCTGATGAGAAGGATGCAATTATCTGTGTGGATAAGATGTATCGGGATGCAGTTGCAGTGGAAGCGGCAACAGCGGCAGTTCCCACCAAGGAAAGTAAAGGAAAGAAGAGGGATTGTAGGACCTCCGGCAAGGAGTCCGGGAAGCGTGCCCCCTCCAAATGCACGACACCCATTGACGACGTGCCGGAGTGTTCCAACAGTAAGAGATCCAAGGTTGATGTACCCCAAGTGAAGAAGGTCCTGACAGGGCTGGCTGGCATTGATGGTAATTTTACTATCAGTGCCACCCTCGATGACAAATAGGAAAGCGCGCTTGTTGCCTTCCTGCGGGCGAATATCGATGTGTTTGCTTGGCAACCATCTGATATCCCCGGTGTTCCCAAGAAGGTAATTGAGCACCACCTTGTTGTCTGCCCACATGCCCGACCTGTCAAGCAGAAAGTACGGAAGCATGCCTTGGAGAGGAAGTAGTTCATTGCCGAAGAGATCAAGATATTGGAGGCAGCTGGTTTGGTTAGAGGTGTACTGCATCCTACATGGTTATCAAATCCAGTAGTGGTCCGGAAGGCTAATGGGAAGTGGAGGCTTTGCATTGATTTCACAGACCTCAACAAGGCTTGCCCGAAGGATCCATTTCCCTTGCCGTGCATCGACCAGATCGTGGATTCTACTTCGGGGTGTGATTTGCTCTACTTTCTTGATGCATACTCAGGATATCATCAGATCTTCATGTCCAGGGAAGACGAAGAGAAGACACCATTCATCACTCCGTGTGGTACATACTGCTTTGTCTGCATGCCATTCGGATTAAAGAGTGTCGGGTCCACTTTTGCAAGGGCGGTCCAGATCGGTTTTAAGCCACAGTTGCACAGAAATATAGAGGCCTATATGGATGATACCGTGGTCAAAACCAAGGATAAGGACACCCTTATCCATGATTTGGAAGAGACATTTGCTAATCTGCGCAAGATCAATCTGAAGCTCAATACGGATAAATGTGTCTTTGGTGTCCCATCCGGCAAGCTACTTGGGTTCTTCGTGTCCCATCAGGGGATCGAAGCCAACCCCGACAAGATCAAGGCCATTGAGCAGATCCAAGCGCCAAGGACAATTAAGGATGTGAGGCACTTGACGGGATGCGTTGCCGCATTGAGCAGGTTCATCTACAAGTCTGCTCCTGCCGTTCTTCAAGGTTTTGAAGAAGGCAAGACCCATGAAGTGGACCCCGGAAGCAGATGCAGCTCTGCAAGAGTCAAAAGCTTACCTGTCGTCCATGCCCACCTTGGTTGCACCCAAACCCCAAGAGCCATTGTTGATATGTTTGGCGGCAACCAACCAGGTGGTCAGTGCGGCCTTGGTAGCATAGTGAAAGGTGGATGAGGCAGAAACTGGACAGACAACAGCAGAGTCAGAGAAGGATCAGGACAGCAGTGAGCACAGCAACGAAAACAACCCCAAGGACACGGCAAGGAAGAAAGTGGTGCAGCGCCCAGTGTACTTTGTCAGCTCCTTGTTAAGGAGGGCTAGATCAAGGTACTCTAGCATGCAAAAGTTGATCTTTGGTCTCATTATGGCCTCAAGGAAACTGCGCCACTACTTCCAAGCCCATGAGATCACGGTGGTCACTCGTTTCTCGTTGCAATGGATACTCCAAAACCCTGGGGCAACTGGCAAAATAGTGGAATGCGATTTGGAGTTATCCAGCTTTGGTTTGAAGTTTGAGAGCACTTCAACTATTCAGAGCAGGGCATTGGCAGAGTTTATTGCAGAATGGACGCCAACCCCTGATGAGGAAGTGACAGAAACAGTTATCCTCGACAGGGAATCACCCCAAGAATGGATCATGTATTTTGATGGTGCTTTTCCCTACAAAGTGCAGGGGCTGGCGTGCTGCTTGTTGCCCCCTCCGGGGAGCACTTGAAGTACGTCGTCCACATGCACTTTGCCCAGGAAGAAGCCACCAACAATACAACAGAATATGAAGGGCTCCTTGTTGGGCTCAGGATTGCAGCAGAATTGGGAATTAAGAAGCTGATCATTCGAGGATGTCGGCGTCCTGGGAACGAGGGTACCCAGACTTGCCTTCCCGCGGCCCACGGCATGGCTCCAACAGCGGCATGGTACGACCCAGTTTTAGCAGCACGACTCAAGAACCCCGCAAGGGGCCAAGCCTCGCGAGGCGGACAACACCAAGAGCTCCCCAGGGGGAAGCCTTAACAGGTTGGCTCCCGAGGAGTGGAGATATCAAGGCAAGGTGCACCTCGCGAGCTTGGCATGACGTGAACCATGAAGACCAAGGCCAGGCGGGCGCCAGCGGGCGCAGTGTACCAGTTTCCCCTTTCGTGCCAAGGGGGCAAGCGCAGGCACGGAGTCTCGAGGCATCAGGCAAAGGTTTCCATATCGGTGCAACAAGACCAAGACCGCCAGGACGGAGGTCATCACGGAGCCCACGGCAACGTCACCACCGGAGCCTTTTGCAGGCGAAGAATACTTTTGTCAGAATAGCTTGTACTAGTTGTCTCCCTTCAAACTTGGCCGTTATGGGATCCCTTCCCGTCTAGCAATTGGGAAGAGGACCAGGGCCACTATAAATAGGACTTAGCCACCACCATAGCGGAGAGATCTCAAATCAGGGCCATTCCACCCTGATCACCTCACCAGCTCATCGAGCTCAAGAACACCTCACCTCCTGAGGCCGTTCATCCACTGTACTAGTTAATTCTCAGCCCCTTGAGGCAATCCACTACAAAGCTGGAGTAGGGTATTACACCGCAAGGTGGCCCGTACCAGGATAAATCTCTGTGTATCTCGTTCTTTGGGTTCGTCGAGCTAGGCCATGGGATCGTTGAGCGAGCGAGTTGAGGAGAGAGTGTTCTTTGTGTGCACCCCAGAGTTTGAACCTCTCAAGGGTCTGCGGAACCCGTAATCCGACATTTGGCGTGCCAGGTAGGGGTGCGTCGAAGCTTCGCCTCTCCGTCTGCTCCGCCCGCTTCGCTCCCTCGTTCCACCCTCATGGCGAGCGCCGCTCCTCCGTCCGGGCCGACAGGCGTGCGCGGAGGTGCTGTGGGGCTCCGGGCCTTCGCCCGCGCCTTGCGGCAGGTACGGTAGCCACGCAAGTTCAAGCCAGAGATGCCACCTCGCTATGATGGCACGGCGAACGAGGCAAGCTTCCTTTGGGCGTATGAGGAGGCCGTTTGGGCGGAGGGCGGCGATGACAAGGTCATGTCTAATTGGTTCCCCATGGCCCTCACGGGCGTACCGCGCGCCTGGCTTCTCAGTCTACCGGAGTCTTTTGTGGCCTCCTAGGAAGAGCTGCGTGGCCTCTTCATCACGCACTTCGCGGCACCAGCACCCCACATTCTCGCAGCCCTCCTTGGCGGCTCTCAGGAGCTGCCATCGGACTGTCATATCAAGCAGTTCTTTCGCCAAGCAGGTGTCACCTACGTGCGACAGGGGACTCCTCCGGGGTGGGCGGCACCCGGGGCCGACCTGACCTTCGACTCCAGAGACCAACCTGTGACCACCGCAGGCGCAGGCACACTCCCGATGCTTTGCACCCCCACCATATGTAATGCGGTAACCAAGACTCTCGTCGACGGTGCGGCCGGACTCAATGTACTCTCCGTGGAAGCTTTTTCCTTGCTCCATGTGTTGCATGGCCGACTCCGCCCTAGCAAGCCGTTCTCCGGGGTCGTCGACGGCTCCACCAGCCCTCTGGGGCAGATCCGCCTCCCCGTCACCTTCGCCTGACCTCATGTGGGAGAACCACTTCAGCTCCGTAGACGAGGAAGAACGGAGTTTCGTCAGTCGGCTTGGTCGTAGTGGTGCGGACGGACCACAGCATGGACTGGAGCTCATCGAGCCAGCCCCTGCCTTAGGCCTCGAGTTTCTTCTTTAAGGTTCTTTCTTGAGGCCCCTCAGGACTTCCGTGTTGGCGCGCTCAGCTTGGCCGTTGCTCCGCGGGTGTGCTACTGAGGCGTAGTATATCTGCGTTCCAAGGTTAGCACAATATGTTTTGAAGAGGTTGCTAGTGAACTGCGAGTCGTTATCAGTGATGATGCGGTTAGGGACTCCGAAGAGGCTCACGAGGCCCTTGATGAACTTGACTACCAAGCCGGCCGGGATGATGTGGACCGCTGCCACCTCCGCCCATTTGTTGAACTTGTCGATGGCGACGTAGAGGTAGCGGTAGCCCCCAGGCGCTTAGAGGAACAGACCCAAGATGTCCAGCCCTGAGACTGCAAATGGCCATGAGAGTGGGATGGTCTGGAGGCCCTGGGCAAGCTGGTGGATTTGCTTGGTGTGTAACTGGCAGGCTTCACATGATCTCACCAGCTCGGCCGCGTCGGTGAGCGTCGTGGGCCAGTAGAATCTGCTGCGGAATGCCTTGCCCACAAGGGTGCGCGATGATGAATGATGCCCGCGGTCTCCACCGTGTATGTCGGCCAACAGCTCGTGCCCCTGTTCCCTGGAGATGCATCACAAGGAAACATCATTTGGTCGTTTTCGGTAAAGCTCACTGTCCCGAATGTAGTAGGCTATGGCCTGCCGAGCTACGCGTTTGGTGTCTTCTTCTTTCTTCGATAGGGCCCCCTGAAGCAGGCACGCCTTGAGTTCTTCGGTCCAGCACCCTTCCTGAGGCTCGAGCACAAGGAGCAGGCGCTGCAGCGGTACCACTGCCGCAGTGTCCGCTCCAGGACGCTCGAGGTGGGAGATCTCGTCCTATGGCGGGTGCTCTCCAGGGAAGGGCTGCATAAGCTCTCACCCATGTGGGAGGGCCCGTTAGGGTTGCCCGCATCTCTAGGCCTAGCGCCGCGCGCCTGGAGACGCAAGACGGGATCCCCATCCAGAATGCCTGGAACATCCAGCACCTTCGGAGGTTCTACCCATGAAGCAAGGCCCCGTGCCTGTGAAGGTATCCACTCACTCTCACGTAATAATGAGTGGGGTTTTACATGCCCCAGAGTCTCCAGAGTGCCACCCTCTGGCCTCGGGGGCTCCCTCCCACGTCCTAGTAGTAGCACTTAGCTCCGCGCTGGTGAGAAGACTAGACTAGGTGCCGGACGCGGCTGTTCATTTGCTTTCTGTATTTGGTTTGCAACCTTTTAATGAATTTGGAGTTTGCATGCTTTCGATTGCCTGACCGACTTCCCCATTCGTTTTATCTTTTGCGTTTTGGTCATGGTTCTGGAGGAGCGGTAGTTGCCCGTCGCTCCTTCTCGTGCGTCTCTCGCGCGGGGGCTTGGCAGGTGTGTGTGTGCGACAGACTCGCCCCACTGTAGCCCCGCTCCTTCGGAGCTCCGGCATTTTCTATCCTCGTGAGACTCCCTCGGGCAATCTCGTGATCTACACACCCTCTTGATGTCCATACCCCCCGGGTACTGCAACGCGGTGCATTGAGCCATGACGGGCTCACGCCTGAGGGCTCGCACAAAGAAGAATAGGACACCAGACAGAGCTTTCTAACGACTCTGCAACCTCGTGACACCCCCTGAGGTAGGAGACTCCCGAGTCTACAACAAGAAGGGCCTCGCCAGATAGTGGGACGCACGCCCTCACGAGGAGGGGAACCTACCACAAGCGCATCAAGCTAAGTATCCTACCGTACGCATCAGAGTAATAAGCATAACATAGCAGCATAAATACCATAGTTCATTACACGCCCCCGCAGGGCCCCATGCTTGTTTTTTAAAAATGCAGGAAGAAAGGGAAGGATAAACAAAATTGGCAATCACAACCGCGGCAGCACACAAAGGTTGGCTCCAAGGGCCACCCGGACTCAGCTGGAGCCCTCCTCGCGCTTCACCGGAGCGCGGCAGGATGACCCGCCGCCGTCCTCGAAGCGAGCCCGACGGCGTGGCGGCTGGTTGTAGCCACCGCTACTGGTGCTCTCGCTGAAGGAGGAGCCGTCGCCGCTAGATGAGTCGCGGCCGTCACCAAGGGCAAGCTCGCCTTCCGTGTCGTCACGGCCGTCGTCAAGGCTGAGCCCACCGTTGTCGTCGCTGTCTTCGGGGCAGCACCCTACGCGGCGACCATCTTCCCCAAATACCCTCACATAGAGGGTCGCGGAGCCGTCGTACTTGAAGTGGAGGGTGCACCTCCTGCTTAGGCCGCGCGCACGAGCAAACGGCTGCCAGCCGCGGGCTAGGACCGTGTTACCCGCAACGGAAACCTCCACCGTGGCCCACGAGGCCTTGCTGCAGCAGCTGTCGGCTTGCAACCAGAAGCCGCCGAGGCCTGTGGCCGGCAGCTCGCCGGGAAAGGAGAACAGGAGCTGGAGCCAGGTGCCGGCCGGCCTCTCCGATGACATGACAAACTCCGAGAGCACCTCCATCGAATGGAAGAGCGGCCGAGGAGGCCGAGCAACCATGGCACGCCTCCCGTCGGTGCAAGGGCTGCCCCGCCTCGAGTGGCCCCCGCCGCGAGAGGAAGCACCACTGCGGCCGCCGAGGACACCACCGGTCCCTGAAGGAGTAAGCCCGTGCCCCGAGGAGCCACAGCAGGAGTCACGGCATGCTTGCGGGGATGGCCCCGCCCCCTCTTGCGCAGTGCCGAACCGGGCCCCTCCTGACGAGCCTTCCCCTTCTCCGCGGCCGAGAACCTCTTTGTTGGCACCATGGGGGCTGCGGCAAGGCGGCGAGGCAAGAAGGAAGAAGAAGGAGCGGACTGCGAGAAGACGGAGATGAGCACGGGGGGCTCCGCCCCTTCCCTCATTTACAGCCAGGAGGAGTCCAACCGCCGGTCACCACGATCGCACATAATGATGATTTTCCTCTACATGCAGCAGCGTCTCATCAAGTCGGGCAGTTTCCGAGGTAGCGTGCGGAAGCGGAGGCGCCCACGTCCCATCAGTCGCCACGTGTCAACCAAGGCCACAGGCGGTTGGGGCCCGCGGTGCTCCACGCTTTCCCTTTGGCTTCACTCGAAGCCAAGTTCGAGCGCGCCTTGGGCCCGGGGGCTACTGTCGGCGTCCTGGGAACGGGGGTACCCAGACTTGCCCGCCTGCGGCCCATGGCGTGGTTGCACCAGCGGCCTGGTACGGCCCAGTTTTAGTAGCATGGCTCAAAACCCTCACGTGGGGCCAAGCCTCGCGAGGCGGACGACACCAAGACCTCCCCAGGGGGCGGCCTTACCAGGTTGGCTACCCAGGAGCAGAGATATCAAGGCAAGGTGCACCTCGCAAAGTTGGCATGACGTGAGCCATGATGACCAAGGCTAGGCGGGCGCCAGTAGGCGCAGTGTACCAATTTCCCCTTTGGTGCCAAGGGGGCAAGCGCAGGCGCGGAGTCCCGAGGCGTCAAGAAAAGGTTTCCATATCGGTGCAACAAGACCAAGACCGCCAGGACGACAGGACGGAGGTCATTGCGGAGCCCACGATAGTGTCACCACTAGAGCCTTTTGCAGGCGAAGACTACTTTCTAATCGGGGCCATTCCACCCTGACCACTTCACCAGCTCATCGAGCTCAAGAACACCTCACCTTCTGAGGTTGTTCATCCACTATACTAGTTAATACTCGGCCCCTCAAGGCAATCCACCACAAAGCTGGAGTAGGGTATTACACCACAAGGTGGCCCAAACCAGGATAAATCTCTGTGTCTCTTGTTCTTTGGGTTCATCGAGCTAGGCCATGGGATCGTTGAGTGAGCGAGTTGAGGAGAGAGTGTTCTTCGTGCGCACCCCAGAGGTCGAACCTCTGAAGGGTCTGCGGAACCCGTAATCTGACAGAGGAGATTCACACCTCATGGTGAGACAAGTCAACAAGGATTACCAAAGCCCACTGATGGAAGCATATGTCGAGGAAGTAAGGAGATTGGAGGAGAACTTTGACAGGTTGCAAACAGAGCACGTACCCCGTGTGGAAAACTGCATAGCTGATCACCTGTCAAAGTGTGTTGCGCAGAAGCTTCCTGTGGAACCGGGAACTTTTGTTCTCCATCTCTCTCAACCCTCCGTATCACCAGCCACAATGGCCCGGAAGAGGAGAAAGTTGGACTACGGTAAGCCTCTCCCAAGAGAGCCATCCGCTCCCGGCAAAGATCCTGCTGGAAACAAATCTTCACAGCCTGCTGGACCACCCCCTCCAGCTGGGCCTATGGACCCCACGTACGAGGCTGGTGCTCCCACAGCTGAGGAGGTGCCGCTAGTCCCCGTTGCCAAGCCACAGGCTCCAACTTGGGCAAGGCACATTGTCTACTTCCTCCAAACTGGAGAACTCCCTGGCAACCAAGATGAAGCTGAAAGAGTAGCCCGGAGGGCCAGTATGTATCAGTTTGTCGATGACACTCTGTACAGAAGGAGGCCCAACAGTGTGAAATTGAAGTGTGTTTGCCGGGAGGATGGAAAGGAATTGCTGGCTGAGATTCACAGAGGAATGTGCGGCTCCCACATTGGATCAAGGGCGTTAGTTGGGAAAGCATTCCGGCAAGGATTCTATTGGCCCACAACCCTCCAAGATGAAGTTGAGTTAGTCACAAAATGTGAAGCTTGTCAGTTCCATTTCAAGAGAATACACCTGCCTGCCCAAGCTCTCCAAACAATCCCTCTATCATGGCCATTTTCGGTCTGGCGGATCGATATCCTCAGCCCCTTCCCCCGAGCAATCGGGGGCTTTGAATTCTTGTTCGTTGCCATCGACAAGTTTAGAAAGTGGCCGGAAGTGACTGTCGTGAGAAAGGTCACTGCTCAGTCAGCTATCAAATTCTTGAAACAATTGGTGTGTCGTTTCGGAGTTCCGGCAAGGATCATCACTGACAACGGCACCCAGTTCACGAGCCACGCCTTCATGCAATATGTTCATACCCTTGGATGCAAAATCTCATTCGCTTCTGTGGCACACCCTCGGAGCAATGGACAAGCTAAGAGGGCGAATGCTGAAGTGCTTCGTGGACTCAAGACACAAACTTTTGATATGCTGCAGAAGCACGGCAGGCGGTGGATAGAGGAGCTGCTGGTAGTTCTCTGGTCCCTCAGAACGACACCTAATTGAGCTACCGGGTAGACTCCCTTCTCCTTGTTCTACGGGGAAGAAGCAGTTATCCCCACGGAACTCATTTACAGGTCGCCTCGAGTGCTTGCCTACGATGAAGTAGCGCAAGATCAGCACCGACATGATGACGATGTGCTACTGGAGGAGAACCGTCTCCGGGATGCTACATGTGCTACACGCTATCAGCAAGCCCTGCGTCACTATCATAGCCGCAGGGTTCATGCTCGGTGTTTTGAGGAAGGTGACCTTGTCCTTGGGCGCATTCAGTCTGCCAAGGGTACAAACAAGCTGTCACCAAAGTGGGAAGGCCCTTACCGGGTGGTACGAGTCACCAGACCTGGCGCAGTCCGTCTGGACACCGGGGATGGCACACAGTTGCAAAACTCATGGAATATTGAGCATCTCCGTAAGTACTACCCGTAAGGCGCGAGGCTGTCGGGCACTGCCTGATAGCCACCCTTTTGTACAGGCCTTGCCTCAGTTGCATGTAACCCCTTGTACAAAGCCGGGGCGATGACCCCATGCAAGATAAAATAAAGAAGCACTGTGGGGGGCCCCCGATCAAGATCGCATGCATGCACGAGCACACCCAGATCACTGCATAAGAATTTCATGAGCATTTGCATATGCATATAGATAGGATTGCATCATGCATTCATTCTCATCTACATGGAGTTGCAGGTTCTTGTCGTGAACTTCACTCCGACAAGGGAAGAGAAGATTGCACGGCACAGCGATCCCCGACAAGCCAAACACATAAGTTTGCCTCTTGTCCATTAGTGTTCTGTAAGCTATAACTTGTGCATAGAGGAACCTCGCCTCTTTCTTGGAACCAGGGTGCTCCCATCCTTGGCTCGAACGTTGCTTCGGCCTGGATGGCCGCAGTGGCCCTTGGTGAAAAGGGAGTGGGCGGGGGGCTGGCGCCTCAGTCTATTCCCCGGCAGACATGGTTCTTCGGCAGACGAAAAGGGTGCCGGCAAGATATCCTGCCGGGGAAAACTCGTTTAATTACAGTAAAGAGGCACTCCACCTCTGCATGGACATATACATGCATGGGTTCCCGACAAGGTTTATCTCTTTCATTGACATGCAAATAAAAGTACAAGCAGTACAGAACACAAAGATGGACTCGAGAGATTACATTTTTTGAATTAAAATTTGGCGATTGCCTCCAAGTTTTAGATTGAAAAAAGATAAGTGCCCCGTGACCCCTCTTTTCCTTTCTCTGCTCCTCCCCCTCAGGGTATTATAACGAGAGGGAAAGGATAATAAAAGGATCATATGGGAGAAGGAGGCAATAAAGGGACTGGCGGGACGGTCACCCACTGTGACCTGCAGGTGGCGTGCACCCAGGAGCTACGCAAGGTGATGAGCAAGGCCCGTCACCCCTCCTGAAAAGCGGAAACTGTAGCAGCATTGCCCACAACGGGCATGCAGCGCTACCATCATTTTGGCAGACTAGGAGGGGGCGTCTTCTTCGACGTCGGCCCCCAGCTCGGCTCCAAAGGGGGCCCGAGCCGTGCCACGCCCCACCTTAGTGGGCAGGAAGGTGAGCCCCTCGTCGACGTCGGCCTCAAGGCCTCCAGGAGGGGCGATGCTGGGATTGCCAATGATCTTCGGCCCCTCCTCCCGGACGAGCATCGAAGATACTAAAAGACTCGTCACGCCAAGGACCAGGCTCACTCCCCAAGCATAAGCACTAGCATGGGGCAACAAATGCCCTGAGCCAGAGCCCGGGGACTGGCCCCAGGCTTCCTTCTCCAACATGACCAGCAATGAATAAGGGAAGAAGAAGGAGAAAGCAAAGATGGATGGCTCTGCCCTCCTCCACCCCTCCCTTTTATAGGCCGGGCGGGGAAGGGCAGCCGCTCCATCCATGTGTGATCACCGCCCTCCTCTGCCAATTCAAGACAGGTGGGCCCTTTTCAAGGTACTCTCCCGCGCCACGCGCCTCCGTTACCTACCCCGCGCGATGCATGCTGCATACGTGGCTAAGGATAAGAGCACGCTATGGGAAGAGTAAATTGGCAGTTTCTACCCCGTGCGTTAAAGTCATTCACGGGCCACCACTGGAGCGGCCCCACCACTATTGTCTTTATACCGCATGCGGGAAAACCAGAAACTGCCTCAGAATCAAGGCTGATGAAGCAGCAAGAGAAAACTCAAGGGGCCAACCCCTTCAACAACCTTGCCTGTGCACTTATTAGGCCCGACCCTGACGACGCTCAGCAGCGCATTCGGGGTAGGCCCAGGGGCTTCTGTCGGTGCAACAAACCCTGGGTCTGTTGCCCAACTGTGCACAGGCACAAGATCAAGATTGCAGCACCAACTAAAGTCAGAGTTTGAAGAACCAAGAGATTTGAAGAACTAACATGCAGCTAAGAGGGACCAAGATCGAGCCTAAGGACTAGGATATTGGCAAGAGAAGGGCCTCCCTTACCAGGCAGGCGAGCCCGGCAAGGGGCGAGGCCACTAATGTCTACTACGCAACCTTCTTTATCTAGATGTTGTTGGGCCTCCAAGTGCAGAGGTTTGTAGGACAGTAGCAAATTTCCCTCAAGTAGATGACCTAAGGTTTATCAATCCGTGGGAGGCGTAGGATGAAGATGGTCTCTCTCAAACAACCCTGCAACCAAATAACAAAGAGTCTCTTGTGTCCCCAACACACCCAATACAATGGTAAATTGTATAGGTGCACTAGTTCGGCGAAGAGATGGTGATACAAGTGCAATATGGATGGTAGATAAAGGTTTTTGTAATCTAAAAATATAAAAACAGCAAGGTAACTAATGATAAAAGTGAGCACAAACAGTATTCCAATGCTAGGAAACAAGGCCTAGGGTTCATACTTTCACTAGTGCAAGTTCTCTCAACAATAATAACATAATTGGATCGCATAACTATCCCTCAACATGCAACAAAGAGTCACTCCAAAGTCACTAATAGCGGAGAACAAACGAAGAGATTATGGTAGGGTATGAAACCACCTGAAAGTTATTCTTTCCAATCAATCTGTTGGGCTATTCCTATAAGTGTCACAAACAGCGCTAGAGTTCATACTAGAATAACACCTTAAGACACAAATCAACCAAAACCCTAATGTCACCTAGATACTCCAATGTCACCTCAAGTATCCGTGGGTATGATTATATGATATGCATCACACAATCCCAGATTCATCTATTCAACCAACACATAGGACCTCAAAGAGTGCCCCAAAGTTTCTACCGGAGAGTCAGGATGAAAACGTGTGCCAACCCCTATGCATAGGTTCATGGGCGGAACCCGCAAGTTGATCACTAAAACATACATCAAGTGGATCAATAGAATACCCCATTGTCACCACGGGTATCCCACGCAAGACATACATCAAGTGTTCTCAAATCCTTAAAGACTCAATCTGATAAGATAACTTCAAAGGGAAAACTCAATCCATTACAAGAGAGTAGAGGGGGAGAAACATCATAAGATCCAACTATAATAGCAAAGCTCGTGATACATCAAGATCGTACCACCTCAATAACACGAGAGAGAGAGAGATCAAACACATAGCTACTTGTACATAACCTCAGCCCCGAGGGAGAACTACTCCCTCCTCGTCATGCAGAGCACTGGGATGATGAAGATGGCCACCGAAGAGGGATTCCCCCTCCGACAGGGTGCCGGAACGGGTCTAGATTGGTTTTCGGTGGCTACAGAGGCTTCTGGCGGCGGAACTCCTGATCTATTGTGCTCCCCAAAGTTTTTAGGGTATATGGGTATATATGGGAGGAAGAAGTACGTCGGTGGACCTCCGGGCTGTCCACGAGGCAGGGGCGCGCCTAGGGGGGTGGGCGCACCCCCCACCCTCGTGGGCAGCCTGGGAATCTCTTGGTCCAACTCTGATACTCCATGGGCTTCTTCTGGTCCAAAAATAAGTTCCGTGAAGTTTCTGGTCAATTGGACTCTGTTTGATTTTCCTTTTCTGCGATACTCTAAAACAAGGAAAAATAGAAACTGACTCTGTTTGGCCTGAAGGAAATATGCCCTAGAGGCAATAATAAAGTTATTATTTATTTCCTTATAATCATGATAAAGGTTTATTATTCATGCTAGAATTGTATTAATCGGAAACATAATAAATGTGTGAATACATAGACAAACAAAGTGTCACTAGTATGCCTCTACTTGACTAGCTCGTTAATCAAAGATGGTTATGTTTCCTAACCATGAACAATGAGTTGTTATTTGATTAACGGGGTCACATCATTAAGAGAATGATTTGATTGACATGACCCATTCCATTAGCTTAGCACCCGATCGTTTAGTATGTTGCTATTGCTTTCTTCATGACTTATACATGTTCCTATAACTATGAGATTATGCAACTTCCGTTTACCGGAGGAACACTTTGGGTACTACCAAACGTCACAACGTAACTGGGTGATTATAAAGGAGTACTACAGGTGTCTCCAAAGGTACATGTTGGGTTGGCATATTTCGAGATTAGGTTTTGTCACTCCGATTGTCGGAGAGGTATCTTTGGGCCCTCTCGGTAATGCACATCACATAAGCCTTGCAAGCATTGCAACTAATGAGTTAGTTGCAGGATGATGTATTTACAGAACGAGTAAAGAGACTTGCTGGTAACGAGATTGAACTAGGTATTGGATATCGACGATCGAATCTCGGGAAAGTAACATACCGATGACAAAGGGAACAATGTATGTTGTTATGCGGTCTGACCGATAAAGATCTTCGTAGAATATGTAGGAGCCAATATGGGCATCCAGGTCCCGCTATTGGTTATTGACCGGAGACGTGTCTCGGTCATGTCTACATTGTTCTCGAACCCGTAGGGTCCGCACGCTTAAGGTTACGATGACAGTTATATTATGAGTTTATGCATTTTGATATACCGAAGGTTGTTCGGAGTCCCGGATGTGATCACGGACATGACGAGGAGTCTCGAAATGGTCGAGACATAAAGATTGATATATTGGAAGCCTATGTTTGGATATCGGAAGTGTTCCGGGTGAAATCGGGATTTTACCGGAATACCGGGAGGTTACCGGAACCCCCCGGGAGCTATATGGGCCTTAGTGGGCTTTAGTGGAAAGGAGAAAGGGGCAGCCCAAGGTGGCTGTGCGCCTCCCCCCTTCCCCTAGTCCTATTAGGACTAGGAGAGGTGGCCGGCCCCCTCTCTCTCTTTCCCCCCTCAAGGAGTCCTATTCCAACTAGGATTGGGGGGGGAATCCTACTCCCAGAGGGAGTAGGACTCTCCTGGCGCGCCACACCTGGGCCGGCCAGCCTCCCCCCCCCTCTAGTCCTTTATATACTGAGGCAGAGGCACCCCAGAAACACACAAGTTGATGCATGTGATCTATTCCTTAGCCGTGTGCGGTGCCCCCAGCCACCATAGTCCTCGATAATACTGTAGCGGAGTTTAGGCAAAGCCCTGCTGCTGTAGTACATCAAGATCGTCACCACGCCGTCGTGCTGACGGAACTCTTCCCCGACACTTTGCTGGATCGGAGTCCGGGGATCGTCATCGAGCTGAACGTGTGCTCGAACTCGGAGGTGCCGTAGTTTCGGTGCTTGATCGGTTGGATCGCGAAGACGTACGACTACTTCCTCTACGTTGTGTCAACGCTTTCGCAGTCGGTCTGCGTGGGTACGTAGACAACACTCTCCCCTCTCGTTGCTATGCATCACATGATCTTGCGTGTGCATAGGAATTTTTTTGAAATTACTACGAAACCCAACAGTGGCATCAGAGCCTAGGTTATTTATGTTGATGTTATATGCACGAGTAGAACACAAGTGAGTTGTGGGCGATATAAGTCATATTGCCTACCAGCATGTCATACTTTGGTTCGGCAGAATTGTTGGACAAGACGACCTGGACCAACATTCCACGTACACTTACGCGAGACCGGTTCCCCCGACGTGCTTTGCACATAGGTGGCTTGCGGGCGACTGTCTCTCCAACTTTAGTTGAACCAAGTGTGGCTACGCCCGGTCCTTGCGAAGGTTAAAACGGAGTCTATTTGACAAACTATCATTGTGGTTTTGATGCGTAGGTGAGATTGGTTCTTACTTAAGCCCGTAGCAGCCACGTAAAACTTGCAACAACAAAGTAGAGGACATCTAACTTGTTTTTGCAGGGCATGTTGTGATGTGATATGGTCAAGACATGATGCTGAATTTTATTGTATGAGAAAATCATGTTTTGTAACCGAGTTATCGGCAACTGGCAGGAGCCTTATGGTTGTCGTTTTATTGTATGCAATGCAATCGCGATGTAATGCTTTACTTTTATCACTAAGCGGTAGCGATAGTCGTAGAAGCACAAGCTTGGCGAGACGACAACGATGCTACGATGGAGATCAAGGTGTCAAGACGGTGACGATGGTGATCACGACGGTGCTTCGGAGATGGAGATCACAAGCACAAGATGATGATGGCCATATCATATCACTTATATTGATTGCATGTGATGTTTATCCTTTTATGCATCTTATCTTGCTTTGATTGACGGTAGCATTATAAGATGATCTCTCACTAAATTATCAAGAAGTGTTCTCCCTGAGTATGCACCGTTGCGAAAGTTCTTCGTGCTGAGACACCACGTGATGATCGGGTGTGATAGGTTCTACGTTCAAATACAACGGGTGCAAAACAGTTGCACACGCGGAATACTCAGGTTATACTTGACGAGCCAAGCATATACAGATATTGCCTCGGAACACGGAGACCGAAAGGTCGAGCGTGAATCATATAGTAGATATGATCAACATAACGATGTTCACCATTGAAAACTACTCCATCTCACGTGATGATCGGTTATGGTTTAGTTGATTTGGATCACGTAATCACTTAGAGGATTAGAGGGATGTCTATCTAAGTGGGAGTTCTTTAATTAATTTGATTAACTAAACTTAAATTTATCATGAAACTTAGTACCTGATTAGTATCTTGCTTGTTTACGTTTGATTGTAGATAGATGGCTTGTGTTGTTGTTCCGTTGAATTTTAATGCGTTCCTTGAGAAAGCAAAGTTGAAAGATGATGGTAGCAATTACACGGACTGGGTCTGTAACTTGAGGATTATCCTCATTGCTGCACAGAAGAATTACGTCTTGGAAGCACCGCTGGGTGCCAGGCCTGCTGCAGGAGCAACGCCGGATGTTATGAATGTCTGGCAGAGCAAAGCTGATGACTACTCGATAGTTCAGTGTGCCATGCTTTACGGCTTAGAATCGGGACTTCAACGACGTTTTGAACGTCATGGAGCATATGAGATGTTCCAAGAGTTGAAGTTAATATTTCAAGCAAATGCCCAGATTGAGAGATATGAAGTCTCCAATAAGTTCTATAGCTGCAAGATGGAGGTGAACAGATCTGTCAGTGAGCATATACTCAAAATGTCTGGGTATAATAATCACTTGATTCAATTGGGAGTTAATCTTCCAGATGATTGCGTCATTGATAGAATTCTTCAATCACTGCCACCAAGCTACAAGAGCTTCGTGATGAACTATAATATGCCAGGGATGAACAAGACTATTCCCGACCTCTTCGCGATGCTGAAAGCTGCGGAGGTAGAAATCAAGAAGGAGCATCAAGTGTTGATGGTCAACACGACAACTAGTTTCAAGAAAAAGGGCAAAGGGAAGAAGAAGGGGAACTTCAAAAAGAACGGCAAGCAAGTTGCTACTCAAGAGAAGAAACCCAAACCTGGACCTAAGCCTGAAACTAAGTGCTTCTATTGCAAGCAGACTGGTCACTGGAAGCGGAACTGCCCCAAGTATTTGGCGGATAAGAAGGATGGCAAGGTGAACAAAGGTATATGTGATATACATGTTATTGATGTGTACCTTACTAATGCTTGCAGTAGCACCTGGGTATTTGATACTGGTTCTGTTGCTAATATTTGCAACTCGAAACAGGGACTACGGATCAAGCGAAGATTGGTTAAGGACGAGGTGACGATGCGCGTGGGAAACGGTTCCAAAGTCGATGTGATCGCAGTCGGCACACTACCTCTACATCTACCTTCGGGATTAGTATTAGACCTAAAAATTGTTATTTGGTGCCAGCGTTAAGCATGAACATTATATCTGGATCTTGTTTGATGCGAGACGGTTATTCATTTAAATCAGAGAATAATGGTTGTTCTATTTATATGAGTAATATCTTTTATGGTCATGCACCCTTGAAGAGTGGTCTATTCTTGTTAAATCTCGATAGTAGTAACACACATATTCATAATGTTGAAGCCAAAAGATGCAGAGTTGATAATGAGAGTGCAACTTATTTGTGGCACTGCCGTTTAGGTCATATCGGTGTAAAGCGCATGAAGAAACTCCATTCTGATGGACTTTTGGAACCACTTGATTATGAATCACTTGGTACTTGCGAACCGTGCCTCATGGGCAGGATGACAAAAACGCCGTTCTCCGATACTATGGAGAGAGCAACAGATTTGTGGGAAATCATACATACAGATGTATGTGGTCCGATGAATATTGAGGCTCATGGTGGATATCGTTATTTTCTCACATTCACAGATGATTTAAGCAGATATGGATATATCTACTTAATGAAACATAAGTCTGAAACATTTGAAAAGTTCAAGGAATTTCAGAGTGAAGTTGAAAATCATCATAACAAGAAAATAAAGTTTCTACGATCTGATCATGGAGGAGAATATTTGAGTTACGAGTTTGGTGTACATTTGAAAAATCGTGGAATAGTTTCGCAACTCACGCCACCCAGAACACCACAGCGTAATGGTGTGTCCGAACGTCGTAATCGTACTTTACTAGATATGGTGCAATCTATGATGTCTCTTACTAATTTACCGCTATCATTTTGGGGATACGCTCTAGAGACAGCCACATTCACATTAAATAGGGCACCATCAAAATCCGTTGAGACGACGCCTTATGAACTGTGGTTTGGCAAGAAACCAAAGTTGTCGTTTCTGAAAGTTTGGGGCTGCGATGCTTATGTGAAAAAGCTTCAACCTGATAAGCTCGAACCCAAATCGGAGAAATGTGTCTTCATAGGATTTCCAAAGGAAACTATTGGATACACCTTCTATCACAAATCTGAAGGCAAGACTTTTGTTGCTAAATTCGGAAATTTTTTAGAGAAGGAGTTTCTCTCGAAAGAAGTGAGTGGGAGGAAAGTATAACTTGACGAGGTAACTGTACCTGCTCCTTTACTGGAAAGTAGTACATCACAGAAAACTGTTCCAGTGACACCTACACCAGTTAGTGAGGAAGCTAATGATAATGATCATGAAACTTCAGATCAAGATACTACTGAACCTCGTAGATCAACCAGAGTAAGATTCGCGCCAGAGTGGTACGGTAATCCTGTTCTGGAAGTCATGCTACTAGATCATGATGAACCTACGAACTATGAAGAAGCGATGGTGAGCCCAGATTCCGCAAAATGGCTTGAAGCCATGAAATCTGAGATGGGATCCATGTATGAGAACAAAGTATGGACTTTGGTTGACTTGCCCGATGATCGGCAAGCAATTGAGAATAAATGGATCTTCAAGAAGAAGACTGACGCTGACGGTAATGTTACTGTCTACAAAGCTCGACTTGTCGCAAAAGGTTTTCGACAAGTTCAAGGGGTTGACTACGATGAGACCTTCTCACCCGTAGCGATGCTTAAGACTGTCCGGATCATGTTAGCAATTGCCGCATTTTATGATTATGAAATTTGGCAGATGGATGTCAAAACTGCATTCCTGAATGGATTTCTGGAAGAAGAGTTGTATATGATGCAACCAGAAGGTTTTGTCGATCCAAAGGGAGCTAACAAAGTGTGCAAGCTCCAGCGATCCATTTATGGACTGGTGCAAGCCTCTCGGAGTTGGAATAAACGCTTTGATAGTGTGATCAAAGCATTTGGTTTTATACAGACTTTCGGAGAAGCCTGTATTTACAAGAAAGTGAGTGGGAGCTCTGTAGCATTTCTGATATTATATGTGGATGACATATTACTAACTGGAAATGATATAGAATTTCTGGATAGCATAAAGGGATACTTGAATAAGAGTTTTTCAATGAAAGACCTCGGTGAAGCTGCTTACATATTAGGCATAAAGATCTATAGAGATAGATCAAGACGCTTAATTGGACTTTCACAAAGCACATACCTTGACAAGATTTTGAAGAAGTTCAAAATGGATCAAGCAAAGAAAGGATTCTTGCCTGTGTTACAAGGTGTGAAGTTGAGTAAGACTCAATGCCCGACCACTGTAGAAGATAGAGAGAATATGAAAGATATTCCCTATGCATCAGCCATAGGATCTATCATGTATGCAATGATGTGTACCAGACCCGATGTGTGCCTTGCTATAAGTCTAGCAGGGAGGTACCAAAGTAATCCAGGAGTGGATCACTGGACAGTGGTCAAGAACATCCTGAAATACCTGAAAAGGACTAAGGATATGTTTCTCGTATATGGAGGTGACAAAGAGCTCATCATAAAAGGTTACGTTGATGCAAGCTTTGACACTGATCCGGACGATTCTAAATCACAAACCGGATACGTGTTTACATTAAACGGTGGAGCTGTCAGTTGGTGCAGTTCTAAACAAAGCGTCGTAGCGGGATCTACATGTGAAGCGGAGTACATAGCTGCTTCGGAAGCAGCGAACGAAGGAGTCTGGATGAAGGAGTTCATATCCGATCTAGGTGTCATACCTAGTGCATCGGGTCCAATGAAAATCTTTTGTGACAATACTGGTGCAATTGCCTTGGCAAAGGAATCCAGATTTCACAAGAGAACCAAACACATCAAGAGACGCTTCAATTCCATCCGGGATCTAGTCCAGGTGGGAGACATAGAGATTTGCAAGATACATACGGATCTGAATGTTGCAGACCCGTTGACTAAGCCTCTTCCACGAGCAAAACATGATCAGCACCAAGGCTCCATGAGTGTTAGAATCATTACGGTGTAATCTAGATTATTGACTCTAGTGCAAGTGGGAGACTGAAAGGAAATATGCCCTAGAGGCAATAATAAAGTTATTATTTATTTCCTTATAATCATGATAAAGGTTTATTATTCATGCTAGAATTGTATTAATCGAAAACATAATACATGTGTGAATACATAGACAAACAAAGTGTCACTAGTATGCCTCTACTTGACTAGCTCGTTAATCAAAGATGGTTATGTTTCCTAACCATGAACAATGAGTTGTTATTTGATTAACGGGGTCACATCATTAAGAGAATGATCTGATTGACATGACCCATTCCATTAGCTTAGCACCCGATCGTTTAGTATGTTACTACTGCTTTCTTCATGACTTATACATGTTCCTATAACTATGAGATTATGCAACTTCCGTTTACCGGAGGAACACTTTGGGTACTACCAAACGTCACAACGTAACTGGGTGATTATAAAGGAGTACTACAGGTGTCTCCAAAGGTACATGTTGGGTTGGCGTATTTCGAGATTAGGTTTTGTCACTCCGATTGTCGGAGAGGTATCTCTGGGCCCTCTCGGTAATGCACATCACATAAGCCTTGCAAGCATTGCAACTAATGAGTTAGTTGCAGGATGATGTATTTACAGAACGAGTAAAGAGACTTGCCGGTAACGAGATTGAACTAGGTATTGGATACCGACGATCAAATCTCGGGCAAGTAACATACCGATGACAAAGGGAACAACGTATGTTGTTATGCGGTCTGACCGATAAAGATCTTCGTAGAATATGTAGGAGCCAATATGGGCATCCAGGTCCCGCTATTGGTTATTGACCGGAGACGTGTCTCGGTCATGTCTACATTGTTCTCGAACCCGTAGGGTCCGCACGCTTAAGGTTACGATGACAGTTATATTATGAGTTTATGCATTTTGATATACCGAAGGTTGTTCGGAGTCCCGGATGTGATCACGGACATGACGAGGAGTCTCGAAATGGTCGAGACATAAAGATTTATATATTGGAAGCCTATGTTTGGATATCGGAAGTGTTCCGGGTGAAATCGGGATTGTACCGGAATACCGGGAGGTTACCGGAACCCCCCGGGAGCTATATGGGCCTTAGTGGGCTTTAGTGGAAAGGAGAAAGGGGCAGCCCAAGGTGGCTATGCGCCTTCCCCCTTCCCCTAGTCCTATTAGGACTAGGAGAGGTGGTGGGACCCCTCTCTCTCTTTCCCCCCTCAAGGAGTCCTATTCCAACTAGGATTGGGGGGGGGAATCCTACTCCTAGAGGGAGTAGGACTCTCCTGGTGCGCCACACCTTGGCCGGCCAGCCTCCCCCCTCTAGTCCTTTATATACTGAGGCAGAGGCACCCCAGAAACACACAAGTTGATCCACGTGATCTATTCCTTAGCCGTGTGCGGTGCCCCCAGCCACCATAGTCCTCGATAATACTGTAGCGGAGTTTAGGCGAAGCCCTGCTGCTGTAGTACATCAAGATCGTCACCACGCCGTCGTGCTGACGGAACTCTTCCCCGACACTTTGCTGGATCGGAGTCCGGGGATCGTCATCGAGCTAAACGTGTGCTCGAACTCAGAGGTGTCGTAGTTTCGGTGCTTGATCGGTTGGATCGCGAAGACGTACGACTACTTCCTCTACGTTGTGTCAACGCTTCCGCAGTCAGTCTGCATGGGTACGTAGACAACACTCTCCCCTCTCGTTGCTATGCATCACATGATCTTGCGTGTGCGTAGGAAATTTTTTGAAATTACTACGAAACCCAACATGGCCATGCTCTATTTTCGTCACACAAGAATGCTCTCATCATGCACAACCCAATGACAAGCCAAGCAATTGTTTCATACTTTAGTAATCTCAAACTGTTTTCAACTTTCACGCAATACATGAGCGTGAGCCATGGATATAGCACTATGGGTGGAATAGAATATAATGAGGGGGTTATGTGGAGAAGACAAAAAGGAGAAAGTCTTACATCGACGCGGCTAATCAATGGGCTAGGTAGATGCCCATCAATTGATGTCAATGCAAGGAGTAGGGATTGCCATGCAACGGATGCACTAGAGCTATAAATGTATGAAAGCTCAACAAAAGAAACTAAGTGGGTGTGCATCCAACTTGCTTGCTCACGAAGACCTAGGGCACTTGAGGAGGCCCATTGTTGGAATATACAAGCCAAGTTCTATAATGAAAAATTCCCACTAGTATATGAAAGTGACAAAACAAGATACTCTCTATCATAAAGATCATGGTGCTACTTTGAAGCACAAGTGTGGAAAAAGGATAGTAGCATTGTCCCTTTTATTTATTTTTATTTATTTTTTATTTGGCCTTTCCTTTTTTATTTGGCCCCCTTTTTTTCCTTTTTTGGGACAATGCTCTATGAATGATGATCATCACACTTCTATTTACTTACAGCTCAAGAATTACAACTCGATACTTAGAACAAGATATGACTCTATATGAATGCCTCTGTCGGTGTATCGGGATTGCGATGAATCAAGTGTGACATGTATGAAAAATTATGAACGATGGCTTTGCCACAAATACGATGTCAACTACATGATCATGCAAAGCAATATGACAATGATGATGCGTGTCATAATTAATGGAATGGTGGAAAGTTGCATGGCAATATATCTCGGAATGGCTATGGAAATGCCATAATAGGTAGGTATGGTGGCTGTTTTGAGGAATATATAAGGAGGTTTATGTGTGAAAGAGTGTATCATATCACGGGGTTTGGATACGCCGGCGAAGTTCGCACCAACTCTCAATGTGAGAAAGGGCAATGCACGGTACCGAAGAGGCTAGCAATGATGGAAGGGTAGGAGTGCGTATAATCCATGGACTCAACATTAGTCATAAAGAACTCACATACTTATTGCAAAAATCTACAAGTCATCAAAAACCAAGCATTACACGCATGCTCCTAGGGGGATAGATTGGTAGGAAAAGACCATCGCTCGTCCCCAACTGCCACTCATAAGGAAGACAATCAAATAACACCTCATGTTTCAAATTTGTTACACAATGTTTACCATACGTGCATGCTACGGGACTTGCAAACTTCAACACACGTATTCCTAAAATTCACAAATACCCAACTAGCACAACTTTTATATCACTATCTCCATATCTCAAAACAATCATCAAGTATCAAACTTCTCTTAGTATTCAATGCACTTATATGAAAGTTTTTATTATATCCCTCTTGGATGCCCATCATATTAGGACTAGTTTCCTAACCAAAGAAAATTACCATGCTGTTTAGGACTCTCAAAATAATATAAGTGAAGCATGAGATTTCATCTATTTCTATAAAATAAAACCACCACCGTGCTCTAAAAGGATATAAGTGAAGCACTAGAGCAAATGACAAACTACTCCGAAAGATATAAGTGAAGATCAATGAGTAGTAGAATAATTATGCAACTATGTGAAGACTCTCTAGCATTTAAGAATTTAATATCTTGGTATTTTATTCAAACAGCAAGCAAAACTAAATAAAATAAAATGATGCTCCAAGCAAAACACATATCATGTGGTAAATAAAATATAGCTCCAAGTAAAGTTGCCGATGAACGAAGACGAAAGAGGGGATGCCACCCGGGGCATCCCCAAGCTTAGGATCTTAGGTGTCCTTAGATTATCTTGGGGTGCCATGGGCATCCCCAAGCTTAGGCTCTTGCCACTCCTTGTTCCATAATCCATCAAATCTTTTACCGAAAACTTGAAAATTTCACAACACAAAACTTAAAGTAGAAAATCTTGTGAGCTCTGTTAGCGAAAGAAAACAAAACACCACTTCAGGGTACTGTAATGAACTCATTCTTTATTTATATTGGTGCTAAACCTAATGTATTCCAACTTCTCTATGGTTTATAAACTCTTTTACTAGCCATAGATTCATCAAAATAAGCAAACAACACACGAAAAACAGAATCTGTCAAAAACAGAACAGTCTGTAGTAATCTGGATCAAACGTATACTTATGGAACCCCAAAAATTCTAAAATAAATTGCTGGACGTGAGGAATTTATCTATTAATCATATTCAAAAATAATTAACTAAATATCACTCTCCAATAAAAAATGGCATCTAATCTCGTGAGCGCTAAAGTTTCTGCTTTTTTACAGCAAGATCAACAAGACTTTCCCAAAGTCTTCCCAACGGTTCTACTTGGCACAAACACTAATTAAAACATAAAAACTCAATCATAACATAGTCTAGATGAATTATTTATTACTAAACAGGAGAAAAAATCAAGGAATAAAAATAAAATTGGGTTGCCTCCCAACACGCGCTATCGTTTAACGCCTCTAGCTAGGCATGATGATTTCAATGATGCTCACATAAAGGATAAGAATTGAAACATAAAGAGAGCATCATGAAGAATATGACTAGCACATTTAAGTCTAACCCTCTTCCTATGAATAGGGATTTTGTGAGCAAACAACTTGTGGGAACAATAATCAACTAGCATAGGAAAGCAAAACAAGCATAACTTCAAAACTTTAAGCACATAGAGAGGAAACTTGATATTATTGCAATTCCTACAAGCATATGTTCCTCCCTCATAGTAATTTTCAGTAGTATCATGAATGAATTCAACAATATAACCAGCACCTAAAGCATTCTTTTCATGATCTACAAGCATAGGAAATTTACTACTCTCTACATAAGCAAAATTCTTCTCAATTGGAATAGTGTGAGTATCATAAGAGACTTGAATGCTATAAATTGTTTCCACATTAAAAGAGTAATGTTCAGAGAAAGGGTAATCATAATCATGACAAGTTTTATAAATATAATCATCACTACCTTTTATAGCATATGTATCATCACAATAATTATCATAAGTAGCAACTTTGTTCTCATCATAATCGATTGAAACCTCTTCCAAGATAGTGGAATCATCACTAAATAAAGTCATGACCTCTCCAAATCCACTTTCATAATTATCATAATAAGATTCAATATATTCCAAAATAGTGGGATCATTAATTCCTAAAGTTGACACTCTTCCAAACCCACTTTCATCAGTATAATCATCATAAGTAGTAGGCATGCTATCATCATTATAAATTTGCTCATCAAAGCTTGGGGGACAAAAAAATATCATCTTCATCAAACATAGCTTCCCCAAGCTTGTGGCTTTGCATATCATTAGCATCATGGATATTAAAGGAATTCATACTAACAACATTGCAATCATGCTCATCATTCAAATATTTAGTGCCAAACATTTTAATGCATTCTTCTTCTAACACTTCGGCACAATTTTCCTTTCCATCAAACTCACGAAAGATATTAAAAAGATGAAGCGTATGAGGCAAACTCAATTCCATATTTTTTTAGTTTTCTTTTTTAAACTAAACTAGTGCTAAAACAAGAAACAAAAATATTCGATTGCAAGATCTAAAGATATACCTTCAAGCGCTAACCTCCCTGGCAACGGTGCCAGAAAAGAGCTTGATGTCTACTACGCAACCTTCTTCTTGTAGACGTTGTTGAGCCTCCAAGTGCAGAGGTTTGTAGGACAGTAGAAAATTTCCCTCAATTGGATGACCTAAGGTTTATCAATCCGTGGGAGGCGTAGGATGAAGATGGTCTCTCTCAAACAACCCTGCAACCAAATAACAAAGAGTCTCTTGTGTCCCCAACACACCCAATACAATGGTAAATTATATAGGTGCACTAGTTCGGCGAAGAGATGGTGATACAAGTGCAATATGGATGGTAGATAAAGGTTTTTGTAATCTAAAAATATAAAAACAGCAAGGTAACTAATGATAAAAGTGAGCACAAATGGTATTGCAATGCTAGGAAACAAGGCCTAGGGTTCATACTTTCACTAGTGCAAGTTCTCTCAACAATAATAACATAATTGGATCACATAACTATCCCTCAACATGCAACAAAGAGACACTCCAAAGTCACTAATAGCGGAGAACAAACGAAGAGGTTATGGTAGGGTACGAAACCACCTCAAAGTTATTCTCTCCAATCAATCTGTTGGGCTATTCCTATAAGTGTCACAAACAGCCCTAGAGTTCGTACTAGAATAACACCTTAAGACACAAATCAACCAAAACCCTAATGTCACCTAGATACTCCAATGTCACCTCAAGTATCCGTGGGTATGATTATACGATATGCATCACACAATCTCAGATTCATCTATTCAACCAACACATAGGACCTCAAAGAGTGCCCCAAAGTTTTTACCAGAGAGTCAAGATGAAAACGTGTGCCAACCCCTATGCATAGGTTCATGGGCGGAACCCGCAAGTTGATCACCAAAACATACATCAAGTGGATCAATAGAATACCCCATTGTCACCACGGGTATCCCACGCAAGACATACATCAAGTGTTCTCAAATCCTTAAAGACTCAATCTGATAAGATAACTTAAAAGGGAAAACTCAATCCATTACAAGAGAGTAGAGGGGGAGAAACATCATAAGATCCAACTATAATAGCAAAGCTCGCGATACATCAAGATCGTACCACCACAAGAACACGAGAGAGAGAGAGAGAGAGAGATCAAACACATAGCTATTGGTACATACCCTCAGCCCCGAGGGAGAAGTACTCCCTCCTCGTCATGGAGAGCACCGGGATGATGAAGATGGCCACCGCAGAGGGATTCCCCCTCCGGCAGGGTGCCGGAATGGGTCTACATTGGTTTTCGGTGGCTACGAAGGCTTCTGGCGGCGGAACTCCCGATCTATTGTGCTCCCCGAAGTTTTTAGGGTATATGCCCTCGTGGGCGCCCGGGACTCTCCTGTTCCAACTCCGATACTCCGTGGGCTTCTTATGGTCCAAAAATAAGTTCCGTGAAGTTTCAGGTCAATTGGACTCCATTTGATTTTCCTTTTCTACGATACTGTAAAACAAGGAAAAAACAGAAACTGGCACTGGGCTCTAGGTTAATTGGTTAGTCCCAAAAATCATATAAAATAGCATATAAATGCATATAAAACATCCAAGGTTGATAATATAATAGCATGGAACAATCAAAAACTATAGATACATTGGAGACGTATCAGCCACCACCAGAAGAAAGCAACCGAGGCTCCCCGGCAGAAGCCTGCTGGAGCTTGCGGGGGCAGAACCACCCCACCAACCACTCAAGCACGACCCACGTCGTCAATCAGTGTGGTGTCAAGCCACAAGATGGTTAAGTGGCAGCCGTTCGCCACATGACAACCATTTCCTATAGAAGAAGCCTACAGATGACACCCGTCGTGCGACGTGTCAAAAGAACAGGTGCGGAGCTGGCAAGATAGCTCGGCAGGCTTTGCCGGGCGTCCAGTGATGTGACTCTAAGCGGCACATTTAATGTACTATGTCAGCCCGTAGAGTTAGGTATGATAGCACTGTTTGCTATCATATTAGTGGATAATGACCACTTTGCCACTGTGGTGACCCCTTAATCTATAAAAGGAGGCCCATGGCACTCGTAGGAGGGGTTAGAAGGTTGGAAAGTTGACAAACCAAAGCCACCATACTTGCGTAGTCGTTGCGGCCCCGAGGCAAACCTTGTCGGGCAAGTGTACTATGCACCACCACGTTCATTCCACCATCAATCCACTAAAGCAGGAGTAGGGTCTTACGCCTCACGGCAGCCCGAACCTGGGTAAATTGCTTGTGTTCTCTCTGCCGCGTTGATGTATGTTGGTCTGCTCTTTGTGCAAAACGCCGTCCCCCTGCCGAACCAACAAGGGGCCACCTAGTCCCATAGGTGGCCGCGGACATCCAGTGACACAAAGCGAGAGGTGCGGCACGCCGCACAGCAAGAGTGGATCCATCGACGCTTGCCTGCTGTCGACAGGGCGTTGCAGCTGGGTACACGTCCCATCGGTACCCCCATTCCTTGCCAGGAGTGGGCAGAGGCCCTTTGCACTGTACTAGCACCAGAGGCCGGCCACGCCGTACTTGCACCGGACACCCGCCGCACCGTTCGCATGGGTCGCGCCGTTCGCCTTGTTCGCGGCCCGCTCGATGCCAACGCTGGTCGATAGGCTCGGCCACCTCCTTGGCCCAGGTGTCCACCTAGGCGTAGTAAAGGAACATGGTCATCACATCCTCGAGCTGGTGATCTTCGATGAAATGGCCAACTTGGAGCTCGAGATCGTCCTCCAGATGTACCGCGAGCGTCTCGACCGTTGGACGAATGCCTGCACGAGTTCAGGCAGAGCAAAGAGCTACCGTGGGCAAGGGTTGCTGGTCATGGTCTCATGGACGCATTTTATTTTGTTGAGTCATTTCGACGTGGATAGCTATGTATTCACAGTATTGCTCTGTTTCAATGTGTGTACTCTGTTTTCTGTTCTTATATGTTCTGTTTCAATGTGTGTATATACACTTTCCATTCTGTATATGTGGATAATAACAGCTAGATTCAAATTAGTATACAAAAACAGATAGAAAATGGCATTCATAATATATATTAATTGTTCATTAATTCATCACAGAATATATATATATAATATCATCACATATACGTGATGATACCTAACTACTATGTACAATGCATAAAATTGAAAACGAACTATACTAAAACTAATAATCCCTCCTGGGGCCAGTATTCTGGTAGCCCTCGCCAACAGCTCTGTCACTTCCCTAGCTTCTGGTAATGCTCTAGGCTAGCTTCGTGTGTGCATCATGTTTAAATTCTGAAATTTGAACTGAGGGAAATTGGAAGCCTCAAAACCCTAAATAAAAGAAGGGCAAAACCCCTAAAATCTCATTCATTGTTCCAAAATGTTCTTCCTAGATGTTTAATATTTTTGGCAAGGGTTTTGATCCAAACCAAAAATAATGAACATTTTAAAAGGATTTATTTTGAGACTTTGAATTTAAATCAATACTATTTTGAATTTGAACTTATATCCAAATATTACTGAATATATGTTCAAATAACTGAAACATTTTTATGTGCTTTGGTATAATTCCATTGTGCTAAATAAAATGTTCAGGGGAATTTTGTCACTGTCTTTGAATTTGTTTTATTTCAAAACAGTGGCAAAAGATTAAATAAAAACAAAACAGAAGAGAAAAAAAATAAAAAGAGCAAAGCTTACCCCGACGCTTACCTGAGGCCCACCCACCTGGTGGCCCAGCAGAAGCCGGCCCAGCCCACCACTGCAGCCCTCCGTCGTCTTCCTCCCCTCGCCCCGAAGCAGCTGCGTGCTCGCACGCGCACGGCCGCGCGGCCACCTCCTGCTTGCCGACGAGCCCCTGGCCGCGTGGACGACTCCCGCAGGCCGTCCCGATCCCGCTGACTGTTTCGCTCACTCTCCCCCCCTCGACCCTCTCTCCTCTGCTCCCTCTCTCCCGCCTGGACCGAACGGAGCCGCCGTCACCGACGAGCTCCCTCGCGGCCACAGCCACCCCCTCGCTCCCTCTCCACACCCCTGAGCTCCGTCCCGACCCCATGAAGCTCCACCACGGCGCATGCGACGTCGGGTGCCCTGTAGCCACGCCATCACCGCCATCTTCATCGCCACGGCCGGCAATCGCCGCCGTTCGATTCGCCGCCGACAGGACGTCCCCGAGCCCACTTAGCGTCTCGTCCGACTCCCCGTGAGCTCCTCTTCTCTTCCCCTCACTCCCCGCACCTGATTTCGTCCCCTAGCTCCTTCTTCCACCACGGCCGAAGCTCGCCGCCGCCGTGCCTCGTCGCCGTCGTGGCCAGAGCCACTGGAGCTCCCACCTGAGTGCACCATCGTGCTCAGAACGTCTCCAAGAGCCCGTTGCCTGCCGCAGCTCGCCCTCTCGTGCCCCCTAGTGGTCGCCTGTGTCTCACCCGAGCTCCGGCGGCTGCAACCGAGCTCGCCGCCGTCGACTCCGGCCACCCCAGGCCCGGAGACCACGACCATCCGACGCGCCATCGCGCCAGCTCCCCGTAGAGCCAAAGGGCGCACCGAACGGTGCAGTATAGACGAAACCCGAGCCACCCCGGTGCGTCTCCGCCGCGTTTTGGGTCGTCGCCGGTGAAACTCCGGCGACTGCCGACGTGGCACGCTTAATTAGCTAATGACGCCCTAACCAACCCCCTAGGCCACTGACTGTGGGCCCCACCCCTGGTCAAACCTCAGTTAGCGCTGGGTTTGACCGGGATTAGCTCCTGTGTCACTGACGTGTGGCCCCCACACGTCAGGTTTGACCTGGGGCGCCCAGTTGACCCTGCTGATGTCACTGTGACGTGGGGCTGACGCAATAAGTATTTTCTGGATTTAAAAATAATCAGGAAATTCCAGAAAATAGCTAAAACTTCAATAAATCATAGAAATTCAACCGTAACTCCAAATTAAATAATTTATATATGAAAAATTATCAGAAAAATTCAAGGAATCCATCTGTACCATTTACATGCATGTTAGAACAACTTATCACTACTGTTTAGGGCAAATGAAGTGAATGACATTTAAATAACCACATATGGAGTTTGAATTTGAATCTTGGATTCAAACCAACTTCATTTAATCTGGTTTTAGATGCATTAGCCCAAAACACATCCATTTTGCCATGTCATGATCATGCATCATATTGTGCATTGCATTGATTGTGTTCCCTTCTGTGTTGCCGGTATTTGTCCCCTCTCGATAGACGTGATACCGATGATGTGATCGTTGACACTGATGAAGACTCAATGTTATCTTCAGAAGTGCCAGGCAAGCAAAACCCCCTTGTTCATTCCGATAAAATCCCACTCTCTCGCTCCTGCTCTCTTTTACTGCATTAGGACAACAACGACATATTTGATACTTGCTGCGGTAGCTGAACCCTTTATCCTTTGCATGACCTGTCATTGCCACAGTAAATAGATGAAACCCACTAGCATGAGTAGGAGTTGTTTGAGCCCTGATGTGCCTACTCATTCATGCTTGTTTGTCATGCCTGCTACTGCTTAGAGTTGAGTCAGGTCTGATTCATCGGGGATGAATCAGAGGCGTGTGAACATGTCCTACTATGGGTGAACTAAGTGTGTGAACACGATTTGGTAAAGGTAGCGGTGAGAGGCCATGTAGGAGTACATGGTGGGTTGTCTCATTGCAGCTGTCCTCAGGAACTGAGTTCTGTGTTTGTGATCCATGATCAGTTACTACCACACATTGGGCTCCGGGCGCTCCAAGCCCTCTCGACTTATTAATCAACTTGATCTCTGTCCAGGAGTTGCAACTAGTTTCTGGTGTTTGTAGGTAGTGTTAGTAGTCTACCAAGTGGCACCCGGTACAGGTGGGCTTGGGACAGACTAGGCACAATGGCCCGGTGTACCAAGTGGCACCCGGTTGGTGGGCTTGGGAACCCTGCACACATCGTTTGGGGCCGTAAGCGACACCCCGGCCGGATCTCCTTGCGGATGGAACCCGAATAGGCGATAAACCTGGACTAGAGACTTGTTCGGTTAGTCAGGTCGTGGCCGACTCCCTCGCCCGGCTTCCGCTTGAAGGTTGCCGAGGTACATGACGTGTACAGGGCGGTAAGTGGCGAGAGCGTGTGTGAAGAAGTACACCCCTGCAGGGTTATCATTATCTATTCGAATAGCCGGATTCCTCGGATATGGAAACTTGGACCCCTTGTACAGTTCATAGACAAGTGAAAGTGGATACTCTAAAACACGCAAGATAAGCGTGAGTGCTATGGATGGCGTTCTCGTAGGGAGACGGGAGCGGATCCATAGTGGTGTATTGATATGGTGAATATGTGGACTCGTGTGCGCCACCTCAAAAGAGTTACTTGCAGTCGTAGTTCAAGTTAGCCACCGAGTCAAAGCTGGCTTGCTGCAGTTAAACTCCTCCACCCCCTTGTTGATAATGATGCATATGTAGTTAGTTCTGATGTAAGTCTTGCTGGGTACATTTGTACTCATGTTTGCCTATTTTATGTTTTTGCAGAGAGACTTCAGTCTCACTAGTAGTTCCGCTTGGACTTCGACGTTTAGCTTGTTACCTCGGCTACGATCTTGTGCCCTCGGCAGGATCTGGTAGATAGTCAGGCTTTCAGCCTTTTTCATTTATAGACGTCTGTACTCAGACATGATAGCTTCTGCTTGTGTTTTGATTTGTATTCTCTGAGTGTTGGGTCATGAGACCCATGTTTGTAATATCCCGCTCCTCGGAGCCTATTGAATAATTAGTTGAGTTGTAGAGTCATGTTGTGATGCCATGTTGTATCTGCACATATCGAGCATATTGTGTGTATGTTGTTGAAATGCTTGGTATGTGTGGGATCTGACTATCTAGTTGTTTATCCTTAGTAGCCTCTCTTACCGGGAAATGTCTCCTAGTGTTTCCACTGAGCCATGGTAGCTTGCTGCTGCTCCGGAACACTTAGGCTGGCCGGCATGTGTCCTTCTTCGTTCCTGTGTCTGTCCCTTCGGGGAAATGTCACGCGATGAATACCGGAGTCCTGTTAGCCCGCTACAGCCCGGTTCACCGGAGTCCTGCTAGCCCAGTGCTACAGCCTAGATTCACTCGCTGATGACCGACACGTTCGATGCTGGGTCACGGATGCCTGTCCCTGTAAGTTAGTGCCACTTTGGGTTTACGACTAGCCATGTCAGCCCGGGCTCCTTATCATATGGATGCTAGCGACACTGTCATATACGTGTGCCAAAAGGCGCAAACGGTCCCGGGCAAAGGTAAGGCGACACCCGTGGGAATACCGTGCGTGAGGTCGCAAAGTGATATGAAGTGTTACATGCTAGATCGATGTGGCATTGAGTCGGGGTCCTGACAGCGTTGGTATCAGAGCTTGACTGCCTGTAGGATTACCAAGCCAAACTGGTCGAAGTTGAGTCTAGAAATTCTTTAGTTATATAAGGGAATTGATTGTGGGATGGAACGTAAGGCTCTTTTACTCCTTATACCTTATGCCCTTCTGATCTGAGTCATCTTATTTTCCTACGGGGATTAAGAACTAGGCTATCTCTTCTTTCTATCAGGATCACGTGTTACTAATCCGTAGACTTATAGATTGTTGGATTTAAGCTTGAGTTCAGTTTCTTCTACTTCCGTACGTTAACTGTTGATCTCGAAACCTTGATATTGTGCTCCTGAGTGGTTATGCCACCATTTTTGTGAATGTCTCAAATCTTTCTGAGCATTTACAGCCGTTATGCTGTCCGAGTCATTCCAGGTTTCTAAATAGTCGGATGCATTTGCAAATCCCTTCCTCCTGTTTCCTATGTGCCTTTGGTCAGATTAGTCACACAAATCAGTGAGTTGAGGTACTTTATTGCCTTGACATATATGTTGGAGCTAGTATTATGACCCTAGGTGTCTTAGGGGATCATCTAGTAATTTAGCCATGATTTGTGTTCCCCGTGTGATGATTCTGGCCATCATTCTCGAAAGCATCCCGTGATGCTACTTAGTAGTAGGTATTCTATTCCTGGGTTCTTGAACCCGAGATTCACTCTACTTACTTCATGTTGATAGTAATTGCTAGCGCCTTTAGGATATTAGTAACCTTTGCGATAGTCCTTGAAGTCCGTGGTATCTTCTTCTTCCAGATACCATGAACTACTTATGGCAGAAGTTCCTCGTTGAACTGAAATATCACAACAGGATTATTCTTGAGGAGTTCTCCATTCATAAATCGTGACTCTGCCAGTTCTACCTTTCTGCATGGGTTATCCGGAAGAAATATGTTGAACTTGGTTCGACATACTAATCTATGCATCCACAACTCAGAAAATTATATGTTCCTTTGAGTTGTTCTCTTTAGTTGCATTCTGACCCTCGTCTATCAATTGATAGTCAAGAGTATGCGTGCGTTCGTTTATCGATGCCTATTACTCTTGTGGTCCGTCAAGCCATTCTATCGCAGAATGACTAGGAGAAACAAACTCCAGTACCTCTTCCATATCCAGGATTGGGTCAAAGAAGTTGTGCTCCGCAGATCAAATTGCTAATCCAGCTTTTGTTCTGTTCTACCTTGGAGTATTACCATCTCTATATCGGGATTGTTATAGGAATTGCACACCATCCTATGAACTCTTGGTACAGTGATACTTCTTGCCATCATTAGTCATTCCTCGGTCTTCGTGTTGATGCAACCGGAATACCGACAAATGAATTGTGATGTGTGAAATCAATACGCCTAGCAACCTCGTTGCTGGGTAGTTAAAGGACAATAATTTCATTCTTAGTGTGTTGGTTATTGAATCATCATTCTAAGATTGATCGTGCTACCTAGTCCATTCTCCTGGTTCACTCCTCGATCGATGAGTTAGGATTATTTCAAATCCTTGCTCTATTGATCATATCGTCTTGCCCTGAAAAGCAAGATTGTTCTCGAGCTTAGTAACATACCGGTGGTTCGTGATTTTCTGAATATCTTCTCAGAAGTATTACCAGGTTGTCACCTGACCGCTATGTTGAGCTCGTGATCAAGTTGGTTTCTTATGAACCACCTTCTCTCCAAGAGTCGGTGTTAGATATCCCTGAGCTAGTTGGTTAAGCTAAACGACAACTTGGAGGGTTGGAAGATAAAAGCTTGCCTGACTTAGTTCGTTCCAAAGGGATATTCTTGTGTAGTGTGTATTGAAGAAAGATGATATCTTCATCGATTGGTCCCTGTGATCAGTTGCTGGACCTATTGTCTTATCAATCCTTTGATTTGAGTGTGGGCTATCGTCAAATCAAGTCAGAACCAACGATGTTCGTAATGTTGTCTTACTCGTGGTTGATCCCTCGAGCATACACCATTATATCTTTTGGGTCTGATCAATGCTATCACCGTGTTCACATGATGGTGGAAGTCCAGTGAGATGGAAATTCCGATGAGTTGTTGTTGAGCCCATTGACAACATCCTTATCTCCTCCATGATGTTGTTGAACATTAAGTTAGTGTTGGAAACTTTTGAAAGCATTTTCTTCATGCTAGCTCATGAAGTACTTGTTTGATGAAAGGAGTGACTTCCTTTGATTCACGTGCATTTTGATGTAAGTTGCCGTCGTGAATTCGAGAAAGTTTGTTTTTGCTCCTTTGGAATCATCCCAAGTCGGTCATGCACGTGCGAAGAATTCTGTGGTCTGTTAGACTGATCATCTTCATTCCATATGTATATCCTAGCACACCAAGCCACTGATTGACTTGTTCAAGGAAAAGAAGTCTATGCTTGGGATCTAATCCATGGACTTGCGTAAAGACTTCGATATCCTCGATGATGGCTCCCAACCAGAACTCGGTAGTGTTTTATTGTAAGACTACCCTGTGGGCATGCTTGTCTGGAACAACGTGTTCACATGTTTGTAGCAGAACCAGCTCATGTTTTGGAGCTTGCTATCATAGTTCATTTCCTGAGAATCTCGCAACGTCATCTCGTCGATTTGTGTTGCAAACTTTCATTTTTCTTCCTAGACTCGATGAGTCTGGAATATCCTGACACCAACCAGATCTGAGTCTTAGGCAGATATGATGGTTGGAATATTTCCCAAGAACTATAATATTGGTCCCTCGATAACCGGTAAGGTGGATGTCGTGGCCAACACACCCAGCCGGAAGACCTATTATTGTAGTATCTTGTTTGAGGAAGTTGGCCACCTCCCCATAAGGATTTCGTAGGATTTACCTCCGTAACTGTTCCTTATGGATTCTATTGCTCCCGAAGTCCGACCTTTACCTGATGTTCTAGTTAGCAAACCATATCCATGAATGGGTTATACTAGCACGTCAAGGAGAACATTAGAAGCGGAGTGCTAAATGTCTCTCGGTCGATCATCCAGATTTTGTTTCCTTGGCCTCGCTAGGGTGAAATCTGAGTTGATGTTATCTTCCTATGCATCTGCATCGTCCATCGTTGTTCATCATGGTGGTATGTTGTGTTGCCAGGATCCTTGCCACGGATGTGGTAAAACCTTGATGAATATGGAAATGCTCAAGTTCTTGAGAGCACGCACAAGCGCTAGGTGTTATCATCGGCACTAACTGGGTTTGCTCTCAGTTTCCTCGGCAATGCTATGATCTTTTCAAACAGTGAATTCACTCTCTGTTGTTGGGTTTTCCCCAGTTACCAGAATCATTCCCAGCATTTGCATTTTGTTCCTAGCTTGCACCACCAATGTGCCATTCTACCATGGGTCTCTTCCATCTCCGGTGATAAGCAAATTCATCCATTACGTTGTCTTCAACAAGGTAATCCACATCATCCAAGTCCAAGTATGCCATTCTACCGACCCCGCCAATCGATTGCTGTGATTTGCCTTAGGCTGATATAGAGAGTCTCAATGATCTCTATATCAAAGGTAATTCTTTTTGCCACTTAAGATAATAATCTACGAATCACCCTTCTCCAGGATGTTTCGTCGTGGTATCATGGCAATTCAACTCCTCGCTACGTTGACAACCGATCGCCACCTTCTTAAGTCTGGAATTGTTGTCTACCTAGTGAACCTCGTCACCTGCTCCACTCCATCCCTTTAGAGGTATGCTTCGTCTCTCAGCTCGAGAGATGTTGCTATGTCACATTCCGGGAGTTAATCCTGAGTTGTTCGACCTTCGAGGAGACCGATCCTTCCAGAGTTTTCCTTTCCTCTTCTTGTCATGATTAGCTGGAGTTCTCAGAGCAAGACGACAAGACAAAGATGGTGTTCAAATCAACGTTCATTTGAAGTGCAACCTGGATCGTGAAGATTGTACTAGTTTGCATTTCCCCTTCATCCTACCCTACGCTTGAATCTCGAGACGAGATTCTTGTTTAGTGGGGGTGAGTTGTCACATCCCTAGCTTCTGGTAATGCTCTAGGCTAGCTTCGTGTGTGCATCATGTTTAAATTCTGAAATTTGAACTGAGGGAAATTGGAAGCCTCAAAACCCTAAATAAAAGAAGGCCAAAAACCCTAAAATCTCATTCATTGTTCCAAAATGTTCTTCCTAGATGTTTAATATTTTTGGCAAGGGTTTTGATCCAAACCAAAAATAATGAACATTTTAAAAGGATTTATTTTGAGGCTTTGAATTTAAATCAATACTATTTTGAATTTGAACTTATATCCAAATATTACTGAATATATGTTCAAATAACTGAAACATTTTTATGTGCTTTGGTATAATTCCATTGTGCTAAATAAAATGTTCAGGGGAATTTTGTCACTGTCTTTGAATTTGTTTTATTTCAAAACAGTGGCAAAAGATTAAATAAAAACAAAACAGAAGAGAGAAAAAAAATAAAAAGAGCAAAGCTTACCCGACGCTTACCTGAGGCCCACCCACCTGGTGGCCCAGCAGAAGCCGGCCCAGCCCACCACTGCAGCCCTCCGTCGTCTTCCTCCCCTCGCCCCGAAGCAGCTGCGTGCTCGCACGCGCACGGCCGCGCGGCCACCTCCTGCTTGCCGACGAGCCCCTGGCCGCGTGGACGACTCCCGCAGGCCGTCCCGATCCCGCTGACCGTTTCGCTCACTCTCCCCCCTCGACCCTCTCTCCTCTGCTCCCTCTCTCCCGCCTGGACCGAACGGAGCCGCCGTCACCGACGAGCTCCCTTGCGGCCACAGCCACCCCCTCGCTCCCTCTCCACACCCCTGAGCTCCGTCCCGACCCCATGAAGCTCCACCACGGCGCATGCGACGCCGGGTGCCCTGTAGCCACGCCATCACCGCCATCTTCATCGCCACGGCCGGCAATCGCCGCCGTTCGATTCGCCGCCGATAGGACGTCCCCGAGCCCAATTAGCGTCTCGTCCGACTCTCCGTGAGCTCCTCTTCTCTTCCCCTCACTCCCCGCACCTGATTTCGTCCCCTAGCTCCTTCTTCCACCACGGTCGAAGCTCGCCGCCGCCGTTCCTCGTCGCCGTCGTGGCCAGAGCCACTGGAGCTCCCACCTGAGTGCACCATCGTGCTCAGAACGTCTCCAAGAGCCCGTTGCCTGCCGCAGCTCGCCCTCTCGTGCCCCCTAGTGGTCGCCTGTGTCTCACCCGAGCTCCGGCGGCCGCAACCGAGCTCGCCGCCGTCGACTCCGGCCACCCCAGGCCCGGAGACCACGACCATCCGACGCGCCATCGCGCCAGCTCCCCGTAGAGCCAAAGGGCGCACCGAACGGTGCAGTATAGACGAAACCCGAGCCACCCCGGTGCGTCTCCGCCGCGTTTTGGGTCGTCGCCGGCGAAACTCCGGCGACTGCCGACGTGGCACGCTTAATTAGCGCTAATGACGCCCTAACCAACCCCCTAGGCCACTGACTGTGGGCCCCACCCCTGGTCAAACCTCAGTTAGCGCTGGGTTTGACCGGGATTAGCTCCTGTGTCACTGACGTGTGGCCCCCACACGTCAGGTTTGACCTGGGGCGCCCAGTTGACCCTGCTGACGTCACTGTGACGTGGGGCTGACGCAATAAGTATTTTCTGGATTTAAAAATAATCAGGAAATTCCAGAAAATAGCTAAAACTTCAATAAATCATAGAAATTCAACCGTAACTCCAAATTAAATAATTTATATATGAAAAATTATCAGAAAAATTCAAGGAATCCATCTGTACCATTTACATGCATGTTAGAACAACTTATCACTACTGTTTAGGGCAAATGAAGTGAATGACATTTAAATAACCACATATGGAGTTTGAATTTGAATCTTGCATTCAAACCAACTTCATTTAATCTGGTTTTAGATGCATTAGCCCAAAACACATCCATTTTGCCATGTCATGATCATGCATCATATTGTGCATTGCATTGATTGTGTTCCCTTCTGTGTTGCCGGTATTTGTCCCCTCTCGATAGACGTGATACCGATGATGTGATCGTTGACACTGATGAAGACTCAATGTTATCTTCAGAAGTGCCAGGCAAGCAAAACCCCCTTGTTCATTCCGATAAAATCCCACTCTCTCGCTCCTGCTCTCTTTTACTGCATTAGGACAACAACGACATATTTGATACTTGCTACGGTAGCTAAACCCTTTATCCTTTGCATGACCTGTCATTGCCACAGTAAATAGATGAAACCCACTAGCATGAGTAGGAGTTGTTTGAGCCCTGATGTGCCTACTCATTCATGCTTGTTTGTCATGCCTGCTACTGCTTAGAGTTGAGTCAGGTCTGATTCATCGGGGATGAATCAGAGGCGTGTGAACATGTCCTACTATGGGTGAACTAAGTGTGTGAACACGATTTGGTAAAGGTAGCGGTGAGAGGCCATGTAGGAGTACATGGTGGGTTGTCTCATTGCAGCCGTCCTCAGGAACTGAGTTCTGTGTTTGTGATCCATGATCAGTTACTACCACACATTGGGCTCCGGGCGCTCCAAGCCCTCTCGACTTATTAATCAACTTGATCTCTGTCCAGGAGTTGCAACTAGTTTCTGGTGTTTGTAGGTAGTGTTAGTAGTCTACCAAGTGGCACCCGGTACAGGTGGGCTTGGGACAGACTAGGCACAGTGGCCCGGTGTACCAAGTGGCACCCGGTTGGTGGGCTTGGGAACCCTGCACACATCGTTTGGGGCCGTAAGCGACACCCCGGCCGGATCTCCTTGCGGATGGAACCCGAATAGGCGATAAACCTGGACTAGAGACTTGTTCGGTTAGTCAGGTCGTGGCCGACTCCCTCGCCCGGCTTCCGCTTGAAGGTTGCCGAGGTACATGACGTGTACAGGGCGGTAAGTGGCGAGAGCATGTGTGAAGAAGTACACCCCTGCAGGGTTATCATTATCTATTCGAATAGCCGGATTCCTCAGATATGGAAACTTGGACCCCTTGTACAGTTCATAGACAAGTGAAAGTGGATACTCTAAAACACGCAAGATAAGCGTGAGTGCTATGGATGGCGTTCTCGTAGGGAGACGGGAGCGGATCCATAGTGGTGTATTGATATGGTGAATATGTGGACTCGTGTGCGCCACCTCAAAAGAGTTACTTGCAGTCGTAGTTCAAGTTAGCCACCGAGTCAAAGCTGGCTTGCTGCAGTTAAACTCCTCCACCCCCTTGTTGATAATGATGCATATGTAGTTAGTTCTAATGTAAGTCTTGCTGGGTACATTTGTACTCACGTTTGCCTATTTTATGTTTTTGCAGAGAGACTTCAGTCTCACTAGTAGTTCCACTTGGACTTCGACGTTTAGCTTGTTACCTCGGCTACGATCTTGTGCCCTCGGCAGGATCTGGTAGATAGTCAGGCTTTCAGCCTTTTTCATTTATAGACGTCTGTACTCAGACATGATAGCTTCCGCTTGTGTTTTGATTTGTATTCTCTGAGTGTTGGGTCATGAGACCCATGTTTGTAATATCCCGCTCCTCGGAGCCTATTGAATAATTACTTGAGTTGTAGAGTCATGTTGTGATGCCATGTTGTATCTGCACATATCGAGCATATTGTGTGTATGTTGTTGAAATGCTTGGTATGTGTGGGATCTGACTATCTAGTTGTTTATCCTTAGTAGCCTCTCTTACCGGGAAATGTCTCCTAGTGTTTCCACTGAGCCATGGTAGCTTGCTGCTGCTCCGGAACACTTAGGCTGGCCGGCATGTGTCCTTCTTCGTTCCTGTGTCTGTCCCTTCGGGGAAATGTCACGCGATGAATACCGGAGTCCTGTTAGCCCGCTACAGCCCGGTTCACCGGAGTCCTGCTAGCCCAGTGCTACAGCCTGGATTCACTCGCTGATGACCGACACGTTCGATGCTGGGTCACGGATGCCTGTCCCTGTAAGTTAGTGCCACTTTGGGTTTACGACTAGCCATGTCAGCCCGGGCTCCTTATCATATGGATGCTAGCGACACTGTCATATACGTGTGCCAAAAGGCGCAAACGGTCCCGGGCAAAGGTAAGGCGACACCCGTGGGAATACCGTGCGTGAGGTCGCAAAGTGATATGAAGTGTTACATGCTAGATCGATGTGGCATTGAGTCGGGGTCCTGACAAGCTCCCTGGTGCGCGGCGTCTTCCCAGTGCTGAGGCAGTACTCTACCTCCTCCGCCTCGCAGCGCTTGACGTACCGATCTGCCTCTTGCGGGCGGACGAGCGCGAATGATCTTGCCATTTCGTTGGGAGCCCACCGGAGCTCCTCGTCGGTGGCACGCTAGAGCTTATCGGCCCACCTCCATGCAGCGACGAGGCGCCCAACGCCTTTGACCTTCCTCGTGAAGTACCCGTCTTCGTACACCTCCTCCGCATGACGACGCACCCGCCCCCAAAGCTCCGCCACTTCCTTTTTCCAGTCGGCATCACGGGCTTCACAGGTCGCCTGGTACCTAGCTTCCTCCTCTGCCATCTCCTTCTTGAACGTCACTTGCCTGGCTTTCTCAGCCGGCGACAGCGACTGATAAGCCACTAGTATAGGGGATCGCAACAATTTTCAAGGGTAGAGTATTCAACCCAAATTTATAGATTTGACACAAGGGGAGCCAAATAATATTTGAATTTATTAGCACCTGAGTTGTCAATCCAACCACACCCGGAGATTAATTATCTACAGCAACGTGATCAGTAGCAAAGTAAGATGATAGTTTGGATAATAGTGACAACAGTAACGGTAACGGTAACGGTAACAGTGATAGCAGTAGTTTTGTAGCAAGTGTAACAGTAACGATAGCGGTAGTAACTTAGCAAGAACAATATAGGATAAATTCATAGGCATTGAATCGGTGACTTGTTGGATGATATTCATCATGAGACAGTTATAACCTAGGGCGATACGTCACTAGCTCCCGTTCATCAATATAATGTAGGCATGTATTTCGTAAATAGTCATACGTGCTTATGGAAAGAACTTGCATGACATCTTCTGTCCTACCCTCCCGTGGCAGCGGGGAACATATTGGAAACTAAGGGATATTAAGGCCTCCTTTTAATAGAATACCGGAACAAAGCATTAACACATAGTGAATACATGAACTACTCAAACTACGATCATCACCGGGAGTGGTCCCGACTATTGTCACCCCGGGGTTGCCGGATCATAACACGTAGTAGGTGACTATAACTTGCAAGATTGGATCTAGAACATGGATATAATGGTGATAACATAAACGGTTCAAATCTAAAATCATGGCACCCAGGCCCGAAGTGACAAGCATTAAGCATGACAAAGTCATAGCAACATCAATCTTAGAACATAGTGGATACTAGGGATCAAGCCCTAACAGAACTAACTCGATTACATGATGAATCACATCCAACTCCTCACCGACCAGTAAGCCTACGAAGGAATTACTCACCCCCGGTGGGGAGCATCATGAAATTGGCGATGGATAAGGGTTGGTGATGATGAAGAACGAAGAACCCCCTCTACGGAGTCCCAAGCGGACTCCAGATCTGGCCTCCCGATGAAGAACAGGAGGTGACAACAGCTCCTATTTTTTCTAGAAAAATAGGATTTTATAGCGCCGGTTTCAAGGTTTGCGGGGCCACTAGGTGGGGACAACCCACCTGGGCACGCCAGGAGAGGGGGGGCGCGCCCTGGTGGGTTGTGCCCACCCAGGTATAAAGTGATACACTATTCATTATGGGCCAGTTTCTTCTTGGGCCTTTAATGGGCCCAGAGTTACAAAGGGCCTCTTATGGGCTGAAAGACATCATGGGCCATACATGGGCCGGAAGTTACAACGGGCTGGAATCATATTGGACGACCCAGATGACGCTACTGGGCCAAATTCGGGTAGGTCGTAATGGGCCGTGATTTAGCGGGATGTAAATGGGCTATATGCGAACAGGGCGTTAACAGGCTTTCCATGGGCCAGCCCGCTACCTTTTGACCAAGTCAAATAGGCTGGCCTTTTCACTAGAATGGGCCTCTGTTGGGCCGTGCCACGTGTCGACATATCATAGTCTCCTTCGGTCCAATGAGTGCATGACATCTGACCCAACGGTGAGCCGACACGTGGTTCCTCTGGCCATTGAGAATTTTAAATGTGGAAAATCCCCAATGGTCCGGGCTGTTAACGGGTTACCGGATCCAAACCGGAACCTGATAGCTTAACGGTGACCTGTTACGGTGGATGCCATGTGTCGGTTACCATTCTATGATGCACGATTTATCGTCATGGAAGTGGACACTTCCGTGATGATAATTTTGGTAATGTCATGGAACACTTCTATGACAACATAGGTATGACTATCTTGAATCTGTCATAAAATCATCATGGATGTACATGCGTGACAGAAAACGTGACCTACTGTGACAAACACGTATCATCACGGAAGTGTATTTTTTTGTAGTGTGGGTTGATCCCCCTTGGTTCTTTATCTTGACACAGAACAACTTGAGCCAAAGCCCGAAGTGGGGCTCAATGCATAGGAAGGCTTCACAAAAGTGATGTAAGAGGCGATGTGGAGAATGGAATTTGGGGCAAGGTGGTGCAATTGGAGGCCGCAGAAATAAAGGAGACATCAGAGAAAGTGGTGGATTGGAAATCCCAAATCTCATAGGAGATGTGAAACAAATACAATGCGCTCACTAACGCGGGGCTCTAGTACCCTGATGGATGAATGGCCCAATGACCCTCCAGTGAGTGCCGAACGACATCGAGCAACCTCAGGAGTCATAAGGTACCCAGGGTCTTGGAGCTCGATGATGTCCCCTGCAGTGACCATGGAGAGAAGTCGTTGCCCCCTCTTGCTCGCCGCCTTCTCCGCATCACCGGCACCCCCTGACTCTTCGCGGTGGCCTTCGGCTCGCCCTTGGAGGCCTTCGCCGCTGCGGTACGAGTTCACTTTTTATCCATCGCTCGAGATGGGAGGGGGAAGGGAGGAATATGAAGCTTTTGGGGTTTGGTTCTTCAGGTGCTGGAGCTTGAAGATGAGGAGAGTATGAGTGAGATGAAAGCATGAAGCATGATTCATTTTTACAATGCCCCTTTTATGGGCTTGTGAAAACATTGAAAGGGTGTATTGTGTGATAGTAATTCCGCGGGTTCCCCATGCGATGTGCATTATGTGCTTGCATGAATGGAGGGGTTTTGCTGATGATGCTGCTAAAAATTCGGAGCACAATCTCTTTATTGATCAGACGTGCCAATAGCAGCAGCCTCGAGCTACACTCACAGGCAATAATGACATCTGAAAAGACCACATGGTTCTCTAGTGTGCATCGGTGATCTGGGGCTGGTCAAAGTTGTTAGAACACGATCAAATCAGCGATGTTATCCCGACGTAGAAAGATTTCACCGCTAAGGTAGCTCTACTCAGGTAGGGTCTTCTGATCCGACGAGTGGATAAATACAACTTGGGAGGCTCGATTGGGGCCTCTCGGGTGCCCAAAGTATGATATTCCACAGGAAGAACTTGATCATCATGGGAGTGGAACACGTGAAGATATTGTTGAACCAGTTTGCAAGGCCGAAGACCAAGGATGAAGGAAAGCAGTCCAGGGCAGTCCTCGGCTTGAAGGCCGGTTCAGGGTTTATTGATGTTGTGCTGGATAAGGGGGTGCTAACCAAGTATAAGGGAGCTTCAAAATCACCATTCCCTGCACCTACCAAGAACACAGCTACCGACAATAAGGGAGATTTTCAAGCCCTTCTATCTTCTTTTTATCGATTTGAATGGTGATTTCTAGTTAAAGTTTAGTTTGTTTTCATTAAATAAAGTGGACCATCTAGTTCCTTTTTTATTAAGGGAATACTTTTATCCAATGAGTAATGGATAGCTTTGATGAGTAGTTTCATTGCATCATCATGAAAATTATATTAGACGTGTGATTAGATGTGTGTGCTAGTGCATTTTCACTAGTTGATGACTATAAATCTTACACATCTCTGATGTTGATCGGGTAGTAAAGGTGAACAATTAAATGGGATAGGTTACTCTAATTTCAATTGTTATCTTTAAATTTCAGCAAAGAAATTGATAAATTGGTAACTGGGATCCATTTACTTATGACACCTTAGAAAACATAATAAAGTCTTAAGTCCAGTCAAATTTACTACCCAAAATTGTAGTCATTTTATTTCTATCTTTCCATAATAAGCAAAGAATGGAGAAGTGTGACATTAGCCCAACCATTGAATTAAATTAAATAGAGAAAGTAACATCAAGGTGAAACTCTCTAAATAAATTAACCCTCTTCAAAATCCTAATCTGACAACAAGGGAGCATGCTTAACTTGCATATCACATGTTAAAATAAACAAGTGTGACATGGGGACATAAGCCTACCCTTGGAAAGAAATAACATGGTGTTATGAAAAATAAAATAAGGAGAGCCCAATGTAATTGTACGATTGAAAGATGGTTAACCTATTGCCTGAAGTTGTAATACATTTGCTAACTAATCGAGTAGCAGAGGTGTCGAAGCCTTCATGATCATCTCAATAGTAAGAATGTGCTAATACTTGTTGTGATCATGTATTTAATGTGGGTTTCAATTCATGCGATGGACTCATTCATTTACTTTTATGTACACCTCATGACCATGATGGCCTTGTTCTTACAAGATGTGTCATTTACTCGGGGACAAGAAAAACTCTAAGCTTGGGGGAGTTGATGAGTCCAATTTTTGCACTAATTAACACATTTTTTGTTATATAGTGTTAGGATCCTCTAGATTTTACCATGTGCATGCATCCTTTTTGTCTATTTTCGCCAGTATTCCTTCAGCGAAAGTATTTGGAGGCATAAGGAAAAAATCCTAATAATATGGAGCTAAAATCATGTTGACTGGGATAACAAAGTCTTACCATAAAAAGCATAAATAGAGGGAAGAAGAAAGAGGCGCAACCGAGGAGACCAGGCCAATCAACGGTGCATGGTATGGCCACACACCATTGTACCGCCAGTCATACCACTCACAGCCGCCACTGCCTGGTCCAGTATTTTACCCTTGTGTGATCAGATCATGGATAGGCGACCACAGCCACCAGAAATTGTTCAAATACGAAGAACCCTAGCCTCCAGAAGTATTCCCGAGGGGAATTGTTAGAAGGGCTCCACCGCTACATCATCCCATCGAGAGGGTATTATCACTATGCTTCTATGTCATCACCATCTCATCTCCATCTCTTTGTACTACATTAGTCTTCGTGGATCCATTTTTATATTACTTCGGTACTCCATCCATGTTTACAATGATTCATCCCACAACGCTTATGATTTCGTTGTGTGAGTAATATCCCTTATTGCCGGGGATATGGAGGAAACCTGGTATGCTCAGGAATTGAATGTTTATATGTTTGGATGAAGTCGACCATCTAACATATGCCTCTTTTGGATGAAAGGTCATTACTGTTTGTGTGATCGTGGATTTGCGGAGGTTGGTAGTGACAGTTCTTGGGGAACGTAGTAATTTCAAAAAAAAATCCTATGCACACACAAGATCATGGTGATGCATAGCAACGAGAGGGGAGGGTATCATCCACGTACCCTCGTAGACCGAAAGCGGAAGCGTTAGCACAACTTGGTTGATGTAGTCGTACATCTTCACGATCCGACCGATCCAAGTACCGAACGTACGGCACCTCCGAGTTCAACACACGTTCAGCTCGATGACGTACCGTGAACTCTGATCCAGCAGAGCTTCACGGGAGAGTTCCATCAGCACGACGGTGTGATGATGATGATGATGTTGCTACCGACGCAGGGCTTCGCCTAAGCACCGCTACGATATGATCGAGGTGGAATATGGTGGAGGGGGGCACCACACACGGCTAAGAGATCAACGGTTGTGTCTAGAGGTGCCCCGTGCCCCCGTATATAAAGGACCAGGGGGGAGGAGGCGGCCGGCCAGGGGAGGGCGCGCCAGGGAGGAGTCCTACTCCCACTGGGAGTAGGAATCCCTTCTTTTCATAGTTAGAGTAGGAGGGGAAAAGGAAGGGAAGGAGAGAGAGGAAGGAAAGGGGGGCACCACCCCCCCCCCCTCCTTGTCCAATTCGGACTAGAGGGGGAGGGGGCGCGCGGCCTGCCCTAGCCGCCCCTCCTCTTCTCCACTAAAGCCCATCTTGGCCCATTAAACTCCCCGGGGGGTTCCGGTAACCCCCTGATACTCCGGTATATGTCCGAAACTCTCCGAAACCATTCCAGTGTCCGAACATAGTCGTCCAATATATCGATTTTTATGTCTCGACCATTTCGAGACTCCTCGTCATGTCCATGACCACATCCAGGACTCCGAACTACCTTCGGTACATAAAAACACAAAAACTCATAATACAATCATCACCGAAACTTTAAGCGTGCGGACCCTACGGGTTCGAGAACTATGTAGACATGACCGAGACATGTCTCCGGTCAATAACCAATAGCGGAACCTGGATGCTCATATTGGCTCCTACATATTCTATGAAGATCTTTATCGGTCAAACCGCATAACAACATATGTTGTTCCCTTTGTCATCGGTATGCTACTTGCCCGAGATTCGATCGTCGGTATCTCAATACCTAGTTCAATCTCGTTACCGGCAAGTCTCTTTACTCATTCTATAATACATCATCCCGCAACTAACTCATTAGTTACAATGCTTGCAAGGCTTGTAGTGATGTGCATTACTGAGTGGGCCCAGAGATACGTCCCCGACAATCGGAGTGACAAATCCTAATCTCGAAATATGCCAACCCAACAAGTACCTTTGGAGACACCTGTAGAGCACCTTTATAATCACCCAGTTACGTTGTGACGTTTGGTAGCACACAAAGTGTTCCTCCGGTAAATGGGAGTTGTATAATCTCATAGTCATAGGAACATGTATAAGTCATGAAAAAAGCAATAGCAAAATACTAAACGATCAAGTGCTAATCTAACGGAATGGGTCAAGTCAATCACATCATTCTCCTAATGATGTGATCCCCATTAATCAAATGACAACTCATGTCTATGGCTAGGAAACATAACCATCTTTGATTAACGAGCTAGTCAAGTAGAGGCATACTAGTGACACTCTCTTTGTCTATGTATTCACACATGTGTCATGTTTCCGGTTAATACAATTCTAGCATGAATAATAAACATTTATCATGATATAACGAAATAAATAATAACTTTATTATTGCCTCTAGGGCATATTTCCTTCAGTCTCCCACTTGCACTAGAGTCAATAATCTAGATTACATAGTAATGATTCTAACACCCATGGAGTCTTGGTGTTGATCATGTTTTGCTCGTGAGAGAGGCTTAGTCAACGGGTCTGCAACATTCAGATCCGTATGTATCTTGCAAAACTCTATGTCTCCTACCTGGACTTGATCCTCGATGGAGTTGAAGCATCTCTTGATGTGCTTGGTTCTCTTGTGAATTCTGGATTCCTTTGCCAAGGCAATTGCACCGGTATTGTCACAAAAGATTTTCATTGGTCCCGATGCACTAGGTATGACACCTAGATCGGATATGAACTCCTTCATCCAGACTCCTCCAGTTGCTGCTTCCGAAGCAGCAATGTACTCCGCTTCACACGTAGATCCCGCCACGACGCTTTGTTTAGAACCGCTCTAACTAACAGCTCCACCGTTTAATATAAACATGTATCCGGTTTGGGATTTAGAATTGTCCGGATCAGTGTCAAAGCTTGCATCAACGTAACCATTTACGATGAGCTCTTTTTCACCTCCATAAACGAGAAACATATCCTTAGTCCTTTTCAGGTATTTCAGGATGTTCATGACCGCTGTCCAGTGATCCACTCCTGGATTACTTTGGTACCTCCCCGCTAAACTGATAGCAAGGCACACATCAGGTCTGGTACACAGCATTGCATACATGATAGAGCCTATGGCTAAAGCATAGGGAACATCTTTCATTTTCTCTCTATCTTCTGCAGTGGTCGGGCATTGAGTCTTACTCAATTTCACACCTTGTAACATAGGCAAGAACCCTTTCTTTGCTTGATCCATTTTGAGCTTCTTCAAAATTTTGTCAAGGTATGTGCTTTGTGAAAGTCCAATTAAGCGTCTTGATCTATCTCTATAGATCTTGATGCCCAATATGTAAGAAGCTTCACCGAGGTCCTTCATTGAAAAACTCTTATTCAAGTATCCTTTTATGCTATCCAGAAATTCTATATAATTTCCAATCAATAATATGTCATCCACATATAAGATTAGAAATGCTACAGAGCTCCCACTCACTTTCTTGTAAATACAGACTTCTCCAAAAGTCTGTATAAAACCATATGCTTTGATCACACTATCAAAGCGTTTATTCCAACTCCGAGAGGCTTGCACCAGTCCATAAATGGATCGCTGGAGCTTGCACACTTTGTTAGCACCCTTTGGATCAATAAAACCTTCAGGTTGCATCATATACAACTCTTCTTCCAAAAATCCATTCAGGAATGCAGTCTTCACATCCATTTGCCAAATTTCATAATCATAAAATGTGGCAACTGCTAACATGATTCAGACGGACTTAAGCATCGCTACGGGTGAGAAGGTCTCATCGTAGTCAACTCCTTGAACTTGTCGAAAACATTTTGCAACAAGTCGAGCTTTGTAGACAGTAATATTACCGTCAGCGTCTGTCTTCTTCTTGAAGATCCATTTATTCTCGATGGTTTGTCGATCATTGGGCAAGTCAACCAAAGTCCACACTTTGTTCTCATGGCCTTAAGCCATTTTGCATGGCCTTAAGCCATTTTGCAGAATCTGGGCTCATCATCGCTTCCTCATAGTTCGTAGGTTCGTCATGGTCTAGTAACATGACCTCCAGAACAGGATTACCGTACCACTCTGGTGCGGATCTCAGTCTGGTTGACCTACGAGGTTCAGTAGTAACTTGATCTGAAGTTTCATGATCATCATCATTAGCTTCCTCACTAATCGGTGTAGGTCTCACAGGAACCGGTTTCTGTGATGAACTACTTTCCAATAAGGGAGCAGGTACAGTTACCTCATCAAGTTCTACTTTCCCCCCACTCACTTCTTTCGAGAGAAACTCCTTCTCTAGAAAGGATCCAAATTTAGCAACAAAAGTCTTGCCTTCAGATCTGTGATAGAAGGTGCACCCAACAGTTTCCTTTGGGTATCCTATGAAGACACATTTCTTTGATTTGGGTTCGAGCTTATTAGGTTGAAGCTTTTTCACATAAGCATCGCAGCCCCAAACTTTAAGAAACGGAAACTTTGGTTTCTTTCCAAACCACAGTTCATAAGGCATCGTCTCAACGGATTTTGATGGTGCCCTATTTAACGTGAATGCATCCGTCTCTAAAGCATAACCCCAAAATGATAGCGGTAAATCAGTAAGAGACATCATAGATCGCACCATATCTAGTAAATTACGATTACGACGTTCGGACACACCATTACGCTATGGTGTTCCGGGTGGCGTGAGTCGTGAAACCATTCCGCATTGTTTCAAATGTAGACCAAACTCATAACTCAAATATTCTCCTCCACGATCAGATCATAGAAACTTTATTTTTCTTGTTACGATGATTTTCCACTTTACTCTGAAATTCTTTGAACTTTTCAAATGTTTCATACTTATGTTTCATTAAGTAGATATACCCATATCTGCTCAAATCACCCGTGAAGGTGAGAAAATAACAATACCCGCCGCGAGCCTCAATATTCATCGGACCACATACATCAGTATGTATGATCTCCAACAAATCTGTTGCTCGCTCCATTGTTCTGGAGAACGGCGTTTTAGTCATCTTGCCCATGAGGCATGGTTCGCAAGTACCAAGTGATTCATAATCAAGTGATTCCAAAAGTCCATCAGTATGGAGTTTCTTCATGCGCTTTATACCAATATGACCTAAACGACAGTGCCACAAATAAGTTGCACTATCATTATCAACTTTGCACCTTTTGGCTTCAATATTATGAATATGTGTATCACTACTATCGAGATTTAATATAAAGAGACCACTCTTCAAGGGTGCATGACCATAAAAGATATTACTCATATAAATAGAACAACCATTATTCTCAGATTTAAATGAATAACCATCTCGCATCAAACAAGATCCAGATATAATGTTCATGCTCAACGTTGGCACCAAATAACAATTATTTAGGTCTAAAACTAATCCCGAAGGTAGATGTAGAGGTAGCGTGCCGACTGCGATCACATCGACTTTGGAACCATTTCCCACGCGCATTGTCACCTCATCCTTAGCCAATCTTCGCTTAATCCGTAGCCCCTGTTTCGAGTTGCAAATATTAGCAACAGAACCAGTATCAAATACCCAGGTGCTACTGCGAGCATTAGTAAGGTACACATCAATAACATGTATATCACATATACCTTTGTTCACCTTGCCATCCTTCTTATCCGCCAAATACTTGGGGCAGTTCCACTTCCAGTGACCAGTATGCTTGCAGTAGAAGCACTCAGTCTCAGGCTTAGGTCCAGACTTGGGTTTCTTCTCTTGAGCAGCAACTTGTTTGTTATTCTTCTTGAAGTTCCCCTTCTTCTTCCCTTTGCCCTTTTTCTTGAAACTAGTGGTCTTGTTGACCATCAACACTTGATGCTCCTTCTTGATTTCTACCTCCGCGGCCTTTAGCATTGCGAAGAGCTCGGGAATTGTCTTATCCATCCCTTGCATATTATAGTTCATCACGAAGCTCTTGTAGCTTGGTGGCAGTGATTGAAGAATTATGTCAATGACACTATCATCCGAAAGATTAACTCCCAGTTGAATCAAGTGATTGTTATACCCAGACATTTTGAGTATATGTTCACTGATAGAACTATTCTCCTCCATTTTGCAGCTATAGAACTTGTTGGACACTTCATATCTCTCAATCCGGGCATTTGCTTGAAATATTAACTTCAACTCTTGGAACATCTCATATGCTCCATGATGTTCAAAACATCGTTGAAGTCTCGGTTCTAAGCCGTAAAGCATGGCACACTGAACTATCGAGTAGTCATCAGCTTTGCTCTGCCAGACATTCATAACATCTGGTGTTGCTCCTGTAGCAGGTTTGGCACCTAGCGGTGCTTCCAAGACGTAATTCTTCTGTGCAGCAATGAGGATAATCCTCAAGTTATGGACCCAGTCCGTGTAATTGCTACCATCATCTTTCAACTTTGCTTTCTCAAGGAGCACATTAAAATTCAATGGAACAATAGCACGGGCCATCTATCTACAACAACATAGACATGCAAAATACTATCAGGTACCAAGTTCATGATAAATTAAAGTTCAGTTAATCAAATTATTTAAAGAACTCCCACTTAGATAGACATCCCTCTAATCCTTTAAGTGATCATGTGATCCATATCAACTAAACCATGTCCGATCATCACGTGAGATGGAGTAGTTTTAATGGTGAACATCACCATGTTGATCATATCTACTATATGATTCACGCTCGACCTTTCAGTCTCAGTGTTCCGAGGCCATATCTGTATATGCTAGGCTCGTCAAGTTTAACCTGAGTGTTCCGCGTGTGCAACTGTTTTGCACCCGTTGTATTTGAACGTAGGGCTTATCACACCCGATCATCACGTGGTGTCTCAGCACGAAGAACTTTCGCAACGGTGCATACTCAGGGAGAACACTTATACCTTGAAATTTAGTGAGATGTCATCTTATAATGCTACCGTCGATCTAAGAAAAATAAGATGCATAAAAGATAAACATCACATGCAATCAATATAAGTGATATGATATGGCCATCATCATCTTGTGCTTGTGATCTCCATCTCCGAAGCACCGTCATGATCACCATCGTCACCGGCGCAACACCTTCATCTCCATCGTAGCATCGTTGTCGTCTCACCAACTATTGCTTCTACGACTATCGCTACCGCTTAGTGATAAAGTAAAGCAATTACAGGGCGATTGCATTGCATACAATAAAGTGATAACCATATGGCTCCTGCTAGTTGCCGATAACTCGGTTACAAAACATGATCATCTCATACAATAAAATTTAGCATCATGTCTTGACCATATCACATCACAACATGCCCTGCAAAAACAAGTTAGACGTCCTCTACTTTGTTGTTGCAAGTTTTACGTGGCTGCTACGGGCTGAGCAAGAACCGTTCTTACCTACGCATCAAAACCACAACGATAGTTTGTCAAGTTAGTGTTGTTTTAACCTTCTCAAGGACCAGGCGTGGCCACACTCGGTTCAACTAAAGTTGGAGAAACTGACATCCGCCGGCCACCTGTGTGCAAAGCACGTTGCTAGAACCAGTCTCGCGTAAGGGTACGCGTAATGTCGGTCCAGGCCGCTTCATCCAACAATACCGTCGAACCAAAGTGTGACATGTTGGTAAGCAGTATGACTTGTATCGCCCACAACTCACTTGTGTTCTACTCGTGCATATAACATCTACACATAAAACCAGGCTCGGATGCCATTGTTGGGGAACGTATTAATTTAAAAAAAATCCTATGCACACACAGGATCGTGGTGATGCATAGCAACGAGAGGGGAGAGTATCGTCCACGTACCCTCGTAGACCGAAAGCCGAAGTGTTAGCACAACACGGTTGATGTAGTCGTACGTCTTCACGATCCGACCAATCCAAGTACCGAACGTACGGCACCTCCGAGTTCAGCACACATTCAGCTCGATGACGTCCCGCGAACTCCGATCCAGCAGAGCTTCACGGGAGAGTTCCGTCAGCACGATGGTGTGATGATGGCGATGATGTTGCTACCGACGCAGGGCTTCGCCTAAGCACCGCTACGATATGATCGAGGTGGAATATGGTGGAGGGGGGCACCGCACACGGCTAAGAGATCAAGAGATCAACGGTTGTGTCTAGAGGTGCCCCCTGCCCCCGTATATAAAGGACCAGGGGGGAGGAGGCGGCCGACCAGGGGAGGGCGCGCCAGGGAGGAGTCCTACTCCCACCGGGAGTAGGACTCCCTTCTTTTCCTAGTTAGAGTAGGAGGGGGAAAGGAAGGGAAGGAGGGAGAGGAAGGAAAGGGGGGCGCCCCCCCCCCCTCCTTGTCCAATTCGGACTAGAGGGGGAGGGGCGCGGCCTGCCCTAGCCGCCCCTCCTCTTCTCCACTAAAGCCCATCTTGGCCCATTAAACTCCCCGGGGGGTTCCGGTAACCCCCTGGTACTCCGGTATATGTCCGAAACTCTCCGAAACCATTCCGGTGTCCGAACATAGTCGTCCAATATATCGATTTTTATGTCTCGACCATTTTGAGACTCCTCGTCGTGTCCATGATCACATCCAGGACTCCGAACTACCTTCGGTACATCAAAACACAAAAACTCATAATACAATCGTTACCGAAACTTTAAGCGTGCGGACCCTACGGGTTCGAGAACTATGTAGACATGACCGAGACATGTCTCCGGTCAATAACCAATAGCGGAACCTGGATGCTCATATTGGATCCTACATATTCTATGAAGATCTTTATCGGTCAAACCACATAACAACATACGTTATTCCCTTTGTCATCGGTATGCTACTTGCCCGAGATTCGATCGTCGGTATCTCAATACCTAGTTCAATCTCGTTACCGGCAAGTCTCTTTACTCGTTCTATAATACATCATTCCGCAACTAACTCATTAGTTACAATGCTTGCAAGGCTTATAGTGATGTGCATTACTGAGTGGGCCCAGAGATACGTCCCCGACAATCGGAGTGACAAATCCTAATCTCGAAATACGCCAACCCAACAAGTACCTTTGGAGACACCTGTAGAGCACCTTTATAATCACCCAGTTACGTTGTGACGTTTGGTAGCACACAAAGTGTTCTTCTGGTAAACGGGATTTGTATAATCTCATAGTCATAGGAACATGTATAAGTCATGAAGAAAGCAATATCAGAATACTAAACGATCAAGTGCTAAGCTAACAGAATGGGTCAAGTCAATCACATCATTCTCCTAATGATGTGATCCCGTTAATCAAATGACAACTCATGTCTATGGCTAGGAAACATAACCATCTTTGATCAACGAGCTAGTCAAGTAGAGGCATACTAGTGACACTCTCTTTGTCTATGTATTCACACATGTATCATGTTTCCGGTTAATACAATTCTAGCATGAATAATAAACATTTATCATGATATAAAGAAATAAATAATAACTTTATTATTGTCTCTAGGGCCTATTTCCTTCAACAGTGCCTATCTCCCTCCTTACCTGATCATTGCAATAGGGGATGAACAGAGACCGCATTAGCTGTGTCCACCGGGAAATACTTAATCACCGTTTGGTAACTAGAAGGGGATGAACGGTGGTGGCATATGTGATATGGGGTTGTGGCATGTATGCATGTATTTGTACTTGGCTCCGCCCACTTATACAAACATATAAAGTGGCTTAGGAATCTGAATTTCGAATTGTGCTTAGGCATAGGTCATGTTAGATACATATTAGTGGGGAATCCGGACTCCCTGAGAACACTTTAGCCCTATTGATTCCAACTACCATTGTTTCACGTTTCCCTACTCTTTTATTTTATTCTTGTGTTTTATCACCATGTTCACGACAACCTCGCAATATTTCAAACTTCCACTTCTGCTTTCTTTGGAACGCAACTAACTTGCAGGCACAGTACTATAAACCTCTACAAGAGAAAAACCTCATTTCTTGTGCTCCATGTGGGATCAATACTCTTACTTCGAAAAGGCTACAACCAAACCTTGTATACTTGCAAGCCATCAACCTGCTACAACCTTTTTTTCCGGCGAGCTACGATCATGGATGGAGGGAGCTGCAACCGGTGTCCAAAGGAGATGTGACCATCGACGGCGAAGCTACAACTCTTTTTTCTGGTGAGTTTCACTCCTGCAATGCCATCCCACAGCGTGCCTGGATCCAAGACATTCGTGGCGCCCTCGAGCCAGCTGCCACGGTGGAGTATGTTGATATCTGGAGGCGCCTTCGCCATGTCTTGCTGGGCGTGGAGCCCGACTCCATCCGCTAGCGTTGGACCGATAATGGAGGCTACCCCGCCAAGTCATGCTACCTTGCTCTATTCCATGGATCAGTGCGCGCCCCATATTGGCAGCTGACGCGGAAAAACTGGCCTCATGTGGGTGCCAAGACCTTCTTGCTAGTTGCGTCTTCTCCTGCTCAGTCTGGCACGATGTTCTTCACTGGTGCCGTCTCACCACGCAGCCACCCGATGGTACAAGCGAGTTCTTCGAGTGGTGGTCATCCGCCATCAGTGCATCCATGGCTAGGCATCGCAGGGGCATTGGTTCTCTCATTGCGCTCACCGCTTGGATGACCTGGAAGCACCGCAATGCATGCATCTTCGATGGTGTGACACCTTCTCATGCCCACCTGCTGACACCATCCAGGAGGAGGCTTGGACCTGGGCCAGAGCAGGTGCTACAGGACTTAGTATCATCATCCCTGTAACCTAACCACTTGTAATCGGGGTTGAGCAACCCCTCTTCAACTGCTTAAGAGCATCCTTGCGAGCGCCGTCTAGTGCATGCTTGACGAGGCTTGCAACCCTGTGCTTTCTCCCCTCTATCAATGAAATGATACATATCATGCGTATTCGCGAAAAAAGAGATACGACCGATGTTCATGGGGGAGCTGCAAATCGGTGCCTAGGGGAGCTGCGACCATGGATGGCGAAGCTACAACCCTTTCCCTGGCGAGCTGCAACCATGAATAGCAAGAGCTGCAACCGATGTCCATGAGAGCTATGACCGTGCTGCGACGTTGGTCGCACGTGTGGTGGAGTCGGCTACATGATGTGCTAGAATCTACCGATGAAAATGCTACGACTGTGGAGACTGCGTGTTGGAACCGGCCGTCGGAGTTGCAATCAAAGCAGCAAAATGCTACAATCGGCCACGTTTTATGCTGGGATTCGAGAGAGGGGGGGTGCGAGCCGCAACATCGTCGCCGCCGATGTTGCAACCAGGGGCGACAAGCATGCTGCGTTTAGCGGCAATGAAGCTGCAACCGGGAGGGGGAGGGGTGATGTTGTGGCGACGATCTTGTGACCACCGGGGCGGCTTCGATAGCTACAACTAGGGGCGATGCTACGAGCAGAAGACGGGGCGTGGCGAGAACAATTGATGGTTCTCGCCGAAGCTCGCCGACCAACTCTTTTTCCGCATGCGCGTATGGTGGGGAGTTGAGAGAAGGTGAGAGGGAGGAAATTTTTCGCTGCGTGAAGCACGTGGTGGAAGGAGAAGACGACAGGGGAGGGCAAACAGGTCTGATATTTTTGAAGCACAGTGATCTTTGCGGAAGTATACGAAAATCTGAAAGCTTTATGGCTCGTAAAATACCAACGGATGGCTCGTCATCACATGTTTTCGCATCCATGCTGAACTCTGATTGCCCGTCGATCTCAGCCACGTCTCTCCGCACCCAAAGATCAACATAACTTAAATTGCTAATCCCAGTGGCTAGACTGTCTCTTTAAAGTGCCTTTTCGTACTTGAAGCCCTTTCTTAATCGTCCTGACCACCATAAAAGTGCCGCCGTACGATTGTCTGGAAAAGGCGAAACATAGCACCCCGTCGATGGGGCCTGCTGCTTCCTATGCAATGTTGGATGGAATAGCATCTGCTAAGAACGTTCCAAACCACGACGTCTTTTAACGCCCTCACCAGATATTTGGCCCTTTCCAACTGCCGCACATTCAGGAGCAGCAGCACCCTGTACTTCTGCTTCTGTTTCTGCTTCTCTGAGAAGCAGGAGGGAGCAGCAAGACAGCAAGCACCTGGATAAACACAAACACTGGGGTGGCAAGTTGAACGGTGCATGATGAGCAAACTGTACAGCGCCCATGTATAAGCCAGATTAAGAATGATGTAACAGCACCCAGATGTAAAAAAACAGGTAAAAACATATCTTTGCTTCTAAAACTCCATTATGAACTCCCACTTTCTGTTTCTTTCTCCTTTTTTCTCTACAAACGCTAAACCGCCAAAAACACAGATAAAACACCAACATCCATCAAACTCCCCATGAATCAAAGAAATCTAAGCAGCTGAGGCGAAACAGGTCAGTGATGGCGCCTCGCGTTGCTGCTCCGCATAGTCAATCCATGCAAAAATTTGGTGAAGCCTATAAAGCTAAGCTTCCCATCGGATGGCCTAATCCAGTCGCGGACGATAGAATACGCCGCAGAAGAAAGATTCATCTCCTGTATGGGGAAAGGAGGCCAATTGGTTAGTGACACGCACAAGATGAAAGATTCATGTCATTCTCAAGGTTCAACTGCATACCTGAGCTAGCTCCTCAATTGTGATAACACGGTTGCCTTCCTGCTCAAAGCACTCAAATGCGGTGCTCGCTATTTCGTCCCACATAGACGAAGCTTCAAGTTGGTAAGGGCTGATTGTCGCCGCACGGAACTCCTCAAAGTCCATTCTCCTATATGCAAGCGGCTCCAACTGAAAATGAATATACATGCAAGTTCAAATAATGAATGATATACACCATGTGTGCAAATGAAGGTATAATGAGTGCGCATTTCATACCGCACTTAAGATATCAAGAGTTCTAGATTCTTTCATAGCGTCAGTGGAGTTTTGTAGCAGAGCCTGCATAAATTAAAGGTGGAAAAGAAGAGAAATATCAAGTTCAGTATCCTGGATATGGAAATTACTTCAATTAATCCTAGTGCATGCTCTAAGAGACTTGACAACACAAGAGTACTTACCATCCTGAAGTTCTCAATACATATTCGACCATCTTGACTACTTGGTTGTAATAAGTTGTACTGTGCTCTGGCGTAGATAAGCTCATCTTCTGTTATTGCTCTAGACAGAGCCTGTCAAATAAAAGACGGAAATATTATGGCAGTGAATTGCTCAACATGTTTAAGCAAGACAAAATGAAATAAAATCAGTACATGCAATGAAACCAATTTTCACACCTCCCTACAACAGTCCAATAACATAGCTGGCTATTTATGCAAGATATTAAAGGTGGTATCAATTTAGATGGATGATGTGCACATAATGCTCACGTTTGTAGAATGCAAGATATTAAAGGTGACATTGATTTGGATGTACGATGTGTACATACTACTCACGTGTGTCGAATGCAGTTTGGAAAAATCAGTATCAAAGGAAGTATAGTTCGAAAGTTACATACTTGAAGGAACTAGGTAAAGAGTAAAACCTTTAATGCTGCCCGTTTGAAAGGCGTGGAACGAAGATGCGCCTTAACCAGCTTAAAAACTAATATATCCAGAGGGACTGGGCAGCACTCATCTCGCAACCAGGGGTGAGCTGCAATACACACACAATACATAGGTAAATCGCCAATATCCTATGGAAACTTTAAAAGAAAGCATAAAGTAAGAATCATCATTGGCACAACTTACAGAGTGCCTGCGCAGCAGTCATTCTTTTTCTGTAATCCTTGTTAAGAAGTCTTTTGACAAAGTCTTTGGCTTCAGGAGATATTGATGCCCATGGTGAATCGTCAAAATTAGGATCAGCTCTCAGCACAGAGCGGAAAATTCCTGATTCAGTGCGTGCCCAGAATGGTCTGCTACCACACAGCAAGATATAAGTGATAACACCTACGCTCCACATGTCTGCTTCTGTGCTATATGACCTATGTAGGACTTCTGGAGCAACATAGTATGCACTACCAACAATGTCATTCAGCCTTTCATCTGCAAAAACAAAATGTATTAGGCTTTGGTACACAATAACAAGACATTCAAGTCTTTTATTCATGTCTAGATTGATCTTAAATTCAAAAATCAAAGAACGAAGATAGAACGTGCTATGGGTATAATCCTCATGTGGAGGTACTACCTGGCCTTATAAAATCAGAGAGGCCAAAATCGATGAGCTTCATAGGAGAATGTTCATCTCTAGTACTGAATAGGAAATTCTGTTCAAAATCAAGCATGGAGTCATAAAAAATAAATGGTTGTATTATCAGCACAGAAGAGATCAACAAAGACTCCACATACCTCTGGCTTAAGATCACGATGAACAACACCCTGAAGATGGCAGAAAGCAACTACACTTAATATCTGTTTGATGATAACTTTAGCATCATCCTCAGTGTACCTCCCACCTCTGGAAAAATAGGAAATTAGTAATAGTAAGAGCTATGTTTGTTTTTGGTACTAAGAAATGTTTCTCAAGGAAAATGTTATACCTGGACAAAATTCTGTCCAACAACTCCCCACCTTCACACAACCTAACCAATACCAGGTGCACAAAACATCAATAATCATGTAATTTTGCATAGAACTCAAGAAATAAGACAATCCATTTAGCAGATAGAAAGTCCTTTATCTACAATGAGATGTTGCAGGTTCTGATAACAACATTGTACGGATGCAAAGTCAACAATATGTGAGGGGAAGAAAGCAAACATACTCCATGATGATGTAGACGTTAAGGGCATCCTCACATGCATCATAAAACTTCACAAGATTTGAATGCCCAGATAAAGCCTTCAGAATTTTCACCTCTCTACGCACATCCTCAATAGATATTGCTGTCGTCATCTGCTAGAGAAGAACAAAAGGTTGAGATTACTTTGTAAAGAATAAAATGCGAAACTGGTAGTCAAACAGCCAAAGAAAGTTGTCCATAACCTAACGATCTAGACAAGCAAACTTGGCGCTAACTGAGATATCTTCATATTGAACTGTTAAGCTTAATGAAGATTGCCTGGGCATTAATTAGCTTCTAGCAACAAAAGATCAAGCTGTCAAGAGAATGATGACCATACATTATATGATTATTACAGGGAACATGTTTGTATTAGATGCAAATGAAAGAGCGATATGTGATGACAGGGAGCGCAGTTATATCAGATGCGAATAAAAGAACGACAATATGAAAGTGAGAGATGCATTAAACTTGATAGATACGTCAAGGGTTCAAATAGTTGATGTAAGTTGGCTTCGACAAACGAGGACACTATAGCAAGCCAAAAAAAGTCAGTAATCAATACAAGTAATAACGGTCGGAAAAGAAAACGACATTTACGTGCATGAGAAACATCAATGCCGGCATGCACATGTACGTGTACGTAGAGTTCAGTTAGCTGTATTGCATACTAGTTTTATCAACAGATCCTAGCTAACACCAGGAAAGAAATAATATGAAACTAAACATTGTCTTAATTTTCTTGAACAAAAAATATCGAATACTATTAGTCCCTGCAAGGGCAATACAAGTACTCAACTCATCACAATATCAACATAATCTCAAATTCAGCACCCTAATAATGTAAAAGATATGTATACCTGCTTACATGCTAGATGTCAAGAAAAACATCAAGGACTTGGAAAACTTAAAAAAAATACTGTCTAAATCAATACTATTGCTCCCTGGAAGAGCAATATAAGTAGGAAGGTTGATCACATACAGTTGGGTGCCTCCCATGCCTTACTGTTATCTATTCTTCTAGCTCTGATCATACTAACAAAGTGCCACGATGTGGATTTGATAACTACTGAACTCTTGATAGTAACATGTAGTTATGCACTATATCCACACTACTCCAGCTAAAATTCTGCCAGTATTTGACAAGCTATCAGGGGATCTCATAGAGAAATTGGTCACTTCTAATCCTGTAACCAAACACTGCATAAGCTAATCCCCTGCCTGTTTCTTACAAAAAATAAAAAAGAACAACAAAACAAGAACAGGAGTCAGATGGATAAACAGTGAGATCAAAATAGAAGACAAAAATTCAGTGCAGCATCACTGCAACGGCATTTCCATAATGTACTTCTTACTTTCAAGGAAATGCCAATACCCTGTTCATTATGCAAGGCAGACAAAGAAAACGAATGATTAACTTATGATTGCAATGTCTGTGCTAGTGGCATTGCCGAGTTGCTGAATTCTTGCAAAAGCAACAAACAATTCATTGTAGAACAAGTGAACAACTGAAAGGATCACACGGCATCTTAATACCAAGCAAGATCTAAGTTGGTAGAAACTGAGACAATTATGCATTTAGGAGAGAGGAGTGCGAGATCAAGAACGGGTTCGACCTTGGCTTTGGAGATGACCTTGACAGCTAGGACTTGACCTCTCATGTCCCCCTTGCGGGCACGCGCGAGACAGGTGTGGCCGAAGTGGCCGCGACCCACCTCCTTTCCCAGTTCGTACTTGACCGCGAAGTGGCGGTCGTAGCCGAAGCTCTTGTCGAGCTCCTCCTCTCCTCCGCCGCCGCCGGCCCCTTGTTCGGGGATCGGGGCCTCCTGCGGCGGCTTAGCGGGCGGCGCCTGCGCAGAGGTAGCAGCCGGGGAGCGGTGGCCGAGGCGGCGCGCCAGCGACGCCTTGATGTGCTTGGCCGGAGACGGCGGAGGGAACGGACGGCGGAAGAATCGCCTGGGCGTGGACGCGGAGGTCGCCGGGGACGGCGCGATGCCGTCGGGGAGCGGGCTGGCGGCCCAGGGGCTCCCTGCGGCCGCCGCCGAAGTCCTGGCCGGCGTCACCCCCGCCCTGCTGCGCGGCGTCCCCGCCGGCGACGGCCTGCCGCTCCGCCTCCCTCCCGTGGCCCTCTCGCCGGCGGGCTCCTCCTGGACGGCAGCCGCGGCAGACGCCGAGACGGAGATGGTGGTCGTGCCTCCGCCACCCTCGCCCCCATCCCGGCCGTCCGCGTGTATGTTCTTGGCGTAGCACTGCCCCATGGCTCCCCCGGCGCCGATCACCGGAGGCGCGACGGCGAACACGGAAACGGCAGGAATGCGGCGGGGTTTGGGGCGGGTCGAAGGGGAGCGGGGGGCGGAGGGGTTGGGATTTATAGGACGGGGGCGGGGATGGAGTATGAGAGGAGCGAACCAAAGTATTAATGCGGGGAGAAGAGATGAGACAAGAAATGGTAATGCGCGTGATGAATTGCTGGCTGGCTGAGCAGGGGTGGTAACGTACGCGCCTGCCCTGCTGGCTGGCCGCGGGCGCGGCGGTGGACGGAGGAGGA